>NC_092233.1:35235732-35426004 GCF_036320965.1 Panulirus ornatus
TGTGGACCTTAAGAATTGATTTCATATGTTTTTTTGTGGAGATACATCTAATCTAATCATTTCATTTCAAGCTAGAAGTTTCAGTTTTCTAAATTATTTCTTACATTTTTCATATGTATATATATATATATATATATATATATATATATATATTATTATTTTTTTTTTTTATTATACTTTGTCGCTGTCTCCCGCGTTTGCGAGGTAGCGCAAGGAAACAGACGAAAGAAATGGCCCAACCCCCCCCCATACACATGTACATACACACGTCCACACACGCAAATATACATACCTACACAGCTTTCCATGGTTTACCCCGGACGCTTCACATGCCTTGGTTCAATCCACTGACAGCACGTCAACCCCTGTATACCACATCACTCCAATTCGCTCTATTTCTTGCCCTCCTTTCACCCTCCTGCATGTTCAGGCCCCGATCACACAAAATCCTTTTCACTCCATCTTTCCACCTCCAATTTGGTCTCCCTCTTCTCCTCGTTCCCTCCACCTCCGACACATATATCCTCTTGGTCAATCTTTCCTCACTCATTCTCTCCATGTGCCCAAACCATTTCAAAACACCCTCTTCTGCTCTCTCAACCACGCTCTTTTTATTTCCACACATCTCTCTTACCCTTACGTTACTTACTCGATCTAACCACCTCACACAACACATTGTCCTCAAGCATCTCATTTCCAGCACATCCATCCTCCTGCTCACAACTCTATCCATAGCTCACGCCTCGCAACCATACAACATTGTTGGAACCACTATTCCTTCAAACATACCCATTTTTGCTTTCCGAGATAATGTTCTCGACTTCCACACATTTTTCAAGGCTCCCAGAATTTTCGCCCCCTCCCCCACCCTATGATCCACTTCCGCTTCCATGGTTCCATCCGCTGACAGATCCACTCCCAGATATCTAAAACACTTCACTTCCTCCAGTTTTTCTCCATTCAAACTCACCTCCCAATTGACTTGACCCTCAACCCTACTGTACCTAATAACCTTGCTCTTATTCACATTTACTCTTAACTTTCTTCTTCCACACACTTTACCAAACTCCGTCACCAGCTTCTGCAGTTTCTCACATGAATCCGCCACCAGCGCTGTATCATCAGCGAACAACAACTGACTCACTTCCCAAGCTCTCTCATCCCCAACAGACTTCATACTTGCCCCTCCTTCCAAAACTCTTGCATTTACCTCCCTAACAACCCCATCCATAAACAAATTAAACAACCATGGAGACATCACACACCCCTGCCGCAAACCTACATTCACTGAGAACCAATCACTTTCCTCTCTTCCTACACGTACACATGCCTTACATCCTCGATAAAAACTTTTCACTGCTTCCAACAACTTGCCTCCCACACCATATATTCTTAATACCTTCCACAGAGCATCTCTATTATATGCCTTCTCCAGATCCATAAATGCTACATACAAATCCATTTGCTTTTCTAAGTATTTCTCACATACATTCTTCAAAGCAAACACCTGATCCACACATCCTCTACCACTTCTGAAACCACACTGCTCTTCCCCAATCTGATGCTCTGTACATGCCTTCACCCTCTCAATCAGTACCCTCCCATATAATTTACCAGGAATACTCAACAAACTTATACCTCTGTAATTTGAGCACTCACTCTTATCCCCTTTGCCTTTGTACAATGGCACTATGCACGCATTCCGCCAATCCTCAGGCACCTCACCATGAGTCATACATACATTAAATAACCTTACCAACCAGTCAACAATACAGTCACCCCCTTTTTTAATAAATTCCACTGCAATACCATCCAAAACTGCTGCCTTGCCGGCTTTCATCTTCCGCAAAGCTTTTACTACCTCTTCTCTGTTTACCAAATCATTTTCCCTAACCCTCTCACTTTGCACACCACCTCGACCCAAACACCCTATATCTGCCACTTTGTCATCAGACACATTCAACAAACCTTCAAAATACTCATTCCATCTCCTTCTCACATCACCACTACCCATTTACGCCCTTCACTGAAGTTCCCATTTGCTCCCTTGTCTTACGCACCCTATTTACCTCCTTCCAGAACATCTTTTTATTCTCCCTAAAATTTACTGATAGTCTCTCACCCCAACTCTCATTTGCCCTTTTTTTCACCTCTTGCACCTTTCTCTTGACCTCCTGTCTCTTTCTTTTATACTTCTCCCACTCATATATATATACATATATATATATATATATATATATTATTATTTTTTTTTTTTTATTATACTTTGTCGCTGTCTCCCGCGTTTGCGAGGTAGCGCAAGGAAACAGACGAAAGAAATGGCCCAACCCACCCCCATACACATGTATATACATACGTCCACACACACAAATATACATACCTACACAGCTTTCCATGGTTTACCCCAGACGCTTCACATGCCTTGATTCAATCCACTGACAGCACGTCAACCCCGGTATACCACATCGGTCCAATTCACTCTATTCCTTGCCCTCCTTTCACCCTCCTGCATGTTCAGGCCCTGATCACACAAAATCTTTTTCACTCCATCTTTCCACCTCCAATTTGGTCTCCCTCTTCTCCTCGTTCCCTCCACCTCCGACACATATATCCTCTTGGTCAATCTTTCCTCACTCATTCTCTCCATGTGCCCAACCCATTTCAAAATACCCTCTTCTGCTCTCTCAACCACGCTCTTTTTATTTCCACACATCTCTCTTACCCTTACGTTACTTACTCGATCAAACCACCTCACACCACACATTGTCCTCAAACATCTCATTTCCAGCACATCCATCCTCCTGCGCACCACTCTATCCATAGCCCACGCCTCGCAACCATACAACATTGTTGGAACCACTATTCCTTCAAACATACCCATTTTTGCTTTCCGAGATAATGTTCTCGACTTCCACACATTCTTCAAGGCTCCCAGAATTTTCGCCTCCTCCCCCACCCTATGATCCACTTCCGCTTCCATGGTTCCATCCGCTGCCAGATCCACTCCCAGATATCTAAAACACTTCACTTCCTCCAGTTTTTCTCCATTCAAACTCATCTCCCATTTTAATTGACCCTCAACCCTACTGTACCTAATAACCTTGCTTTTATTCACATTTACTCTTAACTTTCTTCTTTCACACACTTTACCAAACTCAGTCACCAGCTTCTGCAGTTTCTCACATGAATGTGTATGTGAGTATATGTGTGTATATATATATATGTGTGTGTATATATATATATATATATATATATATATATATATATATATATATATATATATATATATTTCTTTCAAACTATTCGCCATTTCCCGCGTTAGCGAGGTAGCATTAGGAACAGAGGACTGGGCCTTTTTTGGAATATCCTCACCTGGCCCCCTCTGTTCCTTCTTTTGGAAAATTAAAAAAAAAATGAGAGGGGAGGATTTCCAGCCCCCCGCTCCCTCCCCTTTTAGTCGCCTTCTACGACACGCAGGGAATACGTGGGAAGTATTCTTAATCCCCTATCCCCAGGGAAAATATATATATATATATTTTTATTATTTTTATATATATATATATATATATATATATATATATATATATATATATATATATATATATATATATATATGGGAGGATATTGATTGAGAGGGTGAAGGCATGTACAGAGCATCAGATTGGGGAAGAGTAGTGTGGTTTCAGAAGTGGTAGAGGATGTGTGGATCAGGTGTTTGCTTTGAAGAATGTATGTGAGAAATACTTAGAAAAGCAAATGGATTTGTATGTAGCATTTATGGATCTGGAGAAGGCATATGATAGAGTTGATAGAGATGCTCTGTGGAAGGTATTAAGAATATATGGTGTGGGAGGCAAGATGTTAGGAGCAGTGAAAAGTTTTTATCGAGGATGTAAGGCATGTGTACGTGTAGGAAGAGAGGAAAGTGATTGGTTCTCAGTGAATGTAGGTTTGCGGCAGGGGTGTGTGATGTCTCCATGGTTGTTTAATTTGTTTATGGATGGGGTTGTTAGGGAGGTGAATGCAAGAGTTTTGGAAAGAGGGGCTAGTATGAAGTCTGTTGGGGATGAGAGAGCTTGGGAAGTGAGTCAGTTGTTGTTCGCTGATGATACAGCGCTGGTGGCTGATTCATGTGAGAAACTGCAGAAGCTGGTGACTGAGTTTGGTAAAGTGTGTGAAAGAAGAAAGTTAAGAGTAAATGTGAATAAGACCAAGGTTATTAGGTACAGTAGGGTTGAGGGTCAAGTCAATTGGGAGGTGAGTTTGAATGGAGAAAAACTGGAGGAAGTGAAGTGTTTTAGATATCTGGGAGTGGATCTGGCAGCGGATGGAACCATGGAAGCGGAAGTGGATCATAGGGTGGGGGAGGGGGCGAAAATTCTGGGAGCCTTGAAGAATGTGTGGAAGTCGAGAACATTATCTCGGAAAGCAAAAATGGGTATGTTTGAAGGAATAGTGGTTCCAACAATGTTGTATGGTTGCGAGGCGTGGGCTATGGATAGAGTGGTGCGCAGGAGGATGGATGTGCTGGGAATGAGATGTTTGAGGACAATGTGTGGTGTGAGGTGGTTTGATCGAGTAAGTAACGTAAGGGTAAGAGAGATGTGTGGAAATAAAAAGAGCGTGGTTGAGAGAGCAGAAGAGGGTGTTTTGAAATGGTTTGGGCACATGGAGAGAATGAGTGAGGAAAGATTGACCAAGAGGATATATGCGTCGGAGGTGGAGGGAACGAGGAGAAGAGGGAGACCAAATTGGAGGTGGAAAGATGGAGTGAAAAAGATTTTGTGTGATCGGGGCCTGAACATGCAGGAGGGTGAAAGGAGGGCAAGGAATAGAGTGAATTGGAGCGATGTGGTATACCGGGGTTGACGTGCTGTCAGTGGATTGAATCAAGTCATGTGAAGCGTCTGGGGTAAACCATGGAAAGCTGTGTAGGTATGTATATTTGCGTGTGTGGACGTATGTATATACATGTGTATGGGGGTGGGTTGGGCCATTTCTTTCGTCTGTTTCCTTGCGCTACCTCGCAAATGCGGGAGACAGCGACAAAGCAAAAAAAAAAAAAAAAAAATATATGTGTATATATATATATATATATATATATATATATATATATATATATATATATATATTATCCCTTGGGATAGGGGTGAAAGAATACTTCCCACGCATTCCTCACGTGTCGTAGAAGGCGACTAGAGGGGACGGGAGTGGGGGGCCAGAAATCCTCCCCTCCCTGTATTTTAACTTTCTAAAAATGGGAAACAGACGGAGTCACGCGGGGAGTGCTAATACTCCTCGTAGACTCACATTGGGGTGTCTAAATGTGTGTGGATGTAACCAAGATGTGAAAAAAGGAGACATAGGTAGTATGTTTGAGGAAAGGAACCTGGATGTTTTGACTCTGAGTGAAACGAAGCTCAAGGGTAAAGGGGAAGAGTGGTTCGGGAATGTCTTGGGAGTAAAGTCAGGGGTTAGTGAGAGGACAAGAGCAAGGGAAGGAGTAGCACTACTCCTGAAACAGGAGTTGTGGGAGTATGTGATAGAATGTAAGAAAGTAAATTCTCGATTAATATGGGTAAAACTGAAAGTTGATGGAGAGAGATGGGTGATTATTGGTGCATATGCACCTGGGCATGAGAAGAAAGATCATGAGAGGCAAATGTTTTGGGAGCAGCTGAATGAGTGTGTTAGTGGTTTTAATGCACGAGACCGGGTTATAGTGATTGGTGATTTGAATGCAAAGGTGAGTAATGTGGCAGTTGAGGGAATAATTGGTATACATGGGGTGTTCAGTGTTGTAAATGGAAATGGTGAAGAGCTTGTAGATTTATGTGCTGAAAAAGGACTGGTGATTGGGAATACCTGGTTTAAAAAGCGAGATATACATAAGTATACGTATGTAAGTAGGAGAGATGGCCAGAGAGCGTTATTGGATTACGTGTTAATTGACAGGCGCGCGAAAGAGAGACTTTTGGATGTTAATGTGCTGAGAGGTGCAACTGGAGGGATGTCTGATCATTATCTTGTGGAGGCTAAGGTGAAGATTTGTATGGGTTTTCAGAAAAGAAAAGTGAATGTTGGGGTGAAGAGGGTGGTGAGAGTAAGTGAGCTTGGGAAGGAGACTTGTGTGAGGAAGTACCAGGAGAGACTGAGTACAGAATGGAAAAAGGTGAGAACAATGGAAGTAAGGGGAGTGGGGGAGGAATGGGATGTATTTAGGGAATCAGTGATGGATTGCGCAAAAGATGCTTGTGGCATGAGAAACGTGGGAGGTGGGTTGATTAGAAAGGGTAGTGAGTGGTGGGATGAAGAAGTAAGAGTATTAGTGAAACAGAAGAGAGAGGCATTTGACGATTTTTGCAGGGAAAAAATGCAATTGAGTGGGAGATGTATAAAAGAAAGAGACAGGAGGTCAAGAGAAAGGTGCAAGAGGTGAAAAAGAGGGCAAATGAGAGTTGGGGTGAGAGAGTATCATTAAATTTTAAGGAGAATGAAAAGATGTTCTGGAAGGAGGTAAATAAAGTGCGTAAGACAAGGGAGCAAATGGGAACTTCATTGAAGGGCGCTAATGGGGAGGTGATAACAAGTAGTGGTGATGTGAGAAGGAGATGGAGTGAGTATTTTGAAGGTTTCTTGAATGTGTTTGATGATAGAGTGGCAGATATAGGGTGTTTTGGTCGAGGTGGTGTGCAAAGTGCGAGGGTTAGGGAAAATGAGTTGGTAAACAGAGAAGAGGTAGTAAAAGCGTTGCGGAAGATGAAAGCCGGCAAGGCAGCAGGTTTGGATGGTATTGCAGTGGAATTTATTAAAAAAGGGGGTGACTGTATTGTTGACTGGTTGGTAAGGTTATGTAATGTATGTATGACTCATGGTGAGGTGCCTGAGGATTGGCGGAATGCGTGCATAGTGCCATTGTACGAAGGCAAAGGGGATAAAAGTGAGTGCTCAAATTACAGAGGTATAAGTTTGTTGAGTATTCCTGGCAAATTATATGGGAGGGTATTGATTGAGAGGGTGAAGGCATGTACAGAGCATGAGATTGGGGAAGAGCAGTGTGGTTTCAGAAGTGGTAGAGGATGTGTGGATCAGGTGTTTCCTTTGAAGAATGTATGTGAGAAATACTTAGAAAAGCAAATGGATTTGTATGTAGCATTTATGGATCTGGAGAAGGCATATGATAGAGTTGATAGAGATGCTCTGTGGAAGGTATTAAGAATATATGGTGTGGGAGGCAAGTTGTTAGAAGCAGTGAAAAGTTTTTATCGAGGATGTAAGGCATGTGTACATGTAGGAAGAGAGGAAAGTGATTGGTTCTCAGTGAATGTAGGTTTGCGGCAGGGGTGTGTGATGTCTCCATGGTTGTTTAATTTGTTTATGGATGGGGTTGTTAGGGAGGTGAATGCAAGAGTTTTGGAAAGAGGGGCAAGTATGAAGTCTGTTGTGGATGAGAGAGCTTGGGAAGTGAGTCAGTTGTTGTTCGCTGATGATACAGCGCTGGTGGCTGATTCATGTGAGAAACTGCAGAAGCTGGTGACTGAGTTTGGTAAAGTGTGTGAAAGAAGAATGTTAAGAGTAAAAATGAATAAGAGCAAGGTTATTAGGTACAGTAGGGTTGAGGGTCAATTAAAATGGGAGGTGAGTTTGAATGGAGAAAAACTGGAGGAAGTGAAGTGTTTTAGATATCTGGGAGTGGATCTGGCAGCGGATGGAACCATGGAAGCGGAAGTGGATCATAGGGTTGGGGAGGGGGCAAAAATTCTGGGAGCCTTGAAAAATGTGTGGAAGTCGAGAACATTATCTCGGAAAGCAAAAATGGGTATGTTTGAAGGAATAGTGGTTCCAACAATGTTGTATGGTTGCGAGGCGTGGACTATGGATAGAGTTGTGCGCAGGAGGATGGATGTGCTGGAAATGAGATGTTTGAGGACAATGTGTGGTGTGAGGTGGTTTGATCGAGTAAGTAATGTAAGGGTAAGAGAGATGTGTGGAAATAAAAAGAGCGTGGTTGAGAGAGCAGAAGAGGGTGTTTTGAAATGGTTTGGGCACATGGATAGAATGAGTGAGGAAAGATTGACCAAGAGGATATATGTGTCGGAGGTGGAGGGAACGAGGAGAAGAGGGAGACCAAATTGGAGGTGGAAAGATGGAGTGAAAAAGATTTTGTGTGATCGGGGCCTGAACATGCAGGAGGGTGAAAGGAGGGCAAAGAATAGAGTGAATTGGAGGGATGTGGTATAGCGGGGTTGACGTGCTGTTAGTGGGTTGAATCAAGGCATGTGTATGGGGGGGGTTGGGCCATTTCTTTCGTCTGTTTCCTTGCGCTACCTCGCAAACGCGGGAGACAGCGACAAAGCAAAAAAAAAAAAAATATATATATATATATATATATATATATATATATATATATATATATATATATATATATATATATTATTATTTATTATACTTTGTCGCTGTCTCCCGCGTTTGCGAGGTAGCGCAAGGAAACAGACAAAAGAAATGGCCCAACCCCCCCCCCCATACACATGTATATACATACGTCCACACACGCAAATATACATACCTACACAGCTTTCCATGGTTTACCCCAGACGCTTCATATGCCTTGCTTCAATCCGCTAACAGCACGTCAACCCCGGTATACCACATCACTCCAATTCACTCTATTCCTTGCCCTCCTTTCACCCTCCTGCATGTTCAGGCCCCGATCGCACAAAATCTTTTTCACTCCATCTTTCCACCTCCAATTTGGTCTCCCTCTTCTCCTTGTTCCCTCCACCTCCGACACATATATCCTCTTGGTCAATCTTTCCTCACTCATCCTCTCCATGTGCCCAAACCACTTCAAAACACCCTCTTCTGCTCTCTCAACCACGTTCTTTTTATTTCCACACATCTCTCTTACCCTTACGTTACTCACTCGATCAAACCACCTCACACCACACATTGTCCTCAAACATCTCATTTCCAGCACATCCATCCTCCTGCGCACAACTCTATCCATAGCCCACGCCTCGCAACCATACAACATTGTTGGAACCACTATTCCTTCAAACATACCCATTTTTGCTTTCCGAGATAATGTTCTCGACTTCCACACATTCTTCAAGGCCCCCAGGATTTTCGCCCCCTCCCCCACCCTATGATCCACTTCCACTTCCATGGTTCCATCCGCTGCCAGATCCACTCCCAGATATCTAAAACACTTCACTTCCTCCAGTTTTTCTCCATTCAAACTCACCTCCCAATTGACTTGACCCTCAACCCTACTGTACCTAATAACCTTTCTCTTATTCACATTTACTCTTAACTTTCTTCTTCCACACACTTTTCCAAACTCAGTCACCAGCTTCTACAGTTTCTCACATGAATCAGCCACCAGCGCTGTATCATCAGCGAACAACAACTGACTCACTTCCCAAGCTCTCTCATCCCCAACAGACTTCATACTTGCCCCTCTTTCCAAAACTCTTGCATTTACCTCCCTAACAACCCCATCCATAAACAAATTAAACAACCATGGAGACATCACACACCCCTGCCGCAAACCTACATTCACTGAGAACCAATCACTTTCCTCTCTTCCTACACGTACACATGCCTTACATCCTCGATAAAAACTTTTCACTGCTTCTAACAACTTTCCTCCCACACCATATATTCTTAATACCTTCCACAGAGCATCTCTATCAACTCTATCATATGCCTTCTCCAGATCCATAAATGCTACATACAAATCCATTTGCTTTTCTAAGTATTTCTCACATACATTCTTCAAAGCAAACACCTGATCCACACATCCTCTACCACTTCTGAAACCACACTGCTCTTCCCCAATCTGATGCTCTTTACATGCCTTCACCCTCTCAATCAATACCCTCCCATATAATTTCCCAGGAATACTCAACAAACTTATACCTCTGTAATTTGAGCACTCACTCTTATCCCCTTTGCCTTTGTACAATGGCACTATGCACGCATTCTGCCAATCCTCAGGCACCTCACCATGAGTCATACATACATTAAATAACCTTACCAACCAGTCAACAATACAGTCACCCCCTTTTTTGGTAGATTCCACTGCAATACCATCCAAAACTGCTGCCTTGCCGGCTTTCATCTTCCGCAAAGCTTTCACTACCTCTTCTCTGTTTACCAAATCATTTTCCCTAACCCTCTCACTTTGCACACCACCTCGACCAAAACACCCTATATCTGCCACTCTATCATCAAACACATTCAACAAACCATCAAAATAATCACTCCATCTCCTTCTCACATCACCACTACTTGTTATCACCTCCCCATTTGCGCCCTTCACTGAAGTTCCCATTTGCTCCCTTGTCTTACGCACTTTATTTACCTCCTTCCAGAACATCTTTTTATTCTCCCTAAAATTTAATGATACTCTCTCACCCCAACTCTCATTTGCCCTTTTTTTCACCTCTTGCACCTTTCTCTTGACCTCCTGTCTCTTTCTTTTATACATCTCCCACTCAATTGCATTTTTTCCCTGCAAAAATCGTCCAAATGCCTCTCTCTTCTCTTTCACTAATACTCTTACTTCTTCATCCCACCACTCACTACCCTTTCTAATCAACCCACCTCCCACTCTTCTCATGCCACAAGCATCTTTTGCACAATCCATCACTGATTCCCTAAATACATCCCATTCCTCCCCCACTCCCCTTACTTCCATTGTTCTCACCTTTTTCCATTCTGTACTCAGTCTCTCCTGGTACTTCCTCACACAGGTCTCCTTCTCAAGCTCACTTACTCTCACCACCCTCTTCACCCCAACATTCACTCTTCTTTTCTGAAAACCCATACAAATCTTCACCTTAGCCTCCACAAGATAATGATCAGACATCCCTCCAGTTGCACCTCTCAGCACATTAACATCCAAAAGTCTCTCTTTCGCACGCCTGTCAATTAACACGTAATCCAATAACGCTCTCTGGCCATCTCTCCTACTTACATAAGTATACTTATGTATATCTCGCTTTTTAAACCAGGTATTCCCAATCATCAGTCCTTTTTCAGCACATAAATCTACAAGCTCTTCACCATTTCCATTTACAACACTGAACACCCCATGTATACCAATTATTCCCTCAACTGCCACATTACTCACCTTTGCATTCAAATCACCCATCACTATGACCCGGTCTCGTGCATCAAAACCACTAACACACTCATTCAGCTGCTCCCAAAACACTTGCCTCTCTTGATCTTTCTTCTCATGCCCAGGTGCATATGCACCAATAATCACCCACCTCTCTCCATCAACTTTCAGTTTTACCCATATTAATCGAGAATTTACTTTCTTACACTCTATCACATACTCCCACAACTCCTGTTTCAGGAGTATTGCTACTCCTTCCCTTGCTCTTGTCCTCTCACTCACCCCTGACTTTACTCCCCAGACATTCCCAAACCGCTCTTCCCCTTTACCCTTGAGCTTCGTTTCACTCAGAGCCAAAACATCCAGGTTCCTTTCCTCAAACATACTACCTATCTCTCCTTTTTTCACATCTTGGTTACATCCACACACATTTAGGCACCCCACTCTGAGCCTTCGAAGAGGATGAGCACTCCCCGCGTGACTCCTTCTTCTGTTTCCCATTTTAGAAAGTTAATACAAGGAGGGGAGGATTTCTGGCCTCCCGCTCCCGTCCCCTCTAGTGGTGACGGGAGTATTCCTGGTAAATTATACGGGAGGGTACTGATTGAGAGGGTGAAGGCATGTACAGAGCATCAGATTGGGGAAGAGCAGTCTGGTTTCAGAAGTGGTAGAGGATGTGTGGATCAGGTGTTTGCTTTGAAGAATGTATGTGAGAAATACTTAGAAAAGCAAATGGATTTGTATGTAGCATTTCTGGATCTGGAGAAGGCATATGATAGAGTTGATAGAGATGCTCTGTGGAAGGTATTAAGAATATATGGTGTGGGAGGAAAGTTGTTAGAAGCAGTGAAAAGTTTTTATCGAGGATGTAAGGCATGTGTACGTGTAGGAATAGAGGAAAGTTATTGGTTCTCAGTGAATGTAGGTTTGCGGCAGGGGTGTGTGATGTCTCCATGGTTGTTTAATTTGTTTATGGATGGGGTTGTTAGGGAGGTGAATGCAAGAGTTTTGGAAAGAGGGGCAAGTATGAAGTCTGTTGGGGATGAGAGAGCTTGGGAAGTGAGTCAGTTGTTGTTCGCTGATGATACAGCGCTGGTGGCTGATTCATGTGAGAAACTGCAGAAGCTGGTGACTGAGTTTGGAAAAGTTTGTGGAAGAAGAAAGTTAAGAGTAAATGTGAATAAGAGCAAGGTTATTAGGTACAGTAGGGTTGAGGGTCAAGTCAATTGGGAGGTGAGTTTGAATGGAGAAAAACTGGAGGAAGTGAAGTGTTTTAGATATCTGGGAGTGGATCTGGCAGCGGATGGAACCATGGAAGCGGAAGTGGATCATAGGGTGGGGGAGGGGGCGAAAATCCTGGGGGCCTTGAAGAATGTGTGGAAGTCGAGAACATTATCTCGGAAAGCAAAAATGGGTATGTTTGAAGGAATAGTGGTTCCAACAATGTTGTATGGTTTCGAGGCATGGGCTATGGATAGAGTTGTGCGCAGGAGGATGGATGTGCTGGAAATGAGATGTTTGAGGACAATGTGTGGTGTGAGGTGGTTTGATCGAGTGAGTAACGTAAGGGTAAGAGAGATGTGTGGAAATAAAAAGAGCGTGGTTGAGAGAGCAGAAGAGGGTGTTTTGAAGTGGTTTGGGCACATGGAGAGGATGAGTGAGGAAAGATTGACCAAGAGGATATATGTGTCGGAGGTGGAGGGAACAAGGAGAAGAGGGAGACCAAATTGGAGGTGGAAAGATGGAGTGAAAAAGATTTTGTGTGATCGGGGCCTGAACATGCAGGAGGGTGAAAGGAGGGCAAGGAATAGAGTGAATTGGAGCGATTCGGTATACCGGGTATACCGGGGTTGACGTGCTGTCAGTGGATTGAAGCAGGGCATGTGAAGCATCTGGGGTAAACCATGGAAAGCTGTGTAGGTATGTATATTTGCGTGTGTGGACGTATGTATATACATGTGTATGGGGGGGGGGTTGGGCCATTTCTTTCGTCTGTTTCCTTGCGCTACCTCGCAAACGCGGGAGACAGCGACAAAGTATAATAGATATAAATGAATAAAAAAGATGTTCTGGAAGGAGGTAAATAAAGTGCGTAAGACAAGGGAGCAAATGGGAACTTCAGTGAAGGGCGCAAATGGGGAGGAGATAACAAGTAGTGGTGATGTGAGAAGGAGATGGAGTGAGTATTTTGAAGGTTTGTTGAATGTGTTTGATGATAGAGTGACAGATATAGGGTGTTTTGGTCGAGGTGGTGTGCAAAGTGAGAGGGTTAGGGAAAATGATTTGGTAAACAGAGAAGAGGTAGTAAAAGCTTTGCGGAAGATGAAAGCCGGCAAGGCAGCAGTTTTGGATGGTATTGCAGTGGAATTTATTGAAAAAGGGGTGACTGTATTGTTGACTGGTTGGTAAGGTTATTTAATGTACGTATGACTCATGGTGAGGTGCCTGAGGATTGGCGGAATGCGTGCATAGTGCCATTGTACAAAGGCAAAGGGGATAAGAGTGAGTGCTCAAATTACAGAGGTATAAGTTTGTTGAGTATTCCTGTTAAATTATATGGGAGGATATTGATTGAGAGGGTACAGAGCATCAGATTGGGGAAGAGCAGTGTGGTTTCAGAAGTGGTAGAGGATGTGTGGATCAGGAGTTTGCTTTGAAGAATGTATGTGAGAAATACTTAGAAAAGCAAATGGATTTGTATGTAGCATTTATGGATCTGGAGAAGGCATATGATAGAGTTGATAGAGATGCTCTGTGGAAGGTATTAAGAATATATGGTGTGGGAGGCAAGTTGTTAGAAGCAGTGAAAAGTTTTTATCGAGGATGTAAGGCATGTGTACGTGTAGGAAGAGAGGAAAGTGATTGGTTCTCAGTGAATGTAGGTTTGCGGCAGGGGTGTGTGATGTCTCCATGGTTGTTTAATTTGTTTATGGATGGGGTTGTTAGTGAGGTGAATGCAAGAGTTTTGGAAAGAGGGGCAAGTATGAAGTCTGTTGGGGATGAGAGAGCTTGGGAAGTGAGTCAGTTGTTGTTCGCTGATGATACAGCGCTGGTGGCTGATTCATGTGAGAAACTGCAAAAGCTGGTGACTGAGTTTGGTAAAGTGTGTGAAAGAAGAAAGTTAAGAGTAAATGTGAATAAGAGCAAGGTTATTAGGTACAGTAGGGTTGAGGGTCAAGTCAATTGGGAGGTGAGTTTGAATGGAGAAAATCTGGAGGAAGTGAAGTGTTTTAGATATCTGGGAGTGGATCTGGCAGCGGATGGAACCATGGAAGCGGAAGTGGATCATAGGGTGGGGGAGGGGGCGAAAATTCTGGGAGCCTTGAAGAATGTGTGGAAGTCGAGAACATTATCTCGAAAAGCAAAAATGGGTATGTTTGAAGGAATAGTGGTTCCAACAATGTTGTATGGTTGCAAGGCGTGGGCTATAGATAGAGTTGTGCGCAGGAGGATGGATGTGCTGGAAATGAGATGTTTGAGGACAATGTGTGGTGTGAGGTGGTTTGATCGAGTAAGTAACGTAAGGGTAAGAGAGATGTGTGGAAATAAAAAGAGCGTGGTTGAGAGAGCAGAAGAGGGTGTTTTGAAATGGTTTGGGCACATGGAGAGAATGAGTGAGGAAAGATTGACCAAGAGGATATATGTGTCGGAGGTGGAGGGAACGAGGAGAAGAGGGAGACCAAATTGGAGGTGGAAAGATGGAGTGAAAAAGATTTTGTGTGATCAGGGCCTGAACATGCAGGAGGGTGAAAGGAGGGCAAGGAATAGAGTGAATTGGAGCGATGTGGTATACCGGGGTTGACGTGCTGTCAGTGGATTGAATCAAGGCATATGAAGCGTCTGGGGTAAACCATGGAAAGCTGTGTAGGTATGTATATTTGCGTGTGTGGACGTATGTATATATATGTGTATGGGGGTGGGTTGGGCCATTTCTTTCGTCTGTTTCCTTGCGCTACCTCGCAAATGCGGGAGACAGCGACAAAGCAAAAAAAAAAAAAAAAATATATATATATATATATATATATATATATATATATATATATATATGCATCAGATGCATCAGATGCATATATCCTCTTTGTCCTCTATCCTCATGTTCTTAACACTACCTCACTAATATGGGAAATGACAAATATATATGAAATAAAATATATGTGGTTTGATTGACTAAGTAATGAAAGGGTAAAAGATATGTGTGGTAATAAAAAGAGTGGTTGAGAGAGCAGAAGTGGCTTTGTTGAAATGATTTGGACTCGTGAGGATGAGTAAGGAGGATTAACAAAGAGGATGTACGTGTCAAAGATGGAGGGAACGAGGAGAAGTGGGAGACCAAATTGGAGGGGGAAAGATGGAGTGAAAAAGATTTTGAGTGATCGGGGCCTGAACATGCAGGAGGGTGAAAGGCGTGCAAGGAATAGAGTGAATTGGAACGATGTGGTATACTGGGGTCGACATGGTGTCAATGGATTGAACCAGGGCATGTGAAGCATTTGGGGTAAACCATGGAAAGTTCTGTGGGCCCTGGATGTGGAAAGGGAGCTGTGGTTTCGGTGCATTATTACATGACAGCTAGAGACTGAGTGTGAACGAATAGGGCCTTTGTTGTCTTTTCCTAGCACTACCTCACACACATGAGGGGGAAGGATGTTGTTATTCCATGTGTGGCGGGATGGCGATGGGAATGAATAAAGGCAGACAGTATGAATTATGTACATGGGTATATATGTATATGTCTGTGTGTGTATATATATGTATACGTTGAGATGTATAGGTATGTATATGTTGGTGTGTGTGGACGTGTATGTATATACATGTGTATGTGGGTGGGTTGGGCCATTCTTTCGTCTGTTTCCTTGCACTACCTCGCTGGCGCGGGAGACGGTGGCGGGGCAAAGTGAATAAATAGATAAATATATATAGGGGAGAAAGAATACTTCCCATGTATTCCCTGCATGTCGTAGAAGGCGACTAAAAGGGAAGGGAGCGGGGGGCTGGAAATCCTCCCCTCTCATTTTTTTTTAAATTTTCCAAAAGAAGGAACAGAGAAGGGGGCCATATGAGGATATTCCCTCAAAGGCCCAGTCCTCTGTTCTTAACGCTACCTCGCTAATGCGGGAAATGGCGAATAGTATGAAAAAAAAAAAAAAAAAATATATATATATATAGCCGGGGGCTAGAACCCTTGCCTCCTTCTACTTTAACTTTGTAAAAGGGGGAACAGAATTAGAAGTTACGCGGTGTGTGCTCATCCTCCTCAAAGGCTCAGACTGGGGTGTCTAAATATGTATGGATGTAACTAAGATGAGAAAAAAAGGAGAGATATGTAGTATGATTAAGGAAAGGAACATGGATGTTTTGGCTCTGAGTGAAACGAAGCTTAAGGGTAAAGGGGAAGATTGATTTGGGAATATCTCGGGATTAAAGTCAGGGGTTAGTGAGAAGACGAGAGCAAGGGAAGGAGTAGCACTACTGAAACATGAGTGGTGGGAGTATGTGATAGATTGTAAGAAAGTAAACTCTAGATTGATGTGGATAAAACTAAAATGGGTGATTATTGGTGCATATGCACCTGGGCATGAGAAGAAAGATCATGAGAGGCAAGTGTTTTGGGAGCAGCTGAGTGAGTGTGTTAGTGGTTTTGATGCACGAGACTGGGTTATAGTGATGGCTGATTTGAATGCAAAGGTGATGAATGTGGCAGTTGAGGGAATAATTGGTATAAATGGGGTGTTCAGTGTTGTAAATGGAAGTGGTGAAGTGCTAGTAGATTTATGTGCTGATATGCTGAAAAAGGACTGGTGATTGGGAATACTTGCTTTAAAAAGAGAGATATACATAAGTATAGAGAGCATTATTGGATTATGTGTTAATTGATAGGTGTGCAAAAGAGAGACTTTTGGATGTTAATGTGCTGAGAGGTGCAAATGGAGGGAAGTCTGATCATTATCTTGTGGAGGCGAAGGTGAAGATTTGTAGAGGTTTTCAGAAAAGAAGAATGTTGGGGTGAAGAGAGTGGTGAGAGTAAGTGAGCTTGGGAAGTAGACTTGTGTGAGGTAGTACCAGGAGAGACTGAGTAATGAATGGAAAAAGGTGAGAACAAAGGAGATAAGGCGAGTGGTGGAGGAATGGAATGTATTTAGGGAAGCAGTGATTGCTTACACAAAAGATGCTTGTGGAATGAGAAGCGTGGGAGGTGGTCAGATTAGAAAGAGTAGTGAGTGGTGGAATGAAGAAGTAAGATTATTAGTGAAAGAGAAGAGAGAGGCATTTGGACGATTTTTGCAGGGAAATAATGCAAATGAGTGGGAGATGTATAAAAGAAAGATGCATGAGGTCAAGAGAAAGGTGGAAAAGGTGAAAAAGAGGGCAAATGAGAGTTGGGGTGAGAGAGTATCATTGAATTTAAGGGAGAATAAAAAGATGTTTTGGATGGAGGTAAAGAAAGTGCGTAAGACAAGGGAACAAATGAGAACTTTAGTTAAGGGGGCTAATGGGGAGGTGATAACACGTAGTGATGATGTGAGTAGGAGATGGAATAAGTACTTTGAAGGTTTGTTGAATGTGTTTGATGGTAGAGTGGCAGATATAGGGTGTTTTGGTCGAGGTGGTGTGCAAAGTGAGAGGGTTAGGGAGAATGATTTGGTAAACAGAGAAGAGGTAGTAAGAGCTTTGCAGAAGATGAAAGCCAGCAAGGCAGCAGGTTTGGATGGTATTGCAGTGGAATTTATTGAAAAAGGGGGGTGACTGTGTTCTTGACTGGTTGGTAAGGTTATTTAATGTATGTATGACTCATGATGAGGTGCCTGAGGATTGGCAGAATGCTTGCATAGTGCCAATACACGAAGGAAAAGGGGATAAAGTTGAGTGCTCAAATTACAGAGGTATAAGTTTGTAGAGTATTCCTGGTAAATTATATGGGAGGGTATTGATTGAGAGGGTGAAGGTATGTACAGAGTATCAGACTGGGGAAGAGGAGTGTGGTTTCAGAAGTGGTAGATGATGTGTGGATCAGGTATTTGCTTTGAAGAATGTATTTGAGAAATACAGAAAGGAAATGGATTTGTATGTAGTTTTGATGGATCTGGAGAAGGCATATGATAGAGTTGATAGAGATGCTCTGTGGAAGGTATTAAGAATATATGGTGTGGGAGGCAAGTTGTTTTAAGCGGTGACAAGTTTTTACCGAGGATATAAGGCATATGTACGAGTAGGAAGAGAGGAAAGTGATTGGTTCTCAGTGAATGTAGGTTTGTGGCAGGGGTGCATGATGTCTCCATGGTTGTTTAATATGTTTATGGATGGGGTTGTTAGGGAGGTGAATGCAAGAGTTTTGGAAAGAGGGGCAAGTATGCAGTCTGTTGTGGATGAGAGAGCTTGGGAAATGAGTCAGTTGTTGTTTGCTGATGTTACAGAGCTGGTGGCTGATTCGAGTGAGAGACTGCAGAAGCTGGTTACTGAGCTTGGTAAAGTGTGTGAGAGAAGAAAGCTGAGAGTAAATGTGAATAAGAGCAAGGTTATTAGGTATAGTAGGGTTGAGGGACAAGTCATTTGTGAGGTAATTTTGAATGGAGAAAAAGTGGAGGAAGTAAAGTGTTTTAGATATCTTGGTGTGGATTTGGCAGCAGATGTAACCATGGAAGCGGAAGTGTCATAGGGTGGGGAAGGGGCAAAATTTCTGGGAGCATTGAAACGTGTGGAAGGCGAGAACATTATCTCGGAAAGCAAAAATGGATATGTTTGAAGGAATAGTGGTTTCGAGAATGTTATATGGTTGGAAGGCGTGGGCTATAGATAGAGTTGTGCAGATGAGGGTGGATGTGCTGGAAATGAGGTGTTTGAAGACAATATGTGGTGTGAGGTGGTTTGATGGAGTAAGTAATGGTAAGAGAGATGTGTGTTGGTAAAAAGAGTGTGGTTGAGAGAGCAGAAGAGGGTGTTTTGAAATGGTTTGGTCACATGGAGAGAATGATTGAGGAAAGATTGACCAAGAGGATATATGTGCCAGAGGTGGAGGGAACGAGAAGTGGGAGACCGAATTGGAGGTGGAAAGATGGAGTGAAAAAGATTTTGAGTGATTGGGGCCTGAACATGCAGGAGGGTGAAAGGAGTTCAAGGAATAGAGTGAATTGGAACAATGTGGTATACCAGGGTTGACGTGCTGTCAGTGGATTTAACCAGGACATGTAAAGCCTCTGGGGTAAACCATGGAAAGTTTTGTGGGGCCTGGATGTGGAAAGGGAGCTGTTGTTTTGGTGCATTATACATGACAGATATAGCCTGAGTGTGAACGAATGTGGCTTTTGTTGTCTTTTCCTAGTGCTACCTCGCACACATGTGGGGGGAGGGGGTTGTCATTTCATGTGTGGCCATGTGGCGACTGAAATGAAGAAGGGCAGACTATGAATTATGTACATGTGTATATATGTATATGTGTGTATATATATATATGTATACGTTGAGATGTATAGGTATCTATATGTGCGTTTGTTGATGTGTGTGTATATATATGTGTATGTGGATGGGTTGGGCCATTCTTTCGTCTGTTTCCTTGCACTACCTCACTGACACGGGAGACGGCGAGAAAGCATAATGAAAAGAAAAATGATATATATGTGTATGTGTGTGTGTGTGTGTATGTTATTGGATGTGTTTATGTTCGTCAGTTTCTTGGCTGCAATTTTGTAATGTGGAAAACAGTGATCAGGTATAAATAATAGAATATTTATATATACTGTTTTTGCTTTAAAAAAAGTCCTTTTCCAACAGCTAGTACTGGTAAGAAAAGCAGTGTTCCTAATGATACAGCAAATCTAGAGTTGGGAAGTCATGCTGAAAATGCTGTTGCCAGCATGCCTGAGGATCTAGTTCCTACATGCAAAAAATCTGAAGATTCTGAAGTACAGTCCCTTACAGTAAACAGTACAAGCAACAAAGCATCAGATGCTTCTGAACCTAACAAAGAAATTGACTTTGAACAAGGACTTGAAAGTGAAACTCCCAGTAAAGGCTCAGAAAGGTATGAAGATACTCGAGCTCAAATCAAGAAGAAGAGAAAGGAAATTATATTATCATCATCTGCAACAGAGGAGGCCCAGGTGCAGTATCTTTGAGTGGAAGTGTTTGTTCTTGTAAAGATTACCTAACTATTTTTCCCCTTCTCTTTGTATATAAGCCAAACAGCAAGTCAAAGACGATAGCTTAAAGGTATCATCTAGGTTTTGTGTTGGACAACATAGTTTATGGAAAACTTATAGAACTTCAGTACAAGTAGTGTTGGTAGTTGGCAGTTAACAGAATACATTAACAAAGATCTTAACATTTTTTCAAAGTGTGTCAGTAGATGCAACCACCTCACCTCAGGCCCTCTGAACTTGACAAGCAACAGGAAGTTCTTGTCCGAGCAAATTTTTATGCCACTGGACATTTTATTAGACTAAGTACTGAAAGATGGATGGTAAGACAACATTCTATGAGTCAGGATTAGACTACTATGTAGCCTTCACACAACAGGACAGAGAGAGACATTGGTTTAAGGTGTCTTGAGTCTTAGTAAATTTGTTAGGTTGGTGTATGTGATGAGAATGGAGCTGTCAGAAAAAGTAACAAATTACATTTTTTTTCATAGTTTCCAAGGTTCAGCATGTGCTTAGTGACATCATCTTATAAGTATATTTTTGAAGTCATGTAGAGAGATTTCACTGACCAAATGGGATATGTCATTTAGCACCCATTGTCCACAGGCTTGGATTGATGATACAGTAAGGATTTTCATCTTTAGCAGCAAGTTTATGGGGGATGAGTATGTTATTATATTGGATCTTCCAGTTTGATTGTGGTTACTTGCATGACCCAGAACTGAGGAGACCCTGCTTATGATCAATATGTTTCAGAGCATTTGGGGACAGCACTTGTTTTTCCCTCTTTTAAACACTTTTTTAGAGTATCACATGCAATTAGAAGTAATTATGTGGGGGAAGTAGCCTCTCACCTCTGTCATAAATAGTTCAAAAGCTGAAAATAGAGTTCCTATAAACACCCTAGGCTGCTGATATCTAGCATCATCCCTCTGTGTTCCAGTTGTTGCCTTTTTTAGCATCCCTGTTATAACTATGAAGAAAGATCTTTTGAAGCTAAGGCTCATGTTTTTTATTAAGCTGCTAGTAGGTGAAAGACACTTATGGCCTCATTATCAAACTTTGGGTGCAGGGCCCAGAATTCATTCCCCAGGGAAAGGTGCGGGGACCCCCTCATTCTTCTAACATATAATTAAACTTTTATAGCAGGCCTTGGTATGTCCAAACGAATGGAAGGCTAATGTCATCGTGCAGTTGGTATATGTGACACTGGTTTGTTTACATTTGAAGGCACAGTTTTTCAATAAGACAACTCCACTCAGTGCTTACTCATCTAAAAATGAACATAAATTGTTGGTGTAGATTCTCATATATTGGAATCATGGAAGCATGCTGGCAAAATAATAGTTGGTATGCTGGGATTGACGTGCTGTCAGTCGACTGAACCAGGGCACGTGAAACGTCTGTGGGACCTGGATGCAGATAGGGAGCTGTGGTTTGGTGCATTACACATGACAGCTAGAGACTGATGTGAATGAATGTAGCATTTTTTGTCCTTCCCTGGCGCTACCTCAGAGATAGGAGGGGGGGATGCTATTTCCTGTGTGGCAGGGTGGCAATAGGAATGGATGAAGGCAAGTATGAATATGTACATGAGTATATATGTACATGTCCGTCTATGTTATTTATTTATTTATTTATTTTGCTTTTTCGCTGTCTCCTGCATTAGCAAGGTAGCGCAAGGAAAGAGACAAAAGAATGGCCCAACCCACCCACATACACATGTATATACATACACGTCCACACACACAAATATACATACCTATACATCTCTATGTATACATATATGTCCACACACAGACATATACATATATACACATGTTCATAATTCATACTGTCTGCCTTTATTCATTCCCATCGCCACCTCGCCACACATGTATATGTATATGTATGGTAGAGGATGTATGGATCAGGTGTT
This sequence comes from Panulirus ornatus, assembly GCF_036320965.1. Taxonomy (NCBI): domain Eukaryota; kingdom Metazoa; phylum Arthropoda; class Malacostraca; order Decapoda; family Palinuridae; genus Panulirus; species Panulirus ornatus. Next base: position 35,257,913 of record NC_092233.1, read on the forward strand.
TGCTTTGAAGAATGTATGTGAGAAAGTCTTAGAAAAGCAAATGGATTTGTATGTAGCATTTATGGATCTGGAGAAGGCATATGATAGAGTTGATAGAGATGATCTTTGGAAGGTATTAAGAATATATGGTTTGGGAGGCAAGTTGTTAGAGGCAGTGAAAATTTTTTTTTGAGGGTGTAAGGCATGTGTACGTGTAGTGAGAGAGGAAAGTGAGTGGTTCTCAGTGAATGTCGATTTGTGGCAGGGGTGCGTGATGTCTCCATGGTTGTTTAATTTGTTTATGGCTGGGGTTGTTAGGGAGGTGAATGCAAGAGTTTTGGAGAGAGGGGCAAGTATGCAGTCTGATGTAGATGAGAGAGCTTGGGAAGTGAGTCAGTTGTTGTTTGCTGACGGTACAATGCTGGTGGCTGATTCATGTGAGAAACTGCAGAAGCTGGTTACTGAGTTTGGTAAAGTGTGTGAAAGAAGAAAGTTGAGAGTAAATGTGAATAAGAGCAAGGTTATTAGGTACAGTATGGTTGAGGGACAAGTCATTTGGGAGGTAAGTTTGAATGGAGAAAAACTGGAGGAAGTGAAGTGTTTTAGATATCTGGAAGTGGATTTGGCAGTGGATGGAACCATGGAAGCTGAAGTCATAGGGTGGGGGAGGGGGCAAAAGTTCTGGGAGCGTTCAAAAATGTGTGGAAGGCGAGAACATCATCTTGGAAAGCAAAAGTGGTTTTGTTTGAAGGAATAGTGGTTCTGAGAATGTAATATGGTTGCGAGGCGTGGGCTATAGATAGAGTTGTGCGGAGGAAGGTGGATGTGCTGGAAATGAGATGTTTGAAGACAATATGTGGTGTGAGGTGGTTTGATGTTGTAAGTAATGAAAGGGTAAGAGAGATGTGTGGTAATAAAAAGAGTGTGTTTGAGAGAGCAGAAGAGGGTGTGTTGAAATGGTTTGTTCACATGTAGAGAATGAGTGAGGAAAGATTAACAAAGAGGTATATATTTGTATGTGTGTATATGTATATACGTTGAGATGTATAGGTATTTATATGTTCGTGTGTGGGCGTGTATGTATATACATGTGTATGTGGGTGGGTTGGGCCATTCTTTCGTCTGTTTCCTTGCACTACCTTGCTAACACAGGAGACAGCGATAAAGTATGATAAGTTTTTATCGAGGATGTAAGGCATGTGTATGAGTAGGAAGAGAGGAAAGTGATTGGTTCCCTCTGAATGTTGGTTTGCGGCAGGGATGCATGATGTCTCCATGTTTGTTTATGAATGGGGTTGTTAGGGAGGTGAATGCAAGAGTTTTGGAGAGAGTATGCAGTCTGTTGTGGATGAGAAAGCTTGGAAAGTGAGTCACTTGTTGTTTGCTGATGATAATGCGCTGGTGGCTGATTTGGGTGAGAAACGGCAGAAACTGGTGACTGAGTTAGGTAAAGTTTGTGAAAGAAGAAAGCTGAGAGTAAATGTGAATAAGAGCAAGGTTATTAGGTTCTGTAGGGTTGAGGGACAAGTCAATTGGGAGGTAAGTTTGAATGAGAAAAATTGGAAGAAGTGAAGTGTTTCAGATATCTGGGTGTGGATTTGGCAGCGGATGGAACCATGGAAGTGAAAGTGAGTCACAGGATGGGGGATGGGTCGAAGGTTCTGGGAGCGTTGAAGAATGTGTGGAAGGCAGAAACTTTATCTCGGAAAGCAAAAATGGGTATGTTAGAAGGAATATTGGTTCCAACAATGTTATGTGGTTGCAAGGCATGGGCTATGGATAGGGTTGTGCGGATAAGAGTGAATGTGTTGGAAATGAGATGTATGAGATGGTTCGATCGAGTAAGTAATGAAAGGGTAAGAGAGATGTGTGGTAATAAAACGAGTGTGGTTGAGAGAGCAGAAGAGTGTGTATTGAAATGGCTTGGTCACTTGGAGAGAGTGAGTGAGGAAAGATTGACAAAGAGGATATATGTGTCAGAGGTGGAGGGAACGAGGAGAAGTGGGAGACCAAATTGATGATGGTAGAATGGAGTGAAAAAGATTTTGAGCGATTGGGGCCTGAACATACAGGAGGGTGAAAGGTGTGCAAGGAAAGAGTGAACTGGAATGATGCGGTATAATGGGGTTGACGTGCTGTCAATGGATTGAACAAGGGTCTGTGGAGTGTCTGGGATAAACCATGGAAAGTTTTGTGGGGCCTGGATGTGGAAAGGGAGCTGTGGTTTTGGTGCATTGCATGACAGCTAGAGGCTGAGTGTGAACGAATGTGGCCTTTGTTGTCTCTTTCTAGTGCTACTTCATGCGCATGCAGGGGGAGGGGGGGGTATCATTTCAAGTGTGGCAGGGTGGTGACGGGAATGGATGAAGGCAGCAAGTATGAATGTGTACATATGTATTTATATGTATGTCTGCGTATGTATATGTATGTATACGTTGAAATGTATAGTTGTGTATATGTGCATGTGTGGGCATTCATGTATATACATGTGTATGTGGGTGGGTTGGGCCATTCTTTCGTATGTTTCTTTGCACTACCTCACTAACGTGGGAGACAGCGACAAAGTATATTAAGAAAAAGTGTCTAGAATGCAATAACAGTAAAAGAGAAACGTATGTTATAAATTGTTGGTAGAATAATGCGTAAGTCCTTAAGAAAAAAGTTGACATTTTTGTAAAAATGCCTTAGAACCTTGATGTAATAAACTCTTAGAATATTTCATTAGGTGCTTAGATATTATGGTAAAAGTGTAGGCCAAGTGAAAATTGCTAAGTAAAATTTGTCTGGGGACTCGGCATCAATATAGTTTCAGATGGTCTCAAAAGATTCTGAATCAGGTGCAGGAGGTTTGAAATTGTGACTTTTTTCTCTTATTAAAAAAAGTGAGGGGCATGATTATTGTTACATCCTACCTCCACCCCTTACACATTAATGGGTGTATAATCAGTCCATAGGCCCATTAAAACAGATACCTCTGTTTTAACAGCTTCTGTTAACAGAGAGATTTGGGCGAGACACAGATTCCCTTAAAATCTGGTTAACATCTCCTGACAGCTGACGGCCGTAATGATATCTAACTATTCCCTCTTTCTCAGTTTGGTCAAATGCCAAACGTAGATAAAAAAAATAAACATGGCTTTCTCTCCTAACATAAATGATACTATATATCCATGATACATAGATTTCTCTCTAAGGAATAGCCATAAGGGGAAGATGTGATACAAGGCTGTTAGTAAATGTATAATGTAATCTGTAAACATCTCAGTCATTTCAAACCCATATGTTATCTAACTGAGGCCAATGAATTTGCCAGAATGATGTTAAGTATGTTTAACTTAGATATTCTAACTGTTTTATAGTGATTGTGCTCCATTATTTCCCCTAGGTTGAAGCATTTTTACTCCTTCATGAAGAAAATGGTGGTATTCTTGACCTTCTTCAGCAGTTTCTGCTGATCCTTATGAAACAACATCAAAAAGTATGGCCTATCACAGCAGCTAAAATATTTACTGAAATGTATCCTCGTGTCAGGTAAGCTACGTTTATTTTGCAAGAATTGGTGATTTTACCAAAGTACGCCCATTATATATGTATACCCATTATACTGATTAGGAGCCTTCTTGAAAAGTTGTCTCTTGAGCAGAATTCTCTTTTTCTCTCTGGATTCCATTTGATTATTGCAAATGTGTTCATACAGAAAACATTTTTAACCCAAAAACAAAATGGAAACAGAACTTTGAAAGAATGTACAGGACCCTTTTTAAGCATTTTAGATATCTTTTTTATACTTGATTGCCATTTCCTGTGTTATTACTAGGACACAGATGAAGAAAGATCCATCCCCCTCACATATACATATACAGGAACACCACCAATTTTCCGGCACTCTTGGTTCTAAAGCCTTGTCAGGTGAACCATTTTGCCGGACCAACAGTGGTCACAATAATAATTCATCAACACCCCTCTAACCCACTAATCATACATCTCCTATGTGTCTAAAGTATACCATGGACTGCCAGAAATCTAAATTAAATGTTAAATGTTTAAGCACCCTAAGATGGTAAGTCTGTCCTTTTATTGTTTGAATCCAGTGGCATACCTAGGGTATGGCAGGTAGGGCAGGTGCCCTGGGTGCCACTTGAAGGGAGGCGCCTGTGGCGTAATGGCGTCCTGGATCCAAACAATGATTCAGATCTCAAAGATTTAGATTTCTTGACCATGAAAACATGTCTTTGGCATTTGGAATCACATTAATATCAGTATTAGTTCAATAGTTATTCACAAAAATTCATATTTCCGTAATGGTGTCCTGGATCCAGACAATGATTTGGATCACTCCCAAAATCTAATCAATGGGTCCTTGTGTTATTTCTGACTTTCCCTGAAAATTTCATCAAAATTTTTTCGTAACTTTTGTTATGAAAACAAACGCTAGTAAAAACATAATTTCCTTGGCAGAGGTAATAAAAATAAGAAATGTTGGTGTCATATGTTTGGACAGGGGCGCAATTTCAGTGCTTGCCATAGGCGCTATTTCCCCTAGATATGCCCCTGTTTGAATCCTGTGGGGTCTTCTTCATCTTCTGTTTTTAGTGTTTTCCTAGGTGTGCATCGCCAGAATAATGTAGTTTCATATGTGTTAAACACCTGCTTAGGATGGAGGTGCTCGTCAGCTACTCGGCAGCTCCTTTGTGGTTTGCAGACCACTTTTCTCTGCACACTTTATTCATGGAAATTCCTTGACGCTTCTTGAATCTTTGAAGCCATCCTTCACTATAGTCATGCTCATGTTGTAATTTAAGTTCTTTATGGAACAATTTATCCTGGTCCATTATCTTGCTACCTGACAAGTCCACTCCATCACTCCGACGCTGTCAAAACCATTCTGTCATCACTCGATCGTGCTCAGAACTCTTACCATCTTTCATAGTTTTTCTAATTGTCATTTGCTTCTTGGAATTGCTTTCTGCATAGAATTTCTATATTTTCTCCCTTTGCTTTATATCATAAACAGTTGATGGACTAATACTGTAGATGTCACACAGCTTACGCACCGAAACACCACAGTCCATTATTTTCAACAGTTCATCTTGAATCGATATGGACTGGTGTTTATGTTTGACACCATGACTGACACTCTCATATGTCTTAGAAACCATAGCTAGGGTTAAATTTAAGCAAAATAAGCTAAGAATCTCCACCAACGAGTGCAATGTAAAGAATGTAAGTAAGCGAGCCCTACACACAATGCCACCTGTGGCCACCCAGTAAACTAGTCTGGTGGCTGAGATAATTTTAAGTTCCCTCATGTAATTTTGTCCGGACTAAAGGAGGTGCCAAACCATCAGTTGCCGGAAAATTGGTGGTATACCTGTATATGAATATGTGGTCACATGTATCAGTATACACATGTATATACATATGTACATATGTATATGTCTGTGTGTGTATATATATATATATATGTATACGTTGAGATGTATAGGTATGTGTATGTGTGTGTGTGGATGTGTATGTATATATATGTGTATGTGGGTGGGTTGGGCAATTTCTTTTGTCTGTTTCCTTGCGCTACCTCGCTAACATGGGAGACTGCGACAAAGTTTAATAACATATCAGTGTACATGTACATACATATACACCCCCCTCTCTGACATACATCTGAGATCTGTTCTAACTGTCTGGTTGGATCTCGAAATGGACGTAACTCGGATGCAAGTCAGCATGGCGTGTAAAATTTGTATACCTTTACAGCATTGTTTTATCCTTCTCAATTTCTATCATGATTATCTCTTTTTTTATTAACCAGCCTTATTATATGATTCTCTAATTTTTTTTACATTTTATTTAAGATTCTTTAGTTCATATTTCATTATTTTTATTTTTCTATTTTTCCTAGTCGTATGTATGGATGGTCATAAATCGAATAGTTCGTAAGTAGGGGATTAGGTGTATATACTTTCAGGCTAGAAACCCTCCCCTCCTTGTATTTATCTTTCTAAAAGGGGAAACAGAAGAAGGAGTCACGCGGGGAGTGCTCATCCTCCTCGAAGACTCAGATTGGGGTGTCTAAATGTGTGTGGATGTAACCAAGATGAGGAAAAAGGAGAGATAGGTAGCATGTTTGAGAAAAGGAACCTGGATGTTTTGGCTCTGAGTGAAACGAAGCCTATGGGGAAAGGGGAAGAGTGGTTTGGGAATGTCTTGTGAGTAAAGTCAGGGGTTAGTGAGAGGACAAGAGCAAGGGAAGGACTAGCACTACTCCTGAAACAGGAGTGGTGGGAGTATGTGATAGAGTGTAAGAAAGTAAACTCTAGATTGATATGGGTAAAACTGAAAGTGGATGGAGAGAGATGGGTGATTATTGGTGCATATACACCTGGGCATGAGAAGAAAGATCAGGAGAGGCAAGTGTTTTGGGAGCAGCTGAGTGAGTGTGTTAGTAGTTTTGATGCACGAGACCGGGTTATAGTGATGGGTGATTTGAATGCAAAGGTAAGTAATGTGGAAGTTGAGAGAATATTTAGTGTACATGAGGTGTTCAGTGTTGTAAATAAAAATGGTGAACAACTTGTAGATTTATGTGCTGAAAAAGGACTGGTGATTGGGAATACCTGGTTTAAAAAGAGAGATATACATAAGTTTAGGTATGTAAGTAGGAGAGATGGCCAGAGAGCGTCATTGGTTTACGTGTTAATTGAGAGACGCACGAAAGAGAGACTTTTGTATGTTCATGTGCTGAGAGGTGCAACTTGGAGGGATGTCTGATCATTATCTTGTGGAGGCGAAGGTGAAGTTTCGTAGAGGTTTTCAGAAGAGAGAATGTTGGGGTGAAGAGAGTGGTGAGAGTAAGTGAGCTTGGGAAGGAGACTTGTGTGAGGAAGTACCAGGAGAGAATGAGTACAGAATGGAAAAAGGTGAGAACAAAGGAGGTAAGGGGAGTGGGGGAGGAATGGGATGTATTTAGGGAAGCAGTGATGGCTTGCGCAAAAGATGCTTGTGGCATGAGAAGCGTAGGAGGTGGGCAGATTAGAAAGGGTAGTGAGTGGTGGGATGAAGAAGTAAGATTGTTAGTGAAAGAGAGGAGACAGGCATTTGGATGATTTTTGCAGGTAAATAATGCAAATGAGTGGGAGATGTATAAAAGAAAGAGGCAGGAGGTCAAAAGAAAGGTGCAAGAGGGCAAATGAGAGTTGGGGTGAGAGAGTATCATTAAATTTTTTGGAGAATAAAAAGATGTTTTGGAAGGAGGTAAATAATGTGCATAAGACAAGGGAGCAAATGGTAACTTCAGTGAATGGGGCTAATGGGGAGGTGATAACAAGTAGTGGTGATGTGAGAAAGAGATGGAGTGAGTATTTTCAAGGTTTGTTGAATGTGTTTGATGATAGAGTGGCAGATATAAGGTGTTTTGGTCGAGGTGGTGTGCAAAGTGAGAGGGTTAGGGAGAATGATTTGGTAAACAGAGAAGAGGTAGTAAAAGCTTTGCGGAAGATGAAAGCCGGCAAGGCAGCGGGTTTGGATGGTATTGCAATGGGATTTATTAAAAAGGGTGTGACTGTATTGTTGACTGGTTGGGAAGGTTATTTAATGTAGGTATGACTCATGGTGAGGTGCCTGAGGCTTGGCGGAATGGGTGCATAGTGCCATTGTACAAAGGCAAAGGGGATAAAGTGAGTGCTCAAAATACAGAGGTGTAAGTTTGTTCAGTATTCCTGGTAAATTATATGGGAGGGTATTGATTGAGAGGGTGAAGGCATGTACAGAGCATCAGATTGGGGAAGAGCAGTGTGGTTTCAGAAGTGGTAGATGATGTGTGGATCAGGTGTTTGCTTTGAAGAATGTATGTGAGAAATACTTAGAAAAGCAAATAGATTTGTATGCAGCATTTATGGATCTAGAGAAGGCATATGATGGAGTTGATAGAGATGCTCTGTGGAAGGTATTAAGAATGTATGGTGTGGGAGGCAAGTTATTAGAAGTAGTGAAAAGTTTTTATCGAGAATGTAAGGCATGTGTACGTGTAGGAAGAGAGGAAAAAGATTGGTTCTCAGTGAATGTAGGTTTGCAGCAGGGATGTGTGATGTCTCCATGGTTGTTTAATTTGTGTATGGATGGGTTGTTAGGGAGGTGACTGCAAGAGTTTTGGAAAGAGGGGCAAGTATGCAGTCTGTTGGGGATGAGAGAGCTTGGGAAGTGAGTCAGTTGTTGTTCGCTGATGATACAGCGCTGGTGGCTGATTCGTGTGAGAAACTTACAAAGCTGGTGACTGAGTTTGTTAAAGTGTGTGAAAGAAGAAAGCTGAGAGTAAATGTGGATAAGAGCAAGGTTATTAGGTATAGTAGGGTTGAGGGACAAGTCATTTGAGAGGTAAATTTGAATGGAGAAAAAGTGGAGGAAGTGAAGTGTTTTAGATATCTGGGAGTAGATTTGGCAGTGGATGGAACCATAGAAGCGGAAGTGAATCATAGGATGGGGGAGGGTGTGAAAGTTCAGGGAGTGTTGAAGAATGTGTGGAAGTCGAGAACATTATCTCGGAAAGCAAAAATGGCTATGTTTGAAGGAATAGTGGTTCCAACAATGTTATATGGTTGTGAGGCATGGGCTATAAATAGAGTTGTGTGGAAGAGGGTGGATGAGCTGGAAATAAGATGTTTGAGGACAGTATGTGGTGTGAGGTGGTTTGATCGAGTAAATGATAATAGGGTAAGAGAGATGTTTGGTAATAAAAAGAGTGTCGTTGAGAGAGCAGAAGAGTGTGTTTTGAAATGGTTTGGTCACATGGAGAGAATGAGTGAGGAAAGATTGACCAAGAGGATATATGTGTCGGAAGTGGAGGGAATGAGGAGAAGTGGGAGACCAAATTGGAGGTGGAAAGATGTATTGAAAAAGATTTTGAGTGATCGGGGCCTGAACATGCAGGAGAGTGAAAGGCGTGCAAGGAATAGAGTGAATTAGAGCGATATAGTATACCGGGGTTAACGTGCTGTCAATGAGTTGAACCAGGGCATGTGAAGCGTCTGGGGTAAACCATGGAAAGTTGTGTGGGGCCTGGATGTGGAAAGGGAGCTGTGGTTTTGGCGCATTATTACATGACAGATAGAGAGTGAGTGTGAACGGATGTGGCCTTTGTCATCTTTTCCTAGTACTACCTCGCACACATGAGGGGGGAGGGGTTTGTAATTTCATGTGTGGCGGGGTGGCGATGGGAATGAATAAAGGCAGCCAGTATGAATTATGTACATGTGTATATATGTATATGTCTGTGTGTGTATATATATGTATACGTTGAGATGTATAGGTGTGTATTTTTGCATGTGTGGACGTGTATGTATATACACGTATGTAGGTGAGTTGGGCCATTCTCTCATCTGTTTCCCTGTGCTACCTCGCTAACATGGGAGACAGCGACAAAGTGAAATAAAATGAGTAAAATGAATAGATAAAATATATATATATATATATATATATATATATATATATATATATATATATATTTTTTTTTTTCTTTTTATACTTTGTTGCTGTCTCCCGCGTTTGCGAGGTAGCGCAAAGAAACAGACGAAAGAAATGGCCCAACCCCCCCATACACATGTATACACATACGTCCACACACGCAAATATACATACCTACACAGCTTTCCATGGTTTACCCCAGACGCTTCACATGCCTTGATTCAATCCACTGACAGCACGTCAACCCCGGTATACCACATCGCTCCAATTCACTCTATTCCTTGCCCTCCTTTCACCCTCCTGCATGTTCAGGCCCCGATCACACAAAATCTTTTTCACTCCATCTTTCCACCTCCAATTTGGTCTCCCTCTTCTCCTTGCTCCCTCCACCTCCGACACATATATCCTCTTGGTCAATCTTTCCTCACTCATCCTCTCCATGTGCCCAAACCACTTCAAAACACCCTCTTCTGCTCTCTCAACCACGCTCTTTTTATTTCCACACATCTCTCTTACCCTTACGTTACTCACTCGATCAAACCACCTCACACCACACATTGTCCTCAAACATCTCATTTCCAGCACATCCATCCTCCTGCGCGCAACTCTATCCATACCCCACGCCTCGCAACCATACAACATTGTTGGAACCACTATTCCTTCAAACATACCCAATTTTGCTTTCCGAGATAATGTTCTCGACTTCCAAACATTCTTCAAGGCCCCCAGAATTTTCACCCCCTCCCCCACCCTATGATCCACTTCCGCTTCCATGTTTCCATCCGCTGCCAGATCCACTCCCAGATATCTAAAACACTTCACTTCCTCCAGTTTTTCTCCATTCAAACTCACCTCCCAATTGACTTGACCCTCAACCCTACTGTACCTAATAACCTTGCTCTTATTCACATTTACTCTTAACTTTCTTCTTCCACACACTTTACCAAACTCAGTCACCAGCTTCTGCAGTTTCTCACATGAATCCGCCACCAGCGCTGTATCATCAGCGAACAACAACTGACTCACTTCCCAAGCTCTCTCATCCCCAACAGACTTCATACTTGCCCCTCTTTCCAAAACTCTTGCATTTACCTCCCTAACAACCCCATCCATAAACAAATTAAACAACCATGGAGACATCACACACCCCTGCAGCAAACCTACATTCACTGAGAACCAATCACTTTCCTCTCTTCCTACACGTACACATGCCTTACATCCTCGATAAAAACTTATATATATATATATGTTTCCTTGCGCTACCTCGCAAACGCGGGAGACAGCGGCAAAAAAAAAAAAATATATATATACATATATATATATATATATATATATATTTATTTATTATTTATTTTATTATACTTAGTCGCTGTCTCCCGCGTTAGCGAGGTAGCGCAAGGAAACAGACGAAAGGCCCAACCCACCCACATACGCATGTATATACATAAACGCCCACACACACACGCACATATACATACCTATCATTTCAATGTATACATACACAGACACATACATATATACACATGTACACATTCACACATGCTACCTTCACCCATTCCCGCCACCACCACGCCACACATGAAATGACACCACACCCCCTCCCCCCGCGTGCATGCGAGGCAGCGCTAGGAAAAGACAACAAAGGCCACATTCATTCACACTCAGTCTCCAGCTGTCATGCATAACGCACCAAAACCACAGCTCCCCTTCCCCATCCAGGCCCCACAAAACCTTCCATGGTTCACCCCAGACACCCCACACGCCCTGGTTCAATCCACCGACAGCACGCCGGCCCCGGTATACCACATCGATCCAATTCACTGTGTTCCCCACACGCCTCCCACCCTCCTGTATGTTCCTGTATATATATATATATATATTTTTTTTTTTTTTGCTTTGTCGCTGTCTCCCGCTTTGTGAGGTAGCGCAAGGAAACAGACGAAAGAAATGGCCCAACCCACCCCCATACACATGTATATACATACGTCCACACACGCAAATATACATACCTACACAGCTTTCCATGGTTTACCCCAGACGCTTCACATGCCCTGATTCAATCCACTGACAGCACGTCAACCCCGGTATACCACTTCGATCCAATTCACTCTATTCCTTGCCCTCCTTTCACCCTCCTGCATGTTCAGGCCCCGATCACACAAAACCTTTTTCACTCCATCTTTCCACCTCCAATTTGGTCTCCCACTTCTCCTCGTTCCCTCTACCTCCGACACATATATCCTCTTGGTCAATCTTTCCTCACTCATTCTCTCCATGTGCCCAAACCATTTCAAAACACCCTCTTCTGCTCTCTCAACCACGCTCTTTTAATTTCCACACATCTCTCTTACCCTTACGTTACTTACTCGATCAAACTACCTCACAGCACACATTGTCCTCAAACATCTCATTTCCAGCACATCCATCCTCCTGCGCACAACTCTATCCATAGCCCACGCCTCGCAACCATACAACATTGTTGGAACCACTATTCCTTCAAACATACCCATTTTTGCTTTCCGAGATAATGTTCTCGACTTCCACACATTCTTCAAGGCTCCCAGGATTTTCGCCCCCTCCCCCACCCTATGATCCACTTCCGCTTCCATGGTTCCATCCGCTGCCAGATCCACTCCCAGATATCTAAAACACTTTACTTCCTTCAGTTTTGTTCCATTTAAACTTACCTCCCAATTGACTTGACCCTCAACCCTTCTGTACCTAATAACCTTGCTCTTATTCACATTTACTCCTAACTTTCTTCTTTCACACACTTTACCAAACTCAGTCACCAGCTTCTGCAGTTTCTCACATGAATCAGCCACCAGCGCTGTATCATTAGCGAACAACAACTGACTCACTTCCCAAGCTCTCTCATCCCCAACAGACTTCATACTTGCCCCTGTTTCCAAAACTCTTGCATTCACCTCCCTAACAACCCCATCCATAAACAAATTAAACAACCATGGAGACATCACACACCCCTGCCGCAAACCTACATTCACTGAGAACCAATCACTTTCCTCTCTTCCTACACGTACACATGCCTTACATCCTCGATAAAAACTTTTCACTGCTTCTAACAACTTGCCTCCCACACCATATATTCTTAATACCTTCCACAGAGCATCTCTATCAAATCTATCATATGCCTTCTCCAGATCCATAAATGCTACATACAAATCCATTTGCTTTTCTAAGTATTTCTCACATACATTCTTCAAAGCAAACACCTGATCCACACATCCTCTACCACTTCTGAAACCACACTGCTCTTCCCCAATCTGATGCTCTGTACATGCCTTCACCCTCTCAATCAATACCCTCCCATATAATTTACCAGGAATACTCAACAAACTTATACCTCTGTAATTTGAGCACTCACTTTTATCCCCTTTGCCTTTGTACAATGGCACTATGCACGCATTCCGCCAATCCTCAGGCACCTCACCATGAGTCATACATACATTAAATAACCATACCAACCAGTCAATAATACAGTCACCCCCTTTTTTAATAAATTCCACTGCAATACCATCCAAACCTGCAGCCTTGCCGGCTTTCATCCTCCGTAAAGCTTTTACTACCTCTTCTCTGTTTACCAAATCATTTTCCCTAACCCTCTCACTTTGCACACCACCTCGACCAAAACACCCTATATCTGCCACTCTATCATCAAACACATTCAACAAACCTTCAAAATACTCACTCCATCTCCTTCTCACATCACCACCACTTGTTATCACCTCCCCATTTGCGCCCTTCACTGAAGTTCCCATTTGCTCCCTTGTCTTACGCACTTTATTTACCTCCTTCCAGAACACCTTTTTATTCTCCCTAAAATTTAATGATACTCTCTCACCCCAACTCTCATTTGCCCTCTTTTTCACCTCTTGCACCTTTCTCTTGACCTCCTGTCTCTTTCTTTTATACATCTCCCACTCAATTGCATTTTTTCCCTGCAAAAATCGTCCAAATGCCTCTCTCTACTCTTTCACTAATAATCTTACTTCTTCATCCCACCACTCACTACCCTTTCTAATTAACCCACCTCCCACTCTTCTCATGCCACAAGCATCTTTTGTGGAATCCATCACTGATTCCCTAAATACATCCCATTCCTCCCCCACTCCCCTTACTTCCATTGTTCTCGCCTTTTTCCATTCTGTACTCAGTCTCTCCTGGTACTTCCTCACACAAGTCTCCTTCCCAAGCTCACATACTCTCAACACCCTCTTCACCCCAACATTCACTCTTCTTTTCTGAAAACCCATACAAATCTTCACCTTAGCCTCCACAAGATAATGATCAGACAATCCTCCAGTTGCACCTCTCAGCACATTAACATCCAAAAGTCTCTCTTTCGCGCGCCTGTCAATTAACACGTAATCCAATAACGCTCTCTGGCCATCTCTCCTACTTACATACGTATACTTATGTATATATCGCTTTTTAAACCAGGTATTCCCAATCACCAGTCCTTTTTCAGCACATAAATCTACAAGCTCTTCACCATTTCCATTTACAACACTGAACACCCCATGTATACCAATTATTCTCTCAACTGCCACATTACTCACCTTTGCATTCAAATCACCCATCACTATAACCCGGTCTCGTGCATCAAAACCACTAACACACTCATTCAGCTGCTCCCAAAACACTTGCCTCTCATGATCTTTCTTCTCATGCCCAGGTGCATATGCACCAATAATCACCCATCTCTCTCCATCAACTTTCAGTTTTACCCATATTAATTGCGAATTTACTTTCTTACATTCTATCACATACTCCCACAACTCCTGTTTCAGGAGTACTGCTACTCCTTCCCTTGCTCTTGTCCTCTCACTAACCCCTGACTTTACTCCCAAGACATTCCCAAACCACTCTTCCCCTTTACCCTTGAGCTTTGTTTCACTCAGAGCCAAAACATCCAGGTTCCTTTCTTCAAACATACTACCTGTCTCTCCTTTTTTCACATCTTGGTTACATCCACACACATTTAGACACCCCAATCTGAGCCTTCGAGGAGGATGAGCACTCCCCGCGTGACTCCTTCTTCTGTTTCCCATTTTAGAAAGTTAAAAAAATAGAAGGAGGGGAGGATTTCTGGCCCCCCGCTCCTGTCCCCTCTAGTCGCTTTCTACGACACGCGAGGAATGCGTGGGAAGTTTTCTTTCACCCCTATCCCCAGGGATAATATATATATATATATATATATATATATATATATATATATATATATATATATATATATATATACACATACACACACACATACATACGCACATATACACACACACACACATACATATATACATATGAAAAATGTAAGAAACAATTTAGAAAACTGAAACTTCTAGCTTGAAATGCAATGAAAAAAATGGATGTCACATAATGGTTCAACCTCTGGCTATGGAAAAAGGAAATGTATAATTTATTTACACAAACGTCAATAGTAGTTCTCATCAATTTGACCACTGTATCAATAAGCTTCAATATCTAAGCTACATTTTTTCCAATTTCACTATTTTCTTGTCAAAACACCATGTATGAAAACTATCACTCCAGTAACACAACTATAAACATTTACTTCCCCTTTAAAAAAAGTTCTGGGGAAGTCTGTCTCGATACACTGCGGGACACTCTACCACCTGGCGAGGTTTGTGTTGCAATGGTTCTTGATTCACAAACGTAGTATATACATGTATATACATGTATATACATGTATATATATATATATATATATATATATATATATATATATATATATATATATATATACATATACATATATATATACATACACATACACACGCACATATACACACACATACACAGCAACAAAGCAAAATAAATGAAAAAAATATATATATATATATATATATATATATATATATATATATATATATATATATATTTTTTTTTTGCTTTGTCGCTGTCTCCCACGTTTGCGAGATAGCGCAAGGAAACAGACGAAAGAAATGGCCCAACCCCCCCCATACACATGTACATACACACGTCCACACACGCAAATATACATACCTACACAGCTTTCCATGGTTTACCCCAGACGCTTCACATGCCTTGATTCAATCCACTGACAGCACGTCAACCCCGGTATACCGCATCGCTGCAATTCACTCTATTCCTTGCCCTCCTTTCACCCTCCTGCATGTTCAGGCCCCGATCACACAAAATCTTTTTCACTCCATCTTTCCACCTCCAATTTGGTCTCCCTCTTCTCCTTGTTCCCTCCACCTCCGACACATATATCCTCTTGGTCAATCTTTCCTCACTCATTCTCTCCATGTGACCAGACCATTTCAAAACACCCTCTTCTGCTCTCTCAACCACGCTCTTTTTATTTCCACACATCTCTCTTACCCTTACGTTACTTACTCGATCAAACCACCTCACACCACACATTGTCCTCAAACATCTCATTTCCAGCACATCCATCCTCCTGCGTACAACTCTATCTATAGTCCACACCTCGCAACCATACAACATTGTTGGAACCACTATTCCTTCAAACATACCCATTTTTGCTTTCTGAGATAATGTTCTCGAATTCCACACATTCTTCAAGGCTCCCAGAATTTTTGCCCCCTCCCCCACCCTATGATCCACTTCCGCTTCCATGTTTCCATCCGCTGCCAGATCCACTCCCAGATATCTAAAACACTTCACTTCCTCCAGTTTTTCTCCATTCCAACTCACCTCCCAATTGACTTGACCCTCAATCCTACTGTACCTAATAACCTTGCTCTTATTCACATTTACTCTTAACTTTCTTCTTTCACACACTTTACCAAACTCAGTCACCAGCTTCTGCAGTTTCTCACATGAATCAGCCACCAGCGCTGTATCATCAGCGAACAACAACTGACTCACTTCCCAAGCTCTCTCATCCCCAACAGACTTCATACTTGCCCCTCTTTCCCAAACTCTTGCATTCACCTCCCTAACAACCCCATCCATAAACAAATTAAACAACCATGGAGACATCACACACCCCTGCCGCAAACCTACATTCACTGAGAACCAATCACTTTCCTCTCTTCCTACACGTACACATGCCTTACATCCTTGATAAAAACTTTTCAGCGCTTCTAATAACTTGCCTCCCACACCATATATTCTTAATACCTTCCACAGAGCATCTCTATCAACTCTATCATATGCCTTCTCCAGATCCATAAATGCTACATACAAATCCATATACATATATATATATATATATATATATATATATATATATATATATATATATATATATATGTGTGTCGTAGAAGGCGACTAAAAGGGGAGGGAGCGGGGGGCTGGAAATCCTCCCCTCTCGTTTTTTTTAATTTTCCAAAAGAAGGAACAGAGATTTGGGCCAGGTGAGGGTATTCCCTCAAAGGCCCAGTCCTCTGTTCTTAACGCTACCTCGCTAATGCGTGAAATGGCGAATAGTTTGAAAAAAAAGAAAAAAAAAAGAACTTATGAAAAAAGTAAGAAATAATTTAGAAAACTGAAACTTCTAGCTTGAAATGAAATGAGAAAATGAATGACACATAATGGTTCAACCTCTGGCTATGGAAAAAGGAAATGTATAATTTATTTACACAAACGTCAATAGTAGTTCTCATGAATTTAACCACTGTATCAATAAGCTTCAATGTCTAAGCTACATTTTCTTTTCCAATTTCACTATTTTCTTGTCAAAAGCACCATGTATGAAAACTATCACTCCAGTAACACAACTATAAACATTTACTTCCCCTTTAAAAAAGTTCTGATTGAATCAGGGCATGTGAAGCATCTGGGGTAAACCAAGGAAAGCTGTGTAGGTATGTATATTTGCATGTGTGGACGTATGTATATACATGTGTATGGGGGTGGGTTGGGCCATTTCTTTCGTCTGTTTCCTTGCGCTACCTCGCAAACACGGGAGACAGTGACAAAGCAAGAAAAAAAAAAAATATATATATATATATATATATATATATATATATATATATATATATTTTTTTTTTTTTTTTTTTTTTTTTTTTTTTTTTATACTTTGTCGCTGTCTCCCGCGTTTGCGAGGTAGCGCAAGGAAACAGACGAAAGAAATGGCCCAACCCCCCCCCATACACATGTATACATACGTCCACACACACAAATATACATACCTACACAGCTTTCCATGGTTTACCCCAGACGCTTCACATGCCTTGATTCAATCCACTGACAGCACGTCAACCCCGGTATACCACATCGCTCCAATTCACTCTGTTCCTTGCCCTCCTTTCACCCTCCTGCATTTTCAGGCCCCGATCACACAAAATCTTTTTCACTCCATCTTTCCACCTCCAATTTGGTCTCCCTCTTCTCGTTGCTCCCTCCACCTCCGACACATATATCCTCTTGGTCAATCTTTCCTCACTCATCCTCTCCATGTGCCCAAACCACTTCAAAACACCCTCTTCTGCTCTCTCAACCACGCTCTTTTTATTTCCACACATCTCTCTTACCCTTACGTTACTCACTCGATCAAACCACCTCACACCACACATTGTCCTCAAACATCTCATTTCCAGCACATCCATCCTCCTGCGCACAACTCTATCCATAGCCCACGCCTCGCAACCATACAACATTGTTGGAACCACTATTCCTTCAAACATACCCATTTTTGCTTTCCGAGATAATGTTCTCGACTTCCACACATTCTTCAAGGCCCCCAGGATTTTCGCCCCCTCCCCCACCCTATGATCCACTTCCGGCTTCCATGGTTCCATCCGCTGCCAGATCCACTCCCAGATATCTAAAACACTTCACTTCCTCCAGTTTTTCTCCATTCAAACTCACCTCCCAATTGACTTGACCCTCAACCCTACTGTACCTAATAACCTTGCTCTTATTCACATTTACTCTTAACTTTCTTCTTCCACACACTTTACCAAACTCAGTCACCAGCTTCTGCAGTTTCTCACATGAATCAGCCACCAGCGCTGTATCATCAGCGAACAACAACTGACTCACTTCCCAAGCTCTCTCATCCCCAACAGACTTCATACTTGCCCCTCCTTCCAAAACTCTTGCATTTACCTCCCTAACAACCCCATCCATAAACAAATTAAACAACCATGGAGACATCACACACCCCTGCAGCAAACCTACATTCACTGAGAACCAATCACTTTCCTCTCTTCCTACACGTACACATGCCTTACATTCTCGATAAAAACTTTTCACTGCTTCTAACAACTTTCCTCCCACACCATATATTCTTAATACCTTCCACAGAGCATCTCTATCAACTCTATCATATGCCTTCTCCAGATCCATAAATGCTACATACAAATCCATTTGCTTTTCTAAGTATTTCTCACATACATTCTTCAAAGCAAACACCTGATCCACACATCCTCTACCACTTCTGAAACCACACTGCTCTTCCCCAATCTGATGCTCTGTACATGCCTTCACCCTCTCAATCAATATATATCAATATATTTATATATATATGCACATATTATTTCATGTGTGGCGAGGTGGCGGTGAGAATGAATGGAGGCAGACAGTATGTATTGTGTACATGTGTGTGTTTGTATATGTCTGTGTGTATATATATGTATACGTTGAGATGTATATGCATGTATATTTGCGTGTGTGGACGTGTATGTATATACATGTGTATGTGGGTAGGTTGGGCCATTCTTTCATCTGTTTCCTTGTGGTACCTCGCTAATGCGGGAGACAGCGATAAAGCAAAATATATAAATAAATATGTACATATTCATACATGCTCACCTGCTCACCTTCATCCATTCCGAACCTCACCCCTCTCACAGAACAGAATAAAGATTACATATACATTATCTTCTTTTCCCCCACACCTGATTGCTGTCCCATTTGTCATTTAGGTAGCTACATCTGTTCACACTCTTTCTCTACCTGTTGTGTGTAATGAAATGAAACCCAAGCTCCGTATTCATATCCAGGCCCCACAGACCTATCCATTGTTTCGCCGAAACGTTTCACTTAACGTGACTCAGATCATTGATGGCACATCAACTCCAGTATACCACATTGTTCCAATTAACCCTATTCCATTCATACCTTTTATCCTTCTACAAGTTCAGTCCCCGATCACTCAAAATCATTTTCACTCCATCCCTCCACCTTCAGGTTGGTCTCTTGGTTCCACTTTTTCCTTCCACTTTTGACATACCCTCTTTGTCAACCTTTTCCCACTCATTCTTTCCATATGTCCAGACCGTTTCAACACACCCTCTTCTCTCTCAACCACACTTTTTTTTTTTTCACACATCTATCTTACCCTTTCATTACTTACTTGATCAAACTACTTCACACCACATATTGTCTTAAAACATTTCTAACACTTCAAGTGTCTTCGGCACAACTCTTCCATAGCCCTTGCCTCTTCAACATATGATATTGTTGGAACTACTTTCACTTCAAACATACCCATTTTTGTCCACCAAGGTAATGTTCTATCCCTCCACATATTCTTTATCACTCCCGTTCTCTTCGTCCCTCCCCAACTCTGTGACTTGCTTCCACTTCCATGTTTCCATTTGCTTCAAGTCCACTTCCAGATATCGGAAACAGTTTTCTTCCTCCATTTTTTCTCAGTTTAGACTTACATCCCATTTAACTTGTCCTTCAACCCTGCTAAACCTAATAACCTAGGTTTTGCTCTAAAACTTTCACCTTTCACACACATTTCCAAACTCAGTTACCAACTTCTGCAATTTCTCACTTGAATCAGCCACCAGTTATGTATCATTGGTGAATAACAACTGACTTGCTTCCCAGGCATTCTCATCCCCAACAGACTGCATACTCGCCTGTCCCTCTAAGACTTTTGCATGTACCTCCGTCATCATCCCATCCATAGACAAACAATCATCATGACATCATACACCTCTGCTGGAGACCAATCTTAACTGGAAACCACTAACTCCTCTCTTTTCCAACATGTCGATATGCCATACACCTGATAAAACCATACTTCAACTTGCAGCTTAGCTCCCACTCCATATATTCTTATGACCTACCACAAAGCATCTCTATCAACCATATCATATGCCTTCTCCAGATCCATAAATGCCACATTCAGATCCATCTGTTTTTCTAAGTATTTCTGATGCACATTCTCAAAGCAGACACCTAATCCACACATTCTGAACCACTTCTGAAACTATGCTGCTCTTTACCAGTCTGATATTTGTTCTGTGCATGCCTTCACCCTCTGAATCAATACCCGCCATACAATTTTCCTGGTATAACAATCTTATGCCTCTGTAGTTTAAACACTCCTCTTTATCCCCTTTGCTTTTGTACATTAGGTACTATACATTCATCCCACCAATCCTCAGGCATTTCACCATGATCCATACATACGTTAAATATCCTTACCCACCAATCAATAACACATTCATCCCCCTTAATAAATTCACCTGAACTTCTGCTGCCTTGCCAGATTTAATCTTCTGCAAGGATTTCACCAATTCTCTCCTTACCAAACCACTCTCCATGACTCTCTGCTTCACGTACCATCCCGACCAAAACACCCTACATTTTCCACATTACGTTTAACAATTCTTCAAAATATTCACTCCATCTCCTCACTTCATCACAACCTGTTGTCACTTCCCCTTTTGCCGCTTCACCGATGTTCCCATTTGTTCTCTTGTTTTTTGCACATTATTTACCTCCTTCCAAAACATCTTTTTATTTTTTTACTATACTTGATTGCCATATTCCATGTTAGCAGGGTAGCACTTAGAAACAGCTGAAGGAAGACCAATCCACTCATATTTATTTATTTTTATTTTTTGTACTTAATAGCTGTTTCGTGCATCAGCAAGTGAGTGCAAGGAAACACATGAACAATGGCCCAACTCCCCACATGCACATACAGTATACATATACTTAAACACCCATATACACACATATACATGCATATACATTTCAACGTATACATACATATACATACACGGACATATACATATATACACATGTGCATATTCATACTTGCTGTCTTCATCCATTTACATTGCCACCCCGCCACACAGGAAAGAGCATCCCCACAGGTAGCGCCAGGAAAACAAAAAGCCACATTCATTCACACTCAGTCTTTAGCTGTCATGTGTAATGCACCCAAACCACAGCTCCCTTTCCACATCCTGGCCCCACAAAACTTTCCATGACTTACCCCAGACACTTCACATGCCCTGGTTCAATCCATCGACAGCCTGTTGACCCTGGTATGCCACATTATTCTAATTCACTCTATTCCTTGCACACCTTTCACCCTCCTGTAAGTTCAGGCCCCGCTTGCTCAAAATCTTTTTCACTCAATCCTTCCTCCTCCAATTTGGTCTGCTGCTTTTTCTTCTTCCCTCCACCTCTGACACATATATCCTCTTTGTCAATCTTTCCTCACTCATTCTGTCCATGTGTCCAGACCATTTCAACTCACCCTCTTCTGTTCTCTCAACCACACTCTTTTTATTACCTCACATCCCTCTTATTCTTTCATTACTTACTTGATCAAACCACCTCACATTACATATTGTCCTCAGACATTTCATTTCCAACACATCCACCCTCCTCCTTACAACCCTATCTATAGCCCATGCCTTGAAACCATATAACATTGTTGGAATCACTATTCCTTCAAACATACCCATTTTTGCTCTCTGAGATAACGTTCTCACCTTCCGCACTTTTTTCAATGATCCCAGAACCCTAGCAGCCAACCCCCACCCTGTGACTAACTTCCACTTCCATGGTTCCAACTGCTGCTAAGTCCACTCAGTTATCTGAAATACTTCACTTCCCCAGTTTTTCTCCATTCAAACTTACCTCCCAATTAACTTGTTCCTCAACTCTACTGAATCTAATAACCTTGCTCTTATTCACATTTACTCTTGACTTTCTCCTTTTGCACACTTTATCAAACACAGTCACCGACTCTGCAGTTTCTTACCCGAATCAGCCACCAGCTCTGTATCATCAGCAAACAACAACTGTCTCACTTTCCAAGCCCTCTCATCCACAGCAGACTGCACACTTGCCCCTCTTTCCAAAACTCTTGCATTCACTTCCCTAACCACCCCATCCATTAACTAATTAAACAGCCATGGAAACATCATGCACTTTTGGAAACCAATCACTTTCCTCCTTCCCTTGAAGAATGTGTGTGAGAAATAATTAGAAAAACAGATGGATTTGTATGTTGCATTTATGGATCTGGAGAAAGCATATGATAAGGTTAATAGAGATGCTTTCTGGAAGGTTTTAAGAGTATATGGTGTGGGACATAAATTACTAGAATGAAAAGTTTTTACCAAAGATATATAAATATTATTATTATTATTATACTTTGTCGCTGTCTTCCTCTTTAGCGAGGTAGCGCAAGGAAACAGACAAAAGAATGGCCCAACCCAACCACATACACATGTATTTCCATACACGTCCACACATGCACATATACATACCTATACATCTCAATGTATACATATATATACACAGACATATTCATATATACACATGTACATAATTCATACTATCTGCCCTTATTCATGCCCGTCACCACCCCACCATACATGAAATGACAACACCCTCCCCCCGCATGTGCACGAGGTAGCACTAGGAAAAGACAAAGGCCACATTTGTTCACGCTCAGTCTCTAGCTGTCGTGTATAATGCACTAAAACCACAGCTCCCTTTCCACATCCAGGCCCCACAGAACTTTCCATGGTTTACCCCAGACGCTTCACATGCCTAGGTTCAATCCATTGACAGTACGTCGACCCCGTTATACCACATTGTTCCAATTCACTCTATTCCTTGCAATCCTTTTACCTTCCTGCAAGTTCCGGGCCGATCACTCAAAATCTTTTTCACTCCATCTTTCCACCTCCAGTTTGGTCTCCCACTTCTCGTTCCCTCCACCTCTGACACATATATCCTCTTTGTCAATCTTTCCTCACTCATTCTCTCCATGTGACCGAACCATTTCAAAACATCCTCTTCTGCTCTCTCACCCACTTTCTTTTTATTACCACACATCTCTCTCACCCTTTCATTACTTACTTGATCAAACCACCTCACACCATACACTATCCTCAAACATCTCATTTCCAACACATCCACCCTCCTCCGCACAACTATATCCATAGACCACGCTTCGCAACCATATAACATTTTTGGAACCACTATTCCTTCAAACTTACCCATTTTTGCTTTCTGAGATAACGTTCTCGAATTCCACACATTCTTCAACGCTCCCAGAACTTTCGTCCCCTCCCCCACCCTATGACTCACTTCCACTTCCATGGTTCCATCCACTGCCAAATCCACTCCCAAATATCTAAAACACTTCACTTCCTCCAGTTTTTCTTCATTGAAACTTACCTCCCAATTAACTTGTCCCTCAACCCTACTGTACGTAATAACCTTGCTCTTATTCACATTTACTCTCAGCTTTCTTCTTTCACACACTTTACCAAACTCAGTCACCAGTTTCTGCAGTTTCTCACCCGAATCAGCCACCAGCGGTGTATCATCAGCGAACAACAACTGACTCACTTCCCAAGCTCTCTCGTCCAGAACAGACTGCATACTTGCCCCTCTTTCCAAAACTCTTGCATTCACCTCCCTAACAACCCCATCCATAAACAAATTAAACAACCATGGAGACATCATGCACCCCTGCCGCAAACCAAATTACTGAGAACCAATCACTTTCCTCTCTTCCTACACATACACATGCCTTACATCCTTGATAAAAACTTTTCACTGCTTCTAACAGTGTGCCTCCCACACCATATACTCTTAATACCTTCCACAGAGCATCTTTATCAAATCTATCATATGCCTTCTCCAGATCCATAAATGCTACATAGAAATCCATTTTCTTTTCTAAGTATTTCTCTCATACATTCTCCTCTACCACCCCTGAAATCACACTGCTTTTCCCCAATCTGATGCTCTGTACATGCCTTCACCCTCTCAATCAATACCCTCCCATATAATTTCCCAGGAATACTCAACAAACTTATACCTCTGTAATTTGAGCACTCACCTTTATCCCCTTTGTCTTTGTACAATGGCTCTATGCAAGCATTCCGCTAATCCTCAGGCACCCCACCATGAGTCATGCATGCATTGAATAACATTACCAGCCAGTCAACAATACACTCACCCCCTTTTTTAATCAATTCCACTGCAATACCATCCAAACCTGCTGCCTTGTCGGCTTTCATCTTCCGCAAAGCTTTTACTATATCTTCTCTGTTTACCAAATCATTCTCCCTAACCCTTTCAATTTGCACACCACCTCGACCAAAACGCCCTATATTTGCCACTCTATCATCAAATACATTCAATAAACCTTCAAAATACTCACCCCATCTCCCTCTCACATCACCACTACTTGTTATCACCTCCCCATTAGCCCCCTTCACTGAAGTTCCCATTTGTTCCCTTGTGTTACGCACTTTATTTACCTCCTTCCAAAACATCTTTTTATTCTCCCTAGAATTTGATGATACTGTCTCACCCCAGCTCTCATTTGCTCTCTTTTTCACCTCTTGCACCTTTCTCTTGACCTCCTGCCTGTTTCTTTTATACGTCTCCTAGTCATTTGCATTATTTCCCTGCAAAAATCATCGAAATGCCTCTTTCTTCTCTTTCACTTATAATCTTACTTCTTTATCCCACCACTCACTACCCTTTCTAATCTGCCCACCTCCCACTCTTCTCACGCCACAAGCATCTTTTGCACAAGCCGTCACTGCTTCCCTAAATACATCCCATTCCTCCCCCACTCCCTTTACGTCCTTTGTTCTCACCTTTTTCCATTCTGTACTCAGTCTCTCCTGGTACATCCTCACACAAGTCTCCTTCCCAAGCTCACTTGCTCTCACCACTATATTCTTTTTTTTTTCGTTCATATTCGCCATTTCCTGCACCAGTGAGGTAGTATTAAGAACAGAGGACTGAGCCTTAGAGGGAATATCCACACTTGGCTCTCTTCCCTTTTCTGTTCCTTCTTTTGGAAAATTAGAAACAAGAAGTGAGGATTTCCAGCCTCTACTCCCTCCCCTTTTAGTCACCTTTTTCGACACGCAGGGAATACATGGGAAGTATTCTTTATCCCCTGTCCCCCAGGGATATGTATGTATGTATATTTATATTTTTAGCTTTCTAAAAGGGGAAATAGAAGGAGTCATGCGGGTAGTGCTCGTCCTTCTTGAAGGTGCAGATTGGGGTGTCTAAATATGTGTGGATATAACCAAGATAAGAAAAAAGGAGAGATAGGTGTTGTGTGTGAGGAAAGGAACTTGGATGTTTTGGCTCTGAGTGAAATGAAGTTCAAGGGTAAAGGGGAAGAGTGGTTTGGGAATGTCTTGGGAGTAAAGTCAGGGATTGGTGAGAGGACAAGAGCTAAGGAAAGAGTAGCACTACTCCTGAACCAGGAGTTGTGGTAGTTTGTGATAGAGTGTAAGAAAGTAAACTCTAGATTGATATGGGTAAAACTGAAAGTGGATGGAGAGAGAGATGGTTGATTATTGGTGCCTATGCACCTTGTTATGAGAAGAAATGTCATGAGAAGCAAGTGTTTTGGGAGCAGCTGAGTGAGTGTGTCAGTAGTTTTGATGCACGAGACTGGGTTATATTGATGGATGATTTGAATGCAAAGGTGATTAATGTGGCAGTTGAGGATATAATTAGTGTACAAGGAGTGTTCAGTGTTGTAAATGGAAATGGTGAAGAGCTTGTAACTTTGTGTGCTATAAAAGGACTGGTGATATGGAATACCTGGTTTAAAAATAGAGATATACATAAGTATACGTATGTAAGTAGGGGAGATGGCCAGAGAGCATTATTGAATTATGCGTTAATTGATAGGCATGTGAAAGGGAGACTTTTGGATGTTAATGTGCTGAAAGGGGTAACTGGAGGGATATCTGATCATTATCTTGTGGAGGCAAAGATGAAGATTTGTAGAGGTTTTCAGAAAAGAAGAGAGAATATGGGGTGAAGAGAGTGGTGAGAGTATGTGAGGTTGGAAAGGAGATTTGTGTGAGGAAGTACCAGGAGAGATTGAATGAAGAATGGCAAAAAGTGAGAGCAAATGATATAAGGGGAGTGTGGGAGGAATGGGATGTATTTAGGGAAGCAGTGATGGCTTGCGTACAAGATGCTTGTGGTGTGAGAAAGGTGGGAGGTGGGCAGATTAGAAAGGGTAGTGAGTGGTGAGATGAAGAAGATTGTTAATGAAAGAGGAGAGAGAGGTGTTTAGAGAGTTTTTGTAGGGAAATAGTGCAAATGACTGGGAAATGTACAAAAGAATGCGGTAGGAGGTCGAGGTGAAAAAGAGGGCAACTGAGAGTTGGGATGAGAGAGTAACATTAGATTTTAGGGAGAATAAAAAGATGTTTTGGAAAGAGGTAAATAAAGTGCTTAAGATAAGATGATAAATGGGAACATCAGTGAAGGGGGCAAATGGGGAGGTAATAACAAGTAGTGGTGAAGTGAGGTGGAGTGAGTATTTTGAAGGTTTGTTGAATTTGTTTGATGATAGAATGACAGATATAGGGTGTGTTGGTCGAGGTTGTGTGCGAAGTGAGAGGGTCATGGAGAATGGTTTTGTAAACAGGGAAGAGGTAGTGAAAGCTTTGTGGAAGATAAAAGCTGGCAAGGCAGCAGGTATTTGTATGGTATTGCTGTGGAATTTATAAAAAAAAGGGGGTGACTGTGTTGACTGGTTGGAAAGGATGTTCAATGTATGTATGGTTCATGGTGAAGTGCCTGAGGATTGGTGGAATTTATACATAGTGCCATTGTACAAAGGCAAGGGGAATAAAGGTAAATGTTCAAATTACAAAGGTATAATTTTGTTGAGTATTCCTGGGAAATTATATGGGAGGGCATTGATTGAGAGGGTGAAGGCATGTACAGAGCATCAGACTGGGGAAGAGCAGTGTGGTTTCAGAAGTGGTAGAGGATGTGTGGATCGGGTGTTTGCTTTGAAGAATGCATGTGAGAAATACTTAGAAAAACAAATGGATTTGTATGTAGCATTTATTGATCTGGAGAAGGCATACGATAGGGTTGATAGAGATGCTTTCTGGAAAGTATTAAGAGTATATGTGTGGGACGTAAGTTGCCAGAAGCAGTGAAAAGTTTTTACCAAGGATGTAAGGCATGTGTACAAGGAGGAAGAAAGGAAAGTGATTGGTTCTGGATTGGGTGGTTAGGGAGGCAAATGCTAGAGTTTTGGAGAGAGGGGCAAGTATTCAGTGTATTATGGATGAGAGGGCTTGGGTATTCAGTGGTTGTTCGCTGATGATACAGCACTGGTGTCTGATTCGAGTGAGAAACTGCAGAAGTTGGTGACTGAGTTTGGTAAGAGTGTGTGAAAGAAAGCTGAGAGTAAAAGTGAATAAGAGTAAGTTTATAAGGTTCAGAAGGGTTGTGGGGCAAGTTATTTGGGGGTAAGTTTGAATGGAGAAGAACTGGTGGAAATGAAGTGCTTTAGATATCTGGGAGCGGATTTAGTAGCAGATAGAACCATGGAAGTGGAAGTGAGTCACAGGGTGGAGGAGGGGGCGAAGGTTCTGGGAGCATTGAAGAATGTGTGGAAGGTGAGAAAGTTATCTCGGAGAGCAAAAATGGGTATGTTTGAAGGAACAGTGGTTCCAACAATGTTATATAGTTGCGAGGTATGGGCTATAGATAGGATTGTGCAAAGGAAGGTGGATGTGTTGAAGATGAAATGTTTGAGGACAATATATGGTGTGAGGTGGTTTGATCGAGTAAGTAATGAAAGGGTAAGAGAGATGTGTGGAAATAAAAAGAATGTGGTTGAGAGAGCAGAAAAGGTTTACCCTAGATGCTTCACATTCCCAGGTTCAATCCATTGATAGCATATCAACCCCGGTATATCACATTGTTCCAATTCGCTCTATTCCTTGCATGCTTTTCACCCTCTTGTATGTTTAGGCCCCGATCACTCAACATCTTCACTCCATCCTGCCACCTCGAGTTTGGTCTCCTGCTTCTTCCCTCCACCTCTGACACATGTATTCTGTTTGTCAATTTTTTCTCACCCATTCTCTTCGTGTATTCAAATCATTTCAACACACACTGTTCTGCTCTCTCAACCACATTCTTTTTATTACCACACATCCCTCTTACCCTTTCATTACTTACTCAATCAAACCACCTGCCCATGCCTCACAACCATATAGTTGGAACCACTATTACTTCAAACATATCTATTTTTGCTCTCCGAGATAAAGTTCTCATGTTCCACACATTCTTCAATGCTCCCAGAACTTTCACCCCCTCCCGCACCCTGTGACTCACTTACGCTTCCATGGTTCCATCCACTGCTAAGTCCACTCCTAGATATCTAAAATGCTTCACTTTCTTCAGTTTTTCTTCATTCAAACTTACCTCCCAAATACCGTGCCCCTCAATCCTACTGAACCTTATAACCTTGCTCTGATTCACATTTACTCTCAGCTTTCTCCTTTCAGAAACTTAACCAAAGTAAGTCACCAACCTCTGCAGTTTCTTGCCCGAATCAGCCAGCTAGAGATTGAGTGTGAATGAATGTGGCTTTTTTTGTGTGTTTTCCTATCGCTACCCAGCTGGAGCAGGGGGCAGCAATGCTATTTCCTGTTGAGTGGAGTTGTGCCAGAAATGGATTGAAGGTGAGCAAGTATGAATATGTACATGTGTACATATGTATATGTCTGTGTATGCATATGTATATGTTTATATATTGATATGTATATGTAGGTGTGTGAAAGAGAGACTTTTCGATATTAATGTTATGAGAGGGGCTGTTGGAGGGATGTCTTATCACAATCATTTTGAAGCAAACATTAAGATTTGTAGAGGCTTTCAGAAAAAATGAGAGAATATTGCCGAGAAGAGAGTGATGAGAGTGGGTGAGCTTGGAAAGGAGACTTGTGTGAGGAAGTATGAGGAGAGATTGAGTGTAGAATGGCAAAAGGTGAGAGCAAATGATGTGAGGGGAGTGGGTGAGGAATGGGATGTATTTAGGGAAGCAGTGATGGCTTGTGCAAAAGATGTATGTGGTATGAGAAAGGTGGGAGGGGGCAGATTAGAAAGGGTCATGAGTGGTGGGATGAAGAAGTAAGATTATAATTCCAGGGAAGTAGTGTTAATGACAGGGAGATAAATAAAAGAAAGCAGCAAGAGGTCAAGAGAAAGGTGCAAGAGTTGAAAAAGAGGGCAAATGAGAGTTGGGGTAAGAGAGTATCATTAAATTTAGGGAGAATGAAAGGACATTTTGGATTTTAGATAATGTGCACAAGACAAGAGAACAAATGGGAACATCAGTGAAGGGAGCAAGTGGGAAAGTGATAACAGATAGTGATGGAATGAGGAGATGGAGGGAGTATTTTGAAGGTTTGTTGAATATGTTTGATGATAGTGTGGCAGATATAGGGTGGTTTGGTCAGGGTGGTGTATGAAGTGAGAGGGTCAGGGAGAATGGTTTGGTGAAGAGAGAAGAGGTAGTGAAAGCTTTGCAGAAAGTGAAATCCGGGAAGGCATCAGGTTTGGATGGTATTGCAATGGACTTTATTAGGTGACTGTGTTGTTGAATGGTTGGTAAGGATATTCACTGTATGTATGGACCATGGCGAAGTGCCTGAGGTTTGGCAAAATGCATGCATAGTGTCATTGTACAAAGGCAAAGGGGATAAAGGTCACTGTTCAAACTACAGAGGCATAAGTTTAAGTATTCCTGGGAAATTGCATCAGAGGGTATTGATTGAGAGGGTGAAAGCATGTACTGAGCATCAGATTGGGGAAGAGCAGTGTGGTTTCCAAAGTGGTAGAGGATGTGTAGATTATGTACAATGATAATGATGATAATAATAATAACAATGATAGTAATCTTTTTCTTTCATGCTATTCGCCATTTCCCGAGTTAGTGAGGTAGCATTAAGAACAGAGGACTGGGCCTTTGAGGGAATATCCTCATCTGGCCCCCTTCTCTGTTCCTTCTTTTGGAAAATTAAAAAGAAAAAAAACGAGAGGGGAGGATTTCCAGCTACCTGTGTCCTTCCCCTTTAGTCGCCTTCTACGACACGTAGGGAATACGTGGGAAGTATTCTTTCTCCCCTATCCCTAGGGATAAATGATAAATGATAGTAATAGTAATGTATATTACTCTTTTTTTTTTTTATTTACTTTGTCGCTGTCTCCCGCGTTTGCGAGGTAGCGCAAGGAAACAGACGAAAGAAATGGCCCAACCCCCCCCATACACATGTATATACATACGTCCACACACGCAAATATACATACCTACACAGCTTTCCATGGTTTACCCCAGACGCTTCACATGCCTTGCTTCAATCCACTGACAGCACGTCAACCCCGGTATACCACATCGCTCCAATTCACTCTATTCCTTGCCCTCCTTTCACCCTCCTGCATGTTCAGGCCCCTATCACACAAAATCTTTTTCACTCCATCTTTCCACCTCCAATTTGGTCTCCCTCTTCTCCTTGTTCCCTCCACCTCCGACACATATATCCTCTTGGTCAATCTTTCCTCACTCATCCTCTCCATGTGCCCAAACCACTTCAAAACACCCTCTTCTGCTCTCTCAACCACGCTCTTTTTATTTCCACACATCTCTCTTACCCTTACGTTACTCACTCGATCAAACCACCTCACACCACACATTGTCCTCAAACATCTCATTTCCAGCACATCCATCCTCCTGCGCACAACTCTATCCATAGCCCACGCCTCGCAACCATACAACATTGTTGGAACCACTATTCCTTCAAACATACCCATTTTTGCTTTCCGAGATAATGTTCTCGACTTCCACACATTCTTCAAGGCCCCCAGGATTTTCGCCCCCTCCCCCACCCTATGATCCACTTCCGCTTCCATGGTTCCATCCGCTGCCAGATCCACTCCCAGATATCTAAAACACTTCACTTCCTCCAGTTTTTCTCCATTCAAACTCACTTCCCAATTGACTTGACCCTCAACCCTACTGTACCTAATAACCTTGCTCTTATTCACATTTACTCTTAACTTTCTTCTTCCACACACTTTTCCAAACTGTCACCAGCTTCTGCAGTTTCTCACATGAATCAGCCACCAGCGCTGTATCATCAGCGAACAACAACTGACTCACTTCCCAAGCTCTCTCATCCCCAACAGACTTCATACTTGCCCCTCTTTCCAAAACTCTTGCATTTACCTCCCTAACAACCCCATCCATAAACAAATTAAACAACCATGGAGTCATCACACACCCCTGCCGCAAACCTACATTCACTGAGAACCAATCACTTTCCTCTCTTCCTACACGCACACATGCCTTACATCCTCGATGAAAACTTTTCACTGCTTCTAACAACTTGCCTCCCACACCATATATTCTTAATACCTTCCACAGAGCATCTCTATCAACTCTATCATATGCCTTCTCCAGATCCATAAATGCTACATACAAATCCATTTGCTTTTCTAAGTATTTCTCACATACATTCTTCAAAGCAAACACCTGATCCACACATCCTCTACCACTTCTGAAACCACACTGCTCTTCCCCAATCTGATGCTCTGTACATGCCTTCACCCTCTCAATCAATACCCTCCCATATAATTTACCAGGAATACTCAACAAACTTATACCTCTGTAATTTGAGCACTCACTCTTATCCCCTTTGCCTTTGTACAATGGCACTATGCACGCATTCCGCCAATCCTCAGGCACCTCACCATGAGTCATACTTACATTAAATAACCTTACCAACCAGTCAACAATACAGTCACCCCCTTTTTTAATAAATTCCTCTGCAATACCATCCAAACCTGCTGCCTTGCTGGCTTTCATCTTCCGCAAAGCTTTCACTACCTCTTCTCTGTTTACCAAATCATCTTCCCTAACCCTCTCACTTTGCACACCACCTCGACCAAAACACCCTATATCTGCCACTCTATCATCAAACACATTCAACAAACCTTCAAAATACTCACTCCATCTCCTTCTCACATCACCACTACTTGTTATCACCTCCCCATTTGCACCCTTCACTGAAGTTCCCATTTGCTCCCTTGTCTTACGCACTTTATTTACCTCCTTCCAGAACATCTTTTTATTCTCCCTAAAATTTAATGATACTCTCTTACCCCAACTCTCATTTGCCCTTTTTTTCACCTCTTGCACCTTTCTCTTGACCTCCTGCCTGTTTCTTTTATATGTCTCCTAGTCATTTGCATTATTTCCTGCAAAAATCATCGAAATGCCTCTTTCTTCTCTTTCACTTATAATCTTACTTCTTTATCCCACCACTCACTACCCTTTCTAATCTGCCCACCTCCCATGTTCTGCATGTCTCATGGATCTGTGGCACATGCCATCAGTGCTTCCATAAATCATCCCATTCCTCACTCACTCCATTTGCTCCCACATTTTGCCACTTTACACTTAATCATTCCTGGTCCTTCTTCACAAGTCTCCTTTCCAAGCTGACTTACTCTTACCACTCTCTTCTCCCTTACATTCTTTCCTCTTTTTTGGAAACCTCTGTAAATCTTCACCTTCGCTCCACAAGATAGTGTGGAATGAGAGTGAGGCAGATGCGAGAAAGGCTTGGATTGAAAGCGGTTTTGTTGGTGAAAGATGCTAGGTGTCAAGAAAGATCCATAGGTTGAAAGTTAAATTGAATATGAGGAGAAAGTCTTGAGATGAGACAGAGGTTGTGATGGATAGAGTGAGATGGTTGATATTGGTGCCTATGCACCTTGTTATGATGAAGAAATGTCATGAGAAGCAAGTGTTTTTGGAGCAGCTGAGTGAGTGTGTTAGTGATTTTGATGCACGAGACCGGGTTATAGTGATGGGTGATTTGAGTGCAAAGGTGAGTAATGTGACAGTTGATGGAGTAATTGGTGTACATGTGGTGTTCAGTGTTGAAAATGAAAATGGTGAATAGCTTGTAGATTTATGTGCGAAGAAGGACTGGTGATTGGGAATACTTGCTTTAAAAAGAGAGATATACATAAGCATACATATGTAAGTAGGAGAGTTGGCCAGAGAGCATTATTGAATTATGCGTTAATTGATAGGCATGTGAAAGGGAGACTTTTGGATGTTATGTGCTGAAAGGGGTAACTGGAGGGATATCTGATCATTATCTTGTGGAGGCGAAGGGGAAGATTTGTAGATGTTTTCAGAAAGGGAAGAGAGAATGTTGGGGTGAAGAGAGTGTTGAGAGTAAGTGAGCTTGGAAGAACTTGTGTGAGGAAGTATCAGGAGAGACTGAGTGCAGAATAGAAAAAGGTGAGAGCAAAGGAGGTAAAGGAGTGGGGGAGGAATGGGATGTATTTAGGGAAGCAGTGATGGCTTGTGCAAAAGATGTATGTGGTATGAGAAAGGTGGGAGGTGGGCAGATTAGAAAGGGTAGTGAGTGGTGAGATGAAGAAGATTGTTAATGAAAGAGGAGAGAGAGGTGTTTAGAGAGTTTTTGTAGGAAATAGTGCAAATGATTTGGAGATGTATAAAAAAAAAAGATGCAGGAGGTCAAGAGAAAGATGCAAGAGGTGAAAAAGAGGGTGAATGAGAGTTGGGGTGAGAGTATCATTAGATTTTAGGGAGAATAAAAAGATATTTTGGAAGGAGGTAAATAAAGTGCATAAGACAGGAGAACAAATGGGAACATCAGTGAAGGGGGCAAATGGGGAGGTAATAACAAGTAGTGGTGATGTGAGAAGGAGATGGAGTGAGTATTTTGAAGGTTTGTTGAATTTGTTTGATGATAGAGTGGCAGATATAGGGTGGTTTGGTCAGGGTGGTGTATGAAGTGAGAGGGTCATGGAGAATGGTTTTGTAAACAGGGAAGAGGTAGTGAAAGCTTTGCAGAAAATGAAAGTCAGCAAGGCAGTAGGTTTGGATGGTATTGCAATGGACTTTATTAGGTGACTGTGTTGTTGAATGGTTGGTAAGGATATTTAATGTATGTATGACTCATGGTGAGGTGCCTGAGGATTGGTGGAATTTATACATAGTGCCATTGTACAAAGCAAAGGGGATAAAGGTGAGTGCTCAAATTACAGAGTATAAGTTTGTTGAGTATGCTGGGAATATATGGGAGGGTATTGATTGAGAGGCTAAAGGCCTGTAGAGAGCATCAGATTGGGGAAGAGCAGTGTGGTTTCCAAAGTGGTAGAGGATGTGTGGATCGGGTGTTTGCTTTGAAGAATGCATGTGAGAAATACTTAGAAAAACAAATGGATTTGTATGTAGCATTTATGGATCTGGAGAAGGTATATGATAGAGTTGATAAAGATGCTTTGTGGAAGTTATTAAGAATATATGGTTTGGGAGGCAAGTTGTTAGAAGCAGTGAAAAGTTTTATCGAGGATGTAAGGCATGTGTGTGAGTGGGAGTGAGTGGGAGAGGAAAATGATTGGTTCTCAGTGAATGTCGGTTTGCGGCAGGGGTGTGTGATGTCTCCATGGTTGTTGAATTTGTTTGATGATAGAATGACAGATATAGGGTGTTTTGGTCAGGGTGGTGTATGAAGTGAGAGGGTCATGGAGAATGGTTTTGTAAACAGGGAAGAGGTAGTGAAAGCTTTGCAGAAAATGAAAGTCAGCAAGGCAGTAGGTTTGGATGGTATTGCAATGGACTTTATTAGGTGACTGTGTTGTTGAATGGTTGGTAAGGATATTTAATGTATGTATGACTCATGGTGAGGTGCCTGAGGATTGGTGGAATTTATACATAGTGCCATTGTACAAAGGCAAGGGGAATAAAGGTAAATGTTCAAATTACAAAGGTATAATTTTGTTGAGTATTCCTGGGAAATTATATGGGAGGGCATTGATTGAGAGGGTGAAGGCATGTACAGAGCATCAGACTGGGGAAGAGCAGTGTGGTTTCCAAAGTGGTAGAGGATGTGTAGATTATGTACAATGATAATGATGATAATAATAATAACAATGATAGTAATCTTTTTCTTTCATGCTATTCGCCATTTCCCGAGTTAGTGAGGTAGCATTAAGAACAGAGGACTGAGCCTTAGAGGGAATATCCTCAATTGGCTCTCTTCCCTTTTCTGTTCCTTCTTTTGGAAAATTAGAAACAAGAAGTGAGGATTTCCAGCTCTACTCCCTCCCCTTTTAGTCACCTTTTTCGACACGCAGGGAATACATGGGAAGTATTCTTTCTCCCCTATCCCTAGGGATAAATGATAAATGATAGTAATAGTAATGTATATTACTCTTTTTTTTTTTTTTTTTTTTTTTTTCCAACCCTTACACCTTCCTCTTGACCTCCTGCCTGTTTCTTTTATACGTCTCCCCCCCCCCCCCCACACCCTATGATCCACTTCCGCTTCCATGGTTCCATCCGCTGCCAGATCACTCCCAGATATCTAAAACACTTCACTTCCTCCAGTTTTTCTCCATTCAAACTCACTTCCCAATTGACTTGACCCTCAACCCTACTGTACCTAATAACCTTGCTCTTATTCACATTTACTCTTAACTTTCTTCTTCCACACACTTTTCCAAAACTCAGTCACCAGCTTCTGCAGTTTCTCACATGAATCAGCCACCAGCGTGTATCATCAGCGAACAACAACTGACTCACTTCCCAAGCTCTCTCATCCCCAACAGACTTCATACTTGCCCCTCTTTCCAAAACTCTTGCATTTACCTCCCTAACAACCCCATCCATAAACAAATTAAACAACCATGGAGTCATCACACACCCCTGCCGCAAACCTACATTCACTGAGAACCAATCACTTTCCTCTCTTCCTACACGCACACATGCCTTACACCCTCGATAAAAACTTTTCACTGCTTCTAACAACTTGCCTCCCACACCATATATTCTTAATACCTTCCACAGAGCATCTCTATCAACTCTATCATATGCCTTCTCCAGATCCATAAATGCTACATACAAATCCATTTGCTTTTCTAAGTATTTCTCACATACATTCTTCAAAGCAAACACCTGATCCACACATCCTCTACCACTTCTGAAACCACACTGCTCTTCCCCAATCTGATGCTCTGTACATGCCTTCACCCTCTCAATCAATACCCTCCCATATAATTTACCAGGAATACTCAACAAACTTATACCTCTGTAATTTGAGCACTCACTCTTATCCCCTTTGCCTTTGTACAATGGCACTATGCACGCATTCCGCCAATCCTCAGGCACCTCACCATGAGTCGTACTTACATTAAATAACCTTACCAACCAGTCAACAATACAGTCACCCCCTTTTTTAATAAATTCCTCTGCAATACCATCCAAACCTGCTGCCTTGCTGGCTTTCATCTTCCGCAAAGCTTTCACTACCTCTTCTCTGTTTACCAAATCATCTTCCCTAACCCTCTCACTTTGCACACCACCTCGACCAAAACACCCTATATCTGCCACTCTATCATCAAACACATTCAACAAACCTTCAAAATACTCACTCCATCTCCTTCTCACATCACCACTACTTGTTATCACCTCCCCATTTGCACCCTTCACTGAAGTTCCCATTTGCTCCCTTGTCTTACGCACTTTATTTACCTCCTTCCAGAACATCTTTTTATTCTCCCTAAAATTTAATGATACTCTCTTACCCCAACTCTCATTTGCCCTTTTTTGCACCTCTTGCTCCTTTCTCTTGACCTCCTGTCTCTTTCTTTTATACATCTCCCACTCAATTGCATTTTTTCCTTGCAAAAATCGTCCAAATGCCTCTCTCTTCTCTTTCACTAAATACTCTTACTTCTTCATCCCACCACTCACTACCCTTTCTAATCAACCCACCTCCCACTCTTCTCATGCCACAAGCATCTTTTGCGCAATCCATCACTGATTCCCTAAATACATCCCATTCCTCCCCCACTCCCCTTACTTCCATTGTTCTCACCTTTTTCCATTCTGTACTCAGTCTCTCCTGGTACTTCCTCACACAGGTCTCCTTCTCAAGCTCACTTACTCTCACCACCCTCTTCACCCCAACATTCACTCTTCTTTTCTGAAAACCCATACAAATCTTCACCTTAGCCTCCACAAGATAATGATCAGACATCCCTCCAGTTGCACCTCTCAGCACATTAACATCCAAAAGTCTCTCTTTCGCACGCCTGTCAATTAACACGTAATCTAATAACGCTCTCTGGCCATCTCTCCTACTTACATAAGTATACTTATGTATATCTTGCTTTTTAAACCAGGTATTCCCAATCATCAGTCCTTTTTCAGCACATAACTCTACAAGCTCTTCACCATTTCCATTTACAACACTGAACACCCCATGTATACCAATTATTCCCTCAACTGCCACATTACTCACCTTTGCATTCAAATCACCCATCACTATGACCCGGTCTCGTGCATCAAAACCACTAACACACTCATTCAGCTGCTCCCAAAACACTTGCCTCTCTTGATCTTTCTTCTCATGCCCAGGTGCATATGCACCAATAATCACCCACCTCTCTCCATCAACTTTCAGTTTTACCCATATTAATCGAGAATTTACTTTCTTACACTCTATCACATACTCCCACAACTCCTGTTTCAGGAGTATTGCTACTCCTTCCCTTGCTCTTGTCCTCTCACTAACCCCTGACTTTACTCCCCAGACATTCCCAAACCACTCTTCCCCTTTACCCTTGAGCTTCGTTTCACTCAGAGCCAAAACATCCAGGTTCCTTTCCTCAAACATACTACCTATCTCTCCTTTTTTCACATCTTGGTTACATCCACACACATTTAGGCACCCCACTCTGAGCCTTCGAGGAGGATGAGCACTCCCCGTGTGACTCCTTCTTCTGTTTCCCATTTTAGAAAGTTAATACAAGGAGGGGAGGATTTCTGGCCCCCCGCTCCCGTCCCCTCTATTCGCTTTCTACGACACGCGAGGAATACGTGGGAAGTATTCTTTCACCCCTATCCCCAGGGATAATATACATATATATATACATATACACATACACACACATACACATACATACGCACATATACACACACCCACACATACATATATATACATATGAGAAATGTAAGAAACAATTTAGAAAACTGAAACTTCTAGCTTGAAATGAATGAAAAAAAGAATGTCACATAATGGTTCAACCTCTGGCTATGGAAAAAAAGGAAATGTATAATTTATTTACACAAACGTCAATAGCAGTTCTCATCAATTTAACCACTGTATCAATAAGCTTCAATGTCTAAGCTACATTTTTCTCCAATTTCACTATTTTCCTTCACATTTTCAATTGTGTCTGAAGGTTCTACTTCAAGAGTGATTGTTTTTCCAGTAAGGGTCTTCACATCTTGGTTACATCCACACACATTTAGGCACCCCACTCTGAGCCTTCGAGGAGGATGCTTTACTTGTGGTGCTGACTTCCCTCTTTAAATTTGATCGCCGTTTCCCGCGTAGTTCACTTTTATTGATATTATTATCATTATCAATCATTATTATTATTATCATACGTAATCGCTGTTTCCCGCGAAGCGAGGTAGTGCCAGGAAACAGACAAAGAATGGCCCATCCACTCATATACACACATGTGCACATAAATACCCACATACGCATATAGCAGCGGAAATGAGTCACAGGTTGGGGGAGGGGGCAAAGGTTCTGGGAGCGTTTAAGAATGTGTGGAAGGCACGAACGTTAATTCAGAGAGTAAAAATGGGTATGTTTGAAGGAATAGCGGTTCCAACAATGTTATATGGTTGCGAGGCTTGGGCTATAGATAGGGTTGTGTGGAGGAGGATGGATGTGTAGGAAATGAAATATTTGAGGACAGTATGTGGCATGAGGTGGTTTGATTGAGTGAGTAATGAAAGGGTAAGAGAGGTGTGTGGTAATGAAAAGAGTGTGGTTTAAAGAGCAGAAAAGGATGTATTGAAATGTTTTGGTCACATGGAGAGAATAAGGAAAGATTAACAAAGAGGATATATGTCAGAGGTGGAGTGAACGAGAAATGGGAGACCAGATCGGAGGTGGAAGGATGGAGTGAAAAAAATTTTGAGCCATTGGGGCCTGAACATACAGGAGGATGAAAGGCATGAAAGGAATAGAGTGAATTGGAATGATATGGTATAATGGGGTTGACGCGCTGTCATTGGATTGAACCAGGGCATGTGAAGCATCTGGGGTAAACCATGGAAAGATTTTTTGGGGCCTGGATGTGGAAAAGGAGCTGTTGTTTTGGTGCATTACACATGACAGCTAGAGACTGAGTGTGAAAGAATTTGGCCTATGTAGTCTTTTCCTAGGGCATGCGCTGGGGATGGCGACAGGAATTGATGAAGGCAGCAAGTATGAATATGTACATGTCTATATATGCATATGTCTGTGTATGTATTTGTATATATACTTTGAAATGTATAGGTATATATATTTGCGTGTGTGGGCGTTTATGTATATACATGTGTATATGGGTGGGTTGGGCCATTCTTTTGTCTGTTTCCTTGCGCTACCTCATTGACATGGGCGACTGCGACTTAGTATAATGAGAAAAATAGCAATGTATACATACGTGTATGGGCACTTATGTATATCTATATGTATATGACTGGATGGGCCGTTCTTCATCTCTTTCCTAGGACTTTCTTGCTGACACGGGAAACAATGATCAAGTTTTATAATGATATATGTGTATATGAGTGGATAAGGGAAAAAGAATACTTCCCACATATTACCTGCATGGTGTAGATGGAGACTAAAATGGGACGGAGCCGGTGGCTGGAAATCTTCCCCTTCAGTTTTAACTTTTCCAAACAAGGGAACATTGAAGTGGGGATTTTCTGTCTAAGGATCAATCCATTGTTCTTAATGCTACCTCGCTAAACAGTCGTTAAGTATTATAATGATATATGTGCATATCCCTGGGGATAGGGGAGAAAGTATACTTCCCACACATTCCTTACATGTCTTAGAAGGCGACTAAAGGGGATGGGAGGGGGGGGGGCTAGAAACCCTCCCCTCCTTGTATTTCAACTTTCTAAAAGGGGAAACAGAAGGAGTCACGCAGGGAGTGCTCACCCTCCTCGAAGGCTCATATTGGGGTGTCTAAATGTGTGTGGATGTAACCAAGATGAGAAAAAAGGAGAGATAGGTAGTATGTTTGAGGAAAGGAACCTGGATGTTTTGGCTCTGAGTGAAACGAAGCTCATGGGTAAAGGGTAAGAGTGGTTTGGAAATGTCTTGGGAGTAAAGTTAGGGGTTAGTGAGAGGACAAGAGCAAGGTAAGGAGTAGCACAACTCCTGAAACAGGAGTGGTGGGAGTATGTGATAGAGTGTAAGAAAGTAAACTCTAGATTGATATGGGTAAAACTGAAAGTGGATGGAGAGAGATGGGTGATTATTGGTGCATATGCACCTGGGCGTGAGAAGAAAGATCTTGAGAGGCAAGTATTTTGGGAGCAGCTGAGTGAGTGTGTTAGTGATTTTGATGCACGAGACCGGGTTATAGTGATGGGTGATTTGAGTGCAAAGGTGAGTAATGTGACAGTTGATGGAGTAATTGGTGTACATGTGGTGTTCAGTGTTGAAAATGAAAATGGTGAATAGCTTGTAGATTTATGTGCTGAAGAAGGACTGGTGATTGGGAATACTTGCTTTAAAAAGAGAGATATACATAAGCATACATATGTAAGTAGGAGAGTTGGCCAGAGAGCATTATTAGATTACGTGTTAATTGATGGATGTTAATGTGCTGAGAGGTGCAACTGGAGGAA
Source organism: Panulirus ornatus (assembly GCF_036320965.1). NCBI lineage: Eukaryota > Metazoa > Arthropoda > Malacostraca > Decapoda > Palinuridae > Panulirus > Panulirus ornatus. The sequence continues at coordinate 35,299,158 of NC_092233.1, forward strand.
TGTCTGATCATTATCTTGTGGAGGCGAAGGGGAAGATTTGTAGATGTTTTCAGAAAGGAAGAGAGAATGTTGGGGTGAAGAGAGTGTTGAGAGTAAGTGAGCTTGGGAAGGAGACTTGTGTGAGGAAGTATCAGGAGAGACTGAGTGCAGAATAGAAAAAGGTGAGAGCAAAGGAGGTAAAGGGAGTGGGGGAGGAATGGGATGTATTTAGGGAAGCAGTGATGGCTTGTGCAAAGGATGCTTGTGGCATGAGAAGCATGGGAGGTGGGCATATTAGAAAGGGTAGTGAGTGGTTGGATGAAGAAGTAAGATCATTAGTGAAAGAGAAGATAGAGGCATTTGGAAGAGTTTTGCAGGGAAATAGTGCAAATGATTTGGAGATGTATAAAAAAAAAAGATGCAGGAGGTCAAGAGAAAGATGCAAGAGGTGAAAAAGAGGGTGAATGAGAGTTGGGGTGAGAGTATCATTAGATTTTAGGGAGAATAAAAAGATATTTTGGAAGGAGGTAAATAAAGTGCATAAGACAGGAGAACAAATGGGAACATCGATGAAAGGGGCTAATGGGGAGGTGATAACAAGTAGTGGTGATGTGAGAAGGAGATGGAGTGAGTATTTTGAAGGTTTGTTAAAGGTGTTTGATGATAGAGTGGCAGATATAGGGTGTTTTGGTCAAGATCTTGTGCAAAGTCAGAGGATTAGGGAGAATGATTTGGTAAACAGAGAAGAGGTAGTAAAAGCTTTGCAGAAAATGAAAGTCAGCAAGGCAGTAGGTTTGGATGGTATTGCAGTGGAATTTATAAAAAAAGGGGGTAACTGTGTTGTTGACTGGTTGGTAAGGATATTTAATGTATGTATGACTCATGGTGAGGTGCCTGAGGATTGGCTGAATGCATGCATAGTGCCATTGTACAAAGCAAAGGGGATAAAGGTGAGTGCTCAAATTACAGAGGTATAAGTTTGTTGAGTATGCCTGGGAAATATATGGGAGGGTATTGATTGAGAGGCTAAAGGCCTGTAGAGAGCATCAGATTGGGGAAGAGCAGTATGGTTTCAGAAGTGGTAGATGATGTAAGGATCAGGTGTTTGCTTTGAAGAATATACGTGAGAAATACATAGAAAAGCGAATGGATTTGTATGTAGCATTTATGGATCTGGAGAAGGTATATGATAGAGTTGATAAAGATGCTTTGTGGAAGGTATTAAGAATATATGGTTTGGGAGGCAAGTTGTTAGAAGCAGTGAAAAGTTTTATCGAGGATGTAAGGCATGTGTGTGAGTGGGAGTGAGTGGGAGAGGAAAATGATTGGTTCTCAGTGAATGTCGGTTTGCGGCAGGGGTGTGTGATGTCTCCATGGTTGTTGAATTTGTTTATGGATGGGGTTGTTAGGGAGGTGAATGCAAGAGTTTTGTAAAGAGGGGCAAGTATGCAGTCTGTTGTGGATGAGAGAGCTTGGAAAGTGAGTCAGTTGTTGTTCGCTGATGATACAGCACTGATGGCTGATTCATGTGAGAAACTGCATAAGTTGGTGACTGAGTTTGGTAAAGTGTGTGTGAAAGACGAATGCTGAGAGTAAATGTGAATAAGAGCAAGGTTATTACATACAGTAGGATTGAGGATCAAGTCAATTGGGAGGTAAGTTTGAATGGAGAAAAACTGGAGGAAGTGAAGTGTTTTAGATATCTGCGAGTGGATTTGGCAGTGGATGGAACCATGGAAGCGGAAGTGAGTCATAGGGTGGGGAGGGGGCAAAAGTTCTGGGAGCGTTGAAAAATGTTCGGAAGGGGAGAACATTATCTTGAAAAGCAAAAATGGGAATGTTTGAAGGAATAGTGGTTCAAACAATGTTATATGGTTCCGAGGCGTGGGCTATGGATAGAGTTGTGCAGAGGTGGGTGGATTTGTTGGAAATGATATGTTTGAGGACAATATGTGATGTTAGGAAATGATATGTTTGAGGATATGTTTGAGGACAATATGTGATGTTAGGAGGTTCGATTGAGTAAGCAATGAAAGGGTAAGAGAGATGTGTGGTAATAAAACGAGTGTGGTTAAGAGAGCAGAAGAGGGTGTTTTGAAATGGTTTGGTCACATGGAGAGAATGAGTGACCAAGAGGGTATATGTGTCAGAGGTGGAGGGAACGAGGAGAAGTGGGAGACCAATTTGGAAGTGGAAAGATGAGGTGAAAAAGATTTTGAGCGATTGGGGCCCGAACATGCAGGAGGATGAAAGGCGTGCAAGGAGTAGAGTGAATTGGTACAATGGTATACCAGGGTCGACGTGCTGTCAATGGATTGAACCAGGGCATGTAAAGCATGTGGGATAAACTATGGAAAGTTTTGTGGGGCCTGGATGCGGAAAGGGAGCTGTGGTTTCGGTGCATTATACATGACAGCTAGAGACTGAGTGTGAACGAATGTGGCCTTTGATGTCTTTTCCTAGCACTACCTTGCGTGCATGCGGGGGGAGGGGTTGTCATTTCGTGTGTGGTGGGGTGGTAACAGGAATGAATAAAGGTAGCAAGTATGAATTATGTACATGTGTTTATATGTATATGTCTGTGTATGTATATATATGTATATGTTGAGATGTATAGGTATGTATGTATGCATGTTTGGATGTGTATGTATATAAATGTGTATGTAGGTGGGTTGGGCCATTCTTTCGTCTGTTTCCTTGGGCTACCACGCTAAAGCGGGAGAAAGCAACAAAGTATAATGATATAAAAGAGTGTGCATATGAGTGGATGAGTCATTCTTCATCTGTTTCCTGACGTTACCTCACTGAAATGAGAAACAGCGACTATGTATAATAAATTAAATAAATACTAATGAAGTAATACATATACGTATGAATATATGCACACATGTACATATGGTTGCGAGGCGTGGGCTATGGATAAAGTTGTGCACAGGAGGATGGATGTGCTGGAAATGAGATGTTTGAGGACAATGTGTGGTGTGAGGTGGTTTGATCGAGTAAGTAACGTAAGGGTAAGAGAGATGTGTGGAAATAAAAAGAGCGTGGTTGAGAGAGCAGAAGAGGGTGTTTTGAAATGGTTTGGGCACATGGAGAGAATGAGTGAGGAAAGATTGACCAAGAGGATATATGTGTTGGAGGTGGAGGGAACGAGGAGAAGTGGGAGACCAAATTGGAGGTGGAAGGATGAAGTGAAAAAGATTTTGTGTGATTGGGGCCTGAACATGCAGGAGGGTGAAAGGAGGGCAAGGAATAGAGTGAATTGGATCGATGTGGTATACCGGGGTTGACGTGCTGTCAGTGGATTGAATCAGGGCATGTGAAGCGTCTGGGGTAAACCATGGAAAGCTGTGTAGGTATGTATATTTGCGTGTGTGGAGGTATGTATATACATGTGTATGGGGGTGGATTGGGCCATTTCTTTCGTCTGTTTCCTTGCGCTACCTCGCAAACGCGGGAGATGGCGACAAAGCAAAAAAAGAAAAAAAAAATGTACAGATTCATACTTGCTCACCTTTATCCATTCATGGCGCCACCCTGCCCCACAGGACACAGCATCTCCATCCCCCATATTAGTGAGATAGTGCTAGGAAACAGGTGAAAAGTGGCCATATCTGCTGGCATGCATTCTCGAGCTGTCATATGTAATACACCATGTCCATAATTCCCTATCCACATCCAGGCCCCACAAATCTTTCCATGGTTTACCTGCAGATGCTTCACATGCCATGGTTGAGTTCATTATTAGCTCATTGACCCCAGTATACCACATCGTTCCAATTCACTCAATTCCGTGCACACTTTTCACCCTCCTGCATCTTCACTCCTTCCTTCCATCCTCATTTGGTCTTCTGCTTCTCCTTGTTCCCTCCACCTCAGACAAGTATATCCTCTTTTTCAGCCTTTCCTTGATCATTCTGTTCATATGCCCAAACTATTTCAACACACCCTCATTTGTTCTCTCATCCACACTCTTTTTATTACCACACATCTCTCTTACCCTTTCATTACTTACTCGATCGAACTACCTTGCACCACATATTGTCCTAAAGCCTTCATTTCCAACACATCCATCCTCTCCCGTACAACCCTATCTATAGCCCCTGCCTCAACGTTGTTGAATCCTTCAAGTATTTTACATTTTATTTATTTGCCTCGGAGTCGCCTCTCACTTAGAAAAAACACATTTAATTCCCCCAGTTTGACTTGATATGTTTTGTCATGCAAGGAGGAATCAATTTAGTTGCCCTTAGCTGCACTGCTTCCAATTTAAGAATATCCTAGCCATATGATATTGTAGGAACTGTAGGAACTACTAATCCTTCAAACATACACATTTTTTCTGCGAGATAACGTTCTCTCTTGTCTCACATTCTTCATTGCTCCCAGAACCTTTGCCCTCTCCCCCACCTTATGATTCACTTCTGCTTCCACAGTTCCATTTTCTGCTAGGTCTATTCCTAGATATATAAAGCACTTCACTTCCTTAGATTTTTCTCCATTCAAACTTTCATCCCAATTATATTGTCCCTGAACCCTGCTGATAACCATGATAACCATGCTCTTATTCATATTTAGTCTTAATTTTCTCCTTTCATAACCTTTCCAAACTCAGTCACCGACCTCTGCAGTTTCTCACTCGAATCAGCTACCAATGCCGTATCATCGGCAAACAACAAGTTACCCACTTCCAAGGCCCTTTCATCCCAACAGAATGCATACTCGCCCCTCTCTCCAAAACTCTTGCATTTAACTCCCTCACCACCCAATCCATAAAGAAATAAACAACCATGGTGACATCACACACCCCTGCTGCTGACTGACCTTGACTGAGAATCAGTCACTCTCTTCTCTTCCTCCTTATGCACATGCTTACACCCTTGATAAGAATTTCTCACTGCTTCTGGCAGCTTACTTTCCATACCATATATTCTTGACCTTCCACATACAAATCCATCTGTTTTTCTAAGTATTTCTCACATACATTCTTCAAAGTATACACCTAATCCACACATCTTCTACCACTTCTGTAAGCACACTGCTCCTCCCCAATCTGATGCTCTGTACATGCCTTCACCCTCCCAATCAATACCCTCCCATAGAATATCCTAGGAATACTCAACAAACTTATGCCTCTGTAGCTTGAACACTTACCCTTATCCTCTTTGCCTTTGTACAATAGCACTATACATACATTTCTCCAATCTTCAGGTACTTCACCATAATCCATACCAACATTGAATATCCTTACCAACCAATCAACACAGTCATGCCCTTCCTTAATAAATTCAGCTGCAATACCATCCACTCCTGCTGCCAGATTTCATCTTCACCAAAGCACTTTCCCAGGCTCTCTCACTTTGCACAGCACCCCAACCAAAACACCCGACATTGCCACTCCTATCAACCAACACATTCAACAATGCTCGAAAATACTCACTTCATGTCCTCCTCGCTCCATTACTACCTGTTATCACTTTCCTCCTTCACCAGTGTTCCCATATGTTCTCTTGTCTTTCGCCCATTATTTACCTTCTTCAAATACATATTTTTATTCTCCTTAAAAGTTAATGATACCATTTCACCCCAGCTTTCATTTTTTTTTTTTTTTTTTCCAACCCTTACACCTTCCTCTTGACCTCCTGCCAGTTCATTTGCACTCCTTCCTTGTAGTAATATCCAAATGCCTTTTCTCTTTCACTTTCATCTTTACTTCTTCCTTCCACCCTTCTACCCTTTCTAATCTGCCCACCTCCCATGTTCTGCATGTCTCATGGATCTGTGGCACATGCCATCAGTGCTTCCATAAATTCATCCCATTCCTCACTCACTCCATTTGCTCCCACATTTTGCCACTTTACACTTAATCATTCCTGGTCCTTCTTCACAAGTCTCCTTTCCAAGCTGACTTACTCTTACCACTCTCTTCTCCCTTACATTCTTTCCTCTTTTTTGGAAACCTCTGTAAATCTTCACCTTCGCCTCCACAAGATAGTGGTGGAATGAGAGTGAGGCTGGATGCGAGAAAGGCTTGGAATGAAAGCGGTGTTGGTAAAGATGCAGGTGTCAAGAAAGATCCATAGGTTGAAAGTTAAATTGAATATGAGAGAAAGTCTTGAGATGAGACAGAGGTTGTGATGGATAGAGTAGCTTGGGTTGAGGAAGGGTGGACAAGTGAGAGGGGAGTCTGCTGCTGCTGCTGCTGTTAGAAAGTCTATTGCTGCTGCTGTTGTTAGGGAGTCTGATGGTGGTGATGTTACTGGGGATGTTGCTGCTATTGGTGCTTTGATCAGTCTAGACCCTGTTGCTCATGGATGTGGGGCGTAAAGTATTCGATTAGTAGCAACCAAATAGTCATTTCCCTGTAGAGATGATCGTAGCCCGTTTCAGCACATTTACATCCAAAAATCTTACTTTTACATACCTATCAATTAATGTGTAATCTGATAATGCCCTTTGACCCTTTGTCCTACTCACATATGTATACTTGTGTATATCTCTCTATTTGACCCAGGTATTCCCAATTAACCATCATTTTTGAGCACACAGATCCACAATCTCTTCGCCATTTCCATTTTCAACAGTGAATACCCCATACACACTGATTATACCCTCAACTGCCACAATACTCACCTTCACATTTAAATCACCCATCACTGATACCCAATCTTGTCCACAAAAACTGCTGACACACTCACTCATCTGCTCTCAAAACACTTGCCTTTCATGATTTTTCTTCTCATGACCAGGTGCATAAGCACCATTAATCACCCATCTCTTGCCATTCACTTTCAGTTTTACCCACATCAGTCTAGAACTTGCTTGCATTCTATCACATGCTCCCACAACTCCTCTCACCAACCCCTGACTTTACTCCCCAAATATTTCCAAACCATTCTTTCCCTTTACCCTTAAGCTTCATTTCTCTTAGAGCCAGATTATCCAGGTTTCTTTCCTCAAACATACATCCTATCTCTCCTTTCTTCTTATCTTGGTTACATCCACATACATTCAGACACCGTAATCTAAGCCTTCAAGTGGGATGAGCACTCTCTACTTGAGTCCTGTTTCCTCTTTTAGACGTTGAAATACAAGAAGGCGAGGGTGACTTATGTATTTCCTGTGCTTTAAATCATTTCCAGTCACCAATGCTTTTCCAACACACAACTCCAGAAGCTGTTCACCATTACCTTTCACCTTACTGAATATTTCATGCCCCTAAATTATACCCTCAGTTGCTTCATTATTTATCTTTGTGTATAAATCACCTATCACTGATACTGTCTCTTGTAGCAAAACTGCTGACAGACTTATTCAGTTGCTCCCAAAACATTTGCCTTTCAAAGCCTTTCTTCTCATGGACTGGTGCATAAGCACTAATAATTACCTATCTCTCGCAATCCACTTTGTTTTACCCACATCACTGTGGAGCTTATTTCCTTACACTCTTTCACACTCCCACAACATCTTTTTCAGTAGAGGAGCTTCCTCTTCCTTAGATTTTCCCCTCACACCAACCTCTGACTTTACTACTATGTTGTATCCACACCATTCTTCCTCCTTTACCTCTGAGCTTTGTTTCACTTGAGAGCCAGATCATCCACATTCCTTTCCTCACATATTGCCTGTCTCTTCTTTTTTCTCATCTTGGTTACATCCACACACTTCAGACTAACCAGCCTAAGTCTATATGGAGGATGAGCACTCCCTGCATGGCTGCTTCTGTTCTGTCTTTTTGAAATTGAAGTACAGCCTCCTTTATGTCACTTTCTATGACATGCTGGGAATATGGAGGTAGAATTCTATCTCCCCTACTCCTGATTTCTTATTTGCAAAAATGTGAGAAAACATTGCTGAGATAGAGTTTGTATGTAACTTGTTAGTAATCCATTCAAAACATTCAGCTTATGATTGATGAATTATATTTATTCAGGTGTATATGAGGGGCAAGGGGGGCAAAGGTGAATGTTTAAGTTAGAGAGGTTTACATTTGCTGTGTGTGCTGGGTAGCTTGTTTGGGAGAGTGGTGATTGAAAGGGTGTCTGCATGCGCAATGCATCAAATTGAGGAGGAACAATGTGGTTTCAAGAGTGGGTTGGGTCTTTATTTTGAAAAATATTTGTGAGATATAATTTGAGAAACAGAAGGATTTATGTGTGGCATTTATGGATCTGAAGAAAGTGTAAAATAGGGTTGATAGAGATGCTTTGTGGAAGGTGTTACAAATATATGGTGTGGGAGGAAAGCTTTTAGAAATATTTATTTATTCATTTTGCTTTGTCGCTGTCTTCCGCGTTGGCGAGGTAGCGTAAGGAAACAGGTGAAAGAATGGCCCAACCCACCCACCCACATACACATGTATATACATACACGTCCACACACGCAAATATACATACCTATACATCTCAACATATACATATATATACACACACAGACATATATATATATATATATATATATATATATATATATATATATATATATATATATATATATATATATGTATATATATACACACATGTACATAATTCATACTGTGTGCCTTTATTCATTCCCATCGCCATCCCGCCACACATGAAATAACAACCCCCTCCCCCCTCATGTGCGCGAGGTAGCGCTAGGAAAAGACAACAAAGGCCACATTTGTTCACACTCAGTCTCCAGCTGTCATGTTATAATGCACCAAAACCACAGCTCCCTTTCCACATCCAGGCCCCACAGAACTTTCCATGGTTTACCCCAGACGCTTCACATGCCCGTTGACCCCGGTATACCACATTGTTCCAATTCACTCAATTCCTTGCACGCCTTTCACCCTCTTGCATGTTCAGGCCCTGATCACTCAAAATCTTTTTCACTCCATCTTTCCACCACCAATTTGGTCTCCCACTTCTCCTCGTTCCCTCCACCTCTGACACATATATCCTCTTGGTCAATCTTTCTCGCTCATTCTCTCCATGTGACCAAACCATTTCAAAACACCCTTTTCTGCTCTCTCAGCCACTCTTTTTATTACTACACATCTCTCTTACCCTATTATTACTTACTAGATCAAACCACCTAACACCACATATTGTTCTCAAACATCTCATTCCCAGCACATCCACCCTCCTCCGCACAACTCTATCTATAGCTAACGCCTCGCAACCATATAACCATATAACCATATAACATTGTTGGAACCACTATTCCTTCAAACATCCCATTTTTGCTTTCTGAGATATGTTCTTGACTTCCACACATTCTTCAACGCTCCCAGAACTTTCGCCCCCTCCCCCACCCTATGATTCACTTCCTCTTCCATGCTTCCATCCGCTGCCAAATCCACTCCAGATATCTAAAACACTTCACTTCCTCCCGTTTTTCTCCATTCAAGCTTACCTCCCAATTGACTTGTCCCTCAACCTTTCTGTACCTAATAACCTTGCTCTTATTCACATGTACTCTCAGCTTTCTTCTTTCACACACTTTACCAAACTCAGTCACCAACTTCTGCAGTTTCTCACACGAATCAGCCACCAGCGCTGTATCATCAGCAAACAACAACTGACTCACTTCCCAAGCTCTCTCTCATCCACAACAGACTGCATACTTGCCCCTCTTTCCAAAACTCTTGCATTCACCTCCCTAACAACCCCATCCATAAACAAATTAAACAACCATGGAGACATCACACACCCCTGCCGCAAACTTACATTCACTGAGAACCAATCACTTTCCTCTCTTACTTCACGTACACGTGCCTTACATCCTCGATAAAAACTTTTCACTGCTTCTAACAACTTGCCTCCCACACCATATATTCTTAATACCTTCCACAGAGCATCCCTATCAACTCTTATCATATGCCTTCTCCAGATCCATAAATGCTACATACAAATCCATTTGCTTTTCCAAGTATTTCTCACATACATTCTTCAAAGCAAACACCTGATCCACACATCCTCTACCACTTCTGAAACCACACTGCTCTTCCCCAATGTGATGCTCTGTACATGGCCTCACCCTCTCAATCAATACCTTCCCATATAATTTTCCAGGAATACTCAATAAACTTATACCTCTGTAATTTGAGCACTCACTTTTATCCGCTTTGCCTTTGTACAATGGCACTATTCAAGCATTCCTCCAATCCTCAGGCACCTCACCATGAGTCATACATACATTAAATAACCTTACCAACCAGTCAACAATACAGTCACCCCCTTTTTTGATAAATTCCACTGCAATACCATCCAAACCTGCTGCCTTGCTGGCTTTCATCTTCCACAAAGCTTTTACTACCTCTTCTCTGTTTACCAAATCATTTTCCCTAACTCTCTCACTTTGCGCACCACCTCGACCAAAACACCCTATATCTGCCACTCTATCATCAAACACATTCAACAAACCTTTAAAATACTCACTCCATCTCCCTCTCACATCACCACCTACTTGTTATCACCTCCCCATTAGCCCCCTTCACTGAAGTTCCCATTTGTTCCCTTGTCTTACGCACATTATTTACCTCCTTCCAAAACATCTTTTTTTTTTTTTTTTTTTTTTTTTATACTTTGTCGCTGTCTCCCGCGTTTGCGAGGTAGCGCAAGGAAACAGACGAAAGAAATGGCCCAACCCCCCCCCCCCATACACATGTATATACATACGTCCACACACGCAAATATACATACCTACACAGCTTTCCATGGTTTACCCCAGACGCTTCACATGCCTTGATTCAATCCACTGACAGCACGTCAACCCCGGTATACCACATCGCTCCAATTCACTCTATTCCTTGCCCTCCTTTCACCCTCCTGCATGTTCAGGCCCCGATCACACAAAATCTTTTTCACTCCATCTTTCCACCTCCAATTTGGTCTCCCTCTTCTCCTTGCTCCCTCCACCTCCGACACATATATTCTCTTGGTCAATCTTTCCTCACTCATCCTCTCCATGTGTCCAAACCACTTCAAAACACCCTCTTCTGCTCTCTCAACTACGCTCTTTTTATTTCCACACATCTCTCTTACCCTTACGTTACTCACTCGATCAAACCACCTCACACCACACATTGTCCTCAAACATCTCATTTCCAGCACATCCATCCTCCTGCGCACAACTCTATCCATAGCCCACGCCTCGCAACCATACAACATTGTTGGAACCACTATTCCTTCAAACATACCCATTTTTGCTTTCCGAGATAATGTTCTCGACTTCCACACATTCTTCAAGGCCCCCAGAATTTTCACCCCCTCCCCCACCCTATGATCCACTTCCGCTTCCATGGTTCCATCCGCTGCCAGATCCACTCCCAGATATCTAAAACACTTCACTTCCTCCAGTTTTTCTCCATTCAAACTCACCTCCCAATTGACTTGACCCTCAACCCTACTGTACCTAATAACCTTGCTCTTATTCACATTTACTCTTAACTTTCTTCTTCCACACACTTTACCAAACTCAGTCACCAGCTTCTGCAGTTTCTCACATGAATCAGCCACCAGCGCTGTATCATCAGCGAACAACAACTGACTCACTTCCCAAGCTCTCTCATCACCAACAGACTTCATACTTGCCCCTCTTTCCAAGACTCTTGCATTTACCTCCCTAACAACCCCATCCATAAACAAATTAAACAACCATGGAGACATCACACACCCCTGCCGCAAACCTACATTCACTGAGAACCAATCACTTTCCTCTCTTCCTACACGTACACATGCCTTACATCCTCGATAAAAACTTTTCAGTGCTTCTAACAACTTTCCTCCCACACCATATATTCTCAATACCTTCCACAGAGCATCTCTATCAACTCTATCATATGCCTTCTCCAGATCCATAAATGCTACATACAAATCCATTTGCTTTTCTAAGTATTTCTCACATACATTCTTCAAAGCAAACACCTGATCCACACATCCTCTACCACTTCTGAAACCACACTGCTCTTCCCCAATCTCATGCTCTGTACATGCCTTCACCCTCTCAATCAATACCCTCCCATATAATTTACCAGGAATACTCAACAAACTTATACCTCTGTAATTTGAGCATTCACTCTTATCCCCTTTGCCTTTGTACAATGGCACTATGCACGCATTCCGCCAATCCTCAGGCACCTCACCATGAGTCATACATACATTAAATAACCTTACCAACCAGTCAACAATACAATCACCCCCTTTTTTAATAAATTCCACTGCAATACCATCCAAGCCTGCTGCCTTGCCGGCTTTCATCTTCCGCAAAGCTTTCACTACCTCTTCTCTGTTTACCAAATCATTTTCCCTAACCCTCTCACTTTGCACACCACCTCGACCAAAACACCCTATATCTGCCACTCTATCATCAACTTTTTATTCTCCCCAAAATTTAATGATACTCTCTCCCCAACTCTCATTTGCCCTCTTTTTCACCTCTTGCACCTTTTTCTTGACCTCCTGTCTCTTTCTTTTATACATCTCCCAGTCATTTGCATTATTTCCGTGCAGAAATCTTCCAAATGCCTCTCTCTTCTCTTTCACTAATTACTAATAATCTTACTTCTGCATCCTACCACTCACTACCCTTTCTAATCAGCCCACCTCCGACGCTTCTCATGCCACAAGCATCTTTTGTGCAAGCCATCACTGCTTCCCTAAATACATCCCATTCTTCCCCCACTCCACCTTATGTCCTTTGTTCTCACCTTTTTACATACTGTGCTCACTCTGTCCTGGTACTTCCTCACACAAGTCTGCTTCCCAAGCTCACTTATTCTCACCACTCTTTTCACCCCAACATTCTAGAATGTCTTCTTTTCTGAAAACCTCTACAAATCTTCACCTTCCCCTCCACAAGATAATGATCAGACATCCCTCCAGTTGCACCTCTCAGCACATTAACATCCAGAAGTGTCTCTTTCGCATGCCTATCACTTAGCTCTTCATCCAGTAATGCTCTCTGGCCATCTCTCCTACTTACATACGTATACTTATGTATATCTCTCTTTTTAAACCAGGTATTCCTAATCACCAGTCCTTTTTCAGCACATAAATCTACAAGCTCTTCACCATTTCCATTTACAACACTGAACACCCCATGTACACCAATTATTCCCTCAACTGCCACATTACTCACCTTTGCATTCAAATCACCCATCACTATAACCCGGTGTCGTGCATGAAAACTACTAACACACTCACTCAGCTGCTCCCAAAACACTTGCCTCTCATGATCTTTCTTCTCATGCCCAGGTGCATATGCACCAATGATCACCCATCTCTCTCCATCCACTTTCAGTTTTACCCATATCAATCTAGAGTTTACTTTCTTACACTCTATCACATACTCCCACCACTCCTGTTTCAGGAGTAGTGCTACTCCTTCCCTTGCTCTTGTCCTCTCACTAACCCCTGACTTTATTCCCAAGACATTTCCAAACCACTCTTCCCCTTTACCCTTGAGCTTTTTCTCATCTTGGTTACATCCACACACATTTAGACACCCCCAATCTGAGCCTTCGAGGAGGATGAGCACTCCCCGCATGACTCGTTCTTCTGTTTCCCTTTAGATGCATATATTCTCTTTGTCATCCTCTCCTCTCTCATTCTCTCCATATGTCCAAACCACTTCAGCACACCTTCTTCTGTTCTTTTTGCCATACTCATCACCCCACCTCTGTTTTACCTTATAATTACCTCCTCACACTACATATTGTCCCCAAACATTTCCCTGGGTTTGGCAGGGATGTGTGGTGTTGCCGTAACAGTTTAATTAATTTGTTTATAGATGATGTGGTGATAGAGGTAAATGCAAGGGCCTTGGAGAGAGTGGCAGTCTGTGTTAGGTGAGAGGGACCTGGGAAGTCAGTCAGTTGTTGTTTGCTTATGGCACAGCACTGGTGGCATATTTGTGTGAGAAACTGGAGGTTTTGGTTTCCCTTTGGGAGTGTGTATGAAAGGGAGAAGTTAAGAGTAAATGTGAATAAAAGCCAGGTTATTTGATTCATCAGAGCAGGGAGACATGTAAGTTGGGGTTTGAGTTTGAAAAGAAAAAACTTGGAGGAAGTTTGGTGTTTTAGATTCCTGGAAATGGACATGACAGTGAATGGAACCATGGAAGCAGAGGTGAGTCATAGGGTGAGTGAGTGGATGAAGGTTCTGGAAGTAATAAAGAATGTATAGAAAGAGATGTTGCTACCTGGGAGGGTGAAAAGGGGTATGTTTAAAGGTATGATAGTTCCAACTATGTTATGTAGATGCGAGGCGTGGATTATTGATGATGTACGGAGAAGAGTGAATGGGGCTGGAAGGGAAATGTTTGGGGACAATATGTAGTGTGAGGAGGTAATGTTAAGGTAAGACAGAGTTGGAGTGATAAGATGAGTATGGCAAAATGAACTGAAGGTGTGCTGAAGTGGTTTGGACATATGGAGAGAATGAGAGAGGAGAGGATGACAAAGAGAATATATGTATCTGAAGTGGACGGGACAAGGAGAAGGGTAGACCAAATTAGAGATGGATGGATAGAGTGAAAAAGATTTGAATGGTGGGGGTCTGAAATATGCAGGAGGGTGAAAGGTGTACTGGGGATAGAGTAAATTGGACAAATGTGTTATATGCAGTAAGATGTGCTGTCTCTGGACTGAACTAGGTCATGTTAAGCAGTGTGGGAAAACCATTGAAAAATCTGTGGGTCTGGTTCTGGACTGATAGCCTGGTTTTTGCACATTACACAAAAAACAGCTAGAGAATGAATGTGTGAGGCCTTTTCTTCCTCTTTTCTTAGTGTTGCTCCCCTATTGTGGAAAATGGCAACATGTATGAAAATGAAAATGTTCTTTCTGTGCAGTTCTCTTTAGTAGGTTTTTACCAAATGCATGTATCAATATTTATGTATACATTCAGTAAGATTTAGGAAAAAATAGCTAAGAGAGGGAATTCTGCCCTACTCATGATCTCTTCAGAACAGTGAGATTATGATTATTTAATGATACAGTGGATAGAAATTCTCATATCCTTTTTTATTTTTTTTCAGTAGGTTCTCACCTAACTCAAGAGTGAATAGTAATTCACATATTTAGAAAATTAATGGTACAGTTGAGTAGATGGAAGAGTTAACAAAATAGAGAAGCTTTTGACCTAAGCAAAACTCAAATTACAGTCAGTAGATGATGTGATATGTCTTATTTTAATTTTACACTTTTCTTATTTTTCCTAACTCTTAAACTAATGATAATTCACATATCCAGAAAAATAACTGAAAATGGGTAGGAAAAATAGGAGTACTATGTATTATGCACAAGTTGGATGCAGGAAAACTAGATTTGTTACATACAACTGATACTTGGTGAATATGGTACATTCTATTTTTCATATATTCTATAAAAATGTTCAAAAGTAGGTCCTTACTTAAATAACCAAACTGATGCAAGTACCCAGGTTTATTAGATACTTTTCTTGGATAGTTGTCCATGACAGCATATACTATATGTGATAATCCACATATAGGAAGCCTCTTGGTTGTAAACTTTTCTGACAAAAGATACTCTACCTGTACTTAGAAATATACATATTGAAAAGGCACCAAATGAAAATTTATGATTGACTAGTGCTGAAGCTAGAATGTTTATTTAATCCAGTAACATTAGAACTAAGAAATCTGCATGTAGTGACCACAAACTTTTACCAAAGACAAGATTCATGGATGAAGACAGTACCAGGTGAGCCTAAAATTGATGACTATGTTAAAGGAGTAGGTGCCAAGGGAAAAAAATTACAAGCAAAGTGATTGGCGAATGGAGGGGTGGCAGTAGTCAAGGGAAACGGTGATATCCAGCAAACAAGCTGGGCAGTGAGTGGTATGCACTACCCTTGATAGCCTGAGAATATCCATCTCAGGTACTTATAGGTACTTTCCTGTGCACCTTCTTTACTTAGCAGTTTGATACCTCTTTTGATATTACAAAAATTTCTTACCTATTTGTCTTCTACACAGTCATCACATTCATCCAGTCTTTTGAAATGTAAACAAATACTCTGTAACAAAGTAACCCATTTTATAAGAATAACAAGAGCAAAAATAGTAGGTATAAGTACTGTGTATGTATACTTGAATGTACAGTGAACACTTAACAGACCAATAGGGGGAAGGGTTGTCCATTAATGTTGAAAGTCCTTTAAGTTGAATGTAACCCAGTTGAAATGTGTTTGAAGAAGAAGTTTTTAGTGAAGGAGAAAAGAGAGGCATTTGGGTGGTCCTTACAAGGAAGGAGTATAAATGATCAGGAGATCAAGAGAAAGGTGCAGGGGTTGAAAAAGAGGGCAAATGAGAGTTGGGACAAGAGACTATCATTAGATACTTTAGAAGGAGGTAAATAATTTTAGAAATTATTATTGATTAATGTACTGTATTATCATTTGTCCAGTCCATTAAATCTGAAATCTGTTATAGTGGGGTATGTTACTTTAAGGGTTTACTGTATTGTAATGATTAGGAATGATTTTACGAGGAAATCAGAGACTTGGAGTATTGATCTAGGGAATCATTGAGATTTAAGTAGATCATGAAGTAAAGGATTGAGTACATATGTCTTTAGAGGCATTCTAAGAAAACAGATATAAGAATGACATAATGCATAATTGTCAGGTCAGTAGGAGTAGGTAAGAAGGAAACCAGAGGTGAGATAGATGGTTAGACTAGGGTTATTTAAAGAGGTATGTTAACCTATATAGATAAATTATCATTGAATGCATAGTGTGTGTAACTTTCAGATTTATTGACATGATTTACTTTGAGTTATATAAGAAATACTTATCAGACCTTTTCCATCTTTTATTAGAAATCATGTGTTCCATGGGCCAGCTTTGAGCTTGCAGGAAAATTGTACAAGGCTCTACCAAGATTCCATGCTCTCACTAACAAACTGGGAACTCCTAGTTAGCCTCCACCAAACCTCCAGACTGGATGCTCTTGTCAAGTAAGAATTAACCAAGGTTTTATATAGAATACATATATTTCATATATGTATGTGTTTGCTTTGAAGAATGTATGTGAGAAATACTTAGAAAAGCAAATGGATTTGTATGTAGCATTTATGGATCTGGAGAAGGCATATGATAGAGTTGATAGAGATGCTCTGTGGAAGGTATTAAGAATATATGGTGTGGGAGGCAAGTTGTTAGAAGCAGTGAAAAGTTTTTATCGAGGATGTAAGGCATGTGTAGGTGTAGGAAGAGAGGAAAGTGATTGGTTCTCAGTGAATGTATGTTTGTGGCAGGGGTGTGTGATGTCTCCATGGTTGTTTAATTTGTTTATGGATGGGGTTGTTAGGGAGGTAAATGCAAGAGTTTTTGAAAGAGGGGCAAGTATGAAGTCTGTTGGGGATGAGAGAGCTTGGGAAGTGAGTCAGTTGTTGTTCGCTGATGATACAGTGCTGGTGGCTGATTCATGTGAGAAACTGCAGAAGCTGGTGACTGAGTTTGGTAAAGTGTGTGAAAGAAGAAAGTTAAGAGTAAATGTGAATAAGAGCAAGGTTATTAGGTACAGTAGGGTTGAGGGTCAAGTCAATTGGGAGGTAAGTTTGAATGGAGAAAAACTGGAGGAAGTGAAGTGTTTTAGATATCTGGGAGTGGATCTGGCAGCGGATGGAACCATGGAAGCGGAAGTAGATCATAGGGTGGGGGAGGGGGCGAAAATCCTGGGAGCCTTGAAGAATGTGTGGAAGTCAAGAACATTATCTCGGAAAGCAAAAATGGGTATGTTTGAAGGAATAGTGGTTCCAACAATGTTGTATGGTTGCGAGGCGTGGGCTATGGATAGAGTTGTGCGCAGGAGGATGGATGTGCTGGAAATGAGATGTTTGAGGAGAATGTGTGGTGTGAGGTGGTTTGATCGAGTAAGTAACGTAAGGGTAAGAGAGATGTGTGGAAATAAAAAGAGCGTGGTTGAGAGAGCAGAAGAGGGTGTTTTGAAATGGTTTGGGCACATGGAGAGAATGAGTGAGGAAAGATTGACCAAGAGGATATATGTGTCGGAGGTGGAGGGAACGAGAAGTGGGAGACCAAACTGGAGGTGGAAAGATGGAGTGAAAAAGATTTTGTGTGATCGGGGCCTGAACATGCAGGAGGGTGAAAGGAGGGCAAGGAATAGAGTGAATTGGATCGATGTGGTATACTGGGGTTGACGTGCGGTCAGTGGATTGAATCAGGGCATGTGAAGCGTCTAGGGTGAACCATGGAAAGCTGTGTAGGTATGTATATTTGCATGTGTGGACATATGTATATACATGTGTATGGGGATGGGTTGGGCCGTTTCTTTCGTCTGTTTCCTTGCGCTACCTCGCAAACGTGGGAGACAGCGGCAAAAAAAAAAAAAAAAAACATATATTTCATATCTTTTTTCTTACATGTTCATCACTTCCTGTATTAGTGAGGTAGCACTAGAAACAGGAAAAGAAATGGCCTTATGTGGTCATTTCCACTCTCTAACTATCATGAATAAAACCGAAGAGTCTTCTGTTTACCAGCAGGTCCCAAACACTTTTCTGTGGTTTCCCTCAACTGCTCCATATGTCAAGGTTTAGCTTGTTGATAGCACTTTGATAGGACTTCATTCTCTCCAGGTCGCTGTATTCCTTGCATGCCTCTCTCCCTCCTGCTTGTTCAGTCCCCAAACTCTTAGAGTTTCTTTCACCTCATCCTTTCACCTCCTCTTTGGTCGCCTATTTTCCTTGGTCTCTCCACTTCAGACATTTTTACCCTCTTAGTCATGCCCTCCTCACTCATACTCTCCACATGTCCAAACCATTTCAGCACACCCTCTTCAGGTCTCATACATACTTCTCATACTGCCACACCTCTCTTTACCTTGTCATTTCTTCTATTTGATCAACCCACATCACATCACATATTGTCCTCAGTCGTCTCATATCCAAAACATTCACCCACTGATGTACATTTTTGTCTGAGGCCCATAACTCACATTCATGCAGCATCATTGGAATTGCAGTATCATCAAACATACCCATCTTTGCCCTCAAAGACGGTGACCTCTCTTTCCACATATTCCTCAATGTACTAAAGACCTTTTCTCCCTCACCGACACTTTGGTTCACTTTAACTCTCATATTTCCGTTTGTTATTTTTTCCATACCCAGGTATCTGAAACACTCCACATCATCTGACTTCTCTCCATTCAAACTCATACTTCAAAAAATCTGTTTCTCTCTTTACTCTTAAATCTGATCATCATATCATACTTCATTGCCATTTCCCGCTTCAGTGAGGTACTGCCAGGAAACAGATGAAAAACGACCCATCCACTTTTATACACACACACATACATTGCACACACACACACACACACACACACACACACACACACACACACACACATATCTTTTTTCCTTCTTTCAAACTATTTGCCATTTCCCATGATAGCGAGGTAGCGTTAAGGACAGACGACTGGGCCTTTAAGGGAGAAGGCAGGAGGTCAAGAGAAAGGTACAAGAGGTGAAAAAGAGGGCAAATGAGAGCTGGGGTGAGAGAGTATCATTAAATTTTAGGAGAATAAAAAGATGTTTTGGAAGGAGGTAAATAATGTACGTAAGACAAGGGAATCAATTGGAACTTCAGTGAAGGGGGCTAATGGGGAGGTGATAACAAGTAGTAGTGATGTGAGAAGATGGAGTGAATATTTTAAAGGTTTGTTAAATGTGTTTGATGATAGAGTGGCAGATATAGGATGTTTTGGTCGAGGTGATGTGCAAAGGGAGAGGGTTAGGGAGAATGATTTGTAAACAGAGAAGAGGTAGTAAAAGCTTTGCGGAAGATGAAAGCTGGCAAGGCAGTGGGTTTGGATGGTATTGCAGTGGAAGTTATTAAAAAAGGGGGTGAATGTATTGTTGACTGGTTGATAAGGTTATTTGATGTATGTATGACTCATGGTGATTTGGCTGAGGATTGGCGAAATGCTTGCATAGTGCCATTGTACAAAGACAAAGGGGATAAGAGTGAGTGCTCAGATTACAGAGGTATAAGTTTTTTGAGTACTCCTGGGAAATTATATGGGAGGGTATTGATTGAGAGGGTGAAGGCATGTACAGAGCATCAGAATGGGAAAGAACAGTGTGGCTTCAGAAGTGGTAGAGAATGTGTGCATCAGGTGTTTGCTTTGAAGAATGTATGTAAGAGATACTTAGAAAAGCAAAGGATTTGTATGTAGCATTTATGGATCTGGAGAAGGCATATGATAGAGTTGATAGAGATGCTCTGTGGAAGGTATTAAGAATATATGGTGTGGGAGGCAAGTTGTTAGAAGCAGTGAAAAGTTTTTATTGAGGATGTAAGGCATATGTACGTGTAGGAAGAGAGGAAAGTGATTGGTTCTCATTGAATGTAGGTTTGTAGCAGGGGTGTAAGATATCTCCATGGTTGTTTATTTTGTTTATGGACGGGATTGTTAGGGAGGTGAATGCAAGAGTTTTGGAAAGAGGGGCAAGTATGAAGTCTGTTGTGGATGAGAGAGCTTGGGAAGTGAGTCAGTTGTTGTTCGCTGATGATATAGCACTGGTGGCTGATTCATGTGAGAAACTGCAGAAGCTGGTGACTGAGTTTGGTAAAGTGTGTGAAAGAAGAAAGTTAAGAGTAAATGTGAATAAGAGCAAGGTTATTAGGTACAGTAGGGTTGAGGGTCAAGTCAATTGGGAGGTAAGTTTGAATGGAGAAAAACTGGAGGAAGTAAAGTGTTTTAGATATCTGGGAGTGGATCTGGCAGCAGATGGAACCATGGAAGCAGAAGTGAATTGTAGGGTAGGAGAGGGGTCAAAAATTCTGGGAGTGTTGAAGAATGTGTGGAAGTCGAGAACATTATATCGGAAAGCAAAAATGGGTATGTTTGAAGGAATAGTGGTTCCAATAATGTCATATGGTTGTGAGGCATGGGCTATAGATAGAGTTGTGCGGAGGAGGGTGGATGTGCTGGAAATGAGATGTTTGATGACAATATGTGGTGTTAGGTGGTTTGATCGAGTAAGTAATAATAGGGTAAGAGAGATGTGTGGTAACAAAAAGAGTGTGGTTGAGAGAGCAGAAGAAGGTGTTTTGAAATGGTTTGGTCACATGAAGAGAATGAGTGAGGAAAGACTGACTAAGAGGATATATGTGTCGGAGGTGGAGGGAACGAGGAGAAGTGGGAGACCAAATTGGAGGTGGAAAGATGGAGTGAAAGATTTTGAGTGATTAGGGCCTGAACATGCAGGAGGGTGAAAGGCGTACAAGGAATAGAGTGAATTGGAACGATGTGGTATACCAGGGTCGACATGCTGTCAGTGGTTTGAACCAGGGCTTGTGAAGCGTCTGGGGTAAACCTTGGAAAGTTCTGTGGGGCCTGGATGTTGAAAGAGAGCTGTGGTTTCGGGCATTAATGCATGACAGCTAGAGACTGAGTGTGAACGAATAGGGCCTTTGTTGTCTTTTCCTAGCGCTACCTTGCACATATGAGGGGGGAGGGGGATGGTATTCCATGTGTGGCGAGGTGGCGATGGGAATGAATAAAGGCAGACAGTGTGAATTGTGTGCATGGGTATATATGTATGTGTCTGTGTGTATATATATGTGTACATTGAGATGTATAGGTATGTATATTTGCGTGTGTGGACGTGTATGTATATACATGTGTATGTGGGTGGGTTGGGCCATTTCTTTCGTCTGTTTCCTTGCGCTACCTCGCATACGCGGGAGACAGCGACAAAGCAAAATAAATAAAATAATATATATTTAATTTTATGTATATACATACACGTCAACACATGCAAATATACATACCCATACATCTCAGTATATACATATATATACACACACAGACATATACATATATATACATGTACATAATTCATACTGTCTGCCTTTATTTATTCACATCGCCAACTCGCCACACATGGAATAACAACCCCTTCTCCCCTCATGTGT
Source organism: Panulirus ornatus (assembly GCF_036320965.1). Lineage (NCBI taxonomy): Eukaryota > Metazoa > Arthropoda > Malacostraca > Decapoda > Palinuridae > Panulirus > Panulirus ornatus. The sequence goes on from NC_092233.1 coordinate 35,321,075, forward strand.
GCGAGGTAGCTCTAGGAAAAGACAACAAAGGCCACATTCGTTCACACTCAGTCTCTATCTGTCATGTAATAATGCACCGAAACCACAGCTCCCTTTCCACATCCAGGCCCCACAGAACTTTCCATGGTTTACCCCAGACGCTTCACATGCCATGGTTCAATCCATTGACAACACATTGACCCCGGTATACCACATCGTTCCAATTCACACTATTCCTTGGACACCTTTCACCCTCCTGCATGTTCAGGCCCCGATCACTCAAAATCTTTTTCACTCCATCTTTCCACCTCCAATTTGGTCTCCCACTTCTCCTCGTTCCCTCCACCTCTGACACATATATCCACTTGGTCAATCTTTCCTCACTCATTCTCTACATGTGACCAAACCATTTCAAAACACCCTTTTATGCTCTCTCAACCACATTCTTTTTATTTCCACACATCTCTCTTACCCTTATATTACTTAATCAAACCACATCACACCACATATTCTCCTCAAACATCTCATTTCCAGCACATCCACCCTCCTGCGCACAACTCTATCCATAGCCCACGCCTCGCAACCATACAACGTTGTTGGAACCACTATTCCTTCAAACATACCCACTTTTGCTTTCTGAGATAATGTTCTCGACGTCCAAACATTCTTCAAGGCTCCCAGAATTTTCACCCCCTCTCCCACCCAATGATTCACTTCCGCTTCCATGGTTCCATCCGCTGCCAGATCCACTCCCAGATATCTAAAACACTTCAATTCCTCCACTTTTTCTCCATTCAAACTTACCTCCCAATTGACTTGACCCTCAACCCTACTGTACCTAATAACCTTGCTCTTATTCACATTTACTCTTAACTTTCTTCTTTCACACACTTTACCAAACTCAGTCACCAGCTTCTGCAGTTTCTCACATGAATCAGCCACCATCGCTGTATCATCAGCAAACAACTGACTCACTTCCCAAGCTCTCTCATCCACAACAGACTGCATACTTGCCCCTTTTTCCAAAACTCTTGCATTCCCCTCCCTAACAACCCCAACCATAAACAAATTAAACAACCATGGAGACATCACACACCCCTGTCGCAAACCTACATTCACTGAGAACCAATCACTTTCCTCTCTTACTACGTAGACGTGTACATGCCTTACATCCTCGATAAAACTTTTCACTGCTTCTGACAACTTGCCTCTCACACCATATATTCTTAATACCTTCCACAGAGCATCCCTATCAACTCTATCATATGCCTTCTCCAGATCCATAAATGCTACATACAAATCCACTTGCTTTTCTAAGTATTTCTCACATACATTCTTCAAAGCACACACCTGATCCACACATCCTCTACCACTTCTGAAACCACACTGCTCTTTCCCAATCTGATGCTCTGTACATGCCTTCACCCTCTCAAACAATACCCTCCCATATGATATACCAGGAATACTCAACAAACTTGCACCTCTGTAATCTGAGCACTCACTTTTATCCCCTTTCCCTTTGTACAATGGCACTATGCAAGCATTCCGCCAATCCTCAGGCACCTCACCATGAATCATACATACATTAAATAACCTTACCAACCAGTCAACAATACAGTCACCCCCTTTTTTAATAAATTCCACTGCAATACCAAGAGAAGAGAGAGGCATTTGGACGATTTTTGTAGGGAAAAAATGCAAATGAGTGGGAGATGTATAAAGGAAAGAGGCAGGTCAAGAGAAAGGTGCAAGAGGTGAAAAAGAGGGCAAATTAGAGTTGGGGTGAGAGAGTATCATTAAATTTTAGGGAGAATAAAATGATGTTCTGGAAGGAGGTAAATAAAGTGCATAAGACAAGGGAGCAAATGGGAACTTCTGTGAAGGGGGCTAATGGGAAGGTGATAACAAGTAGTAGTGATGTGAGAAGATGGAGTGAGTATTTTGAAGGTTTGTTGAATGTGTTTGATGATAGAGTGGCAGATATAGGGTGTTTCGGTTGAGGTGGTGTGCAAAGTGAGAGGGTTCGGGAAAATGATTTGGTAAACAGAGAAGAGGTAGTAAAATCTTTGCAGAAGATAAAAGCCGGCAAGGCAGTAGGTTTGGATGGATATATATATATATATATATATATATATATATATATATATATATATATATATATATATATATATATATATATATATATGATCCCTGGGGATAGGGGATTAAGAATACTTCCCACGTATTCCCTGCGTGTCGTAGAAGGCGACTAAAAGGGGAGGGAGCGGGGGGCTGGAAATCCTCCCCTCTCGGTTTTTTTTTTCAATTTTCCAAAAGAAGGAACAGAGAATTGGGCCAGGTGAGGGTATTCCCTCAAAGGCCCAGTCCTCTGTTCTTAACGCTACCTCGCTGATGCGGGAAATGGCGAATAGTTTGAAAAAAAAAAAAAATATATATATATATATATATATATATATATATATATATATATATATATATTTTTTTTTTTTTTTTTGCCGCTGTCTCCCGCGTTTGCGAGGTAGCGCAAGGAAACAGACGAAAGAAATGGCCCAACCCACCCCCATACACATGCCTTGATTCAATCCACTGACAGCACGTCAACCCCGGTATACCACATCGCTCCAATTCACTCTATTCTTTGCCCTCCTTTCACCCTCCTGCATGTTCAGGCCCCGATCACACAAAATCTTTTTCACTCCATCTTTCCACCTCCAATTTGGTCTCCCTCTTCTCCTCGTTTCCTCCACCTCCGACACATATATCCTCTTGGTCAATCTTTCCTCACTCATTCTCTCCATGTGACCAAACCATTTCAAAACACCCTCTTCTGCTCTCTCAACCACACTCTTTTTATTTCCACACATCTCTCTTACCCTTACGTTACTTACTCGATCAAACCACCTCACACCACACATTGTCCTCAAACATCTCATTTCCAGCACATCCATCCTCCTGCGCACAACTGTATCCATAGTCCACGCCTCGCAACCATACAACATTGTTGGAACCACTATTCCTTCAAACATACCCATTTTTGCTTTCCGAGATAATGTTCTCGACTTCCACACATTCTTCAAGGCTCCCAGAATTTTCGCCCCCTCCCCCACCCTATGCTCCACTTCCGCTTCCATGGTTCCGCTGCCAGATCCACTCCCAGATATCTAAAACACTTCACTTCCTCCAGTTTTTCTCCATTCAAACTCACCTCCCAATTGAATTGACCCTCAACCCTACTGTACCTAATAACCTTGCTCTTATTCACATTTACCCTTAACTTTCTTCTTTCACACACTTTACCAAACTCAGTCACCAGCTTCTGCAGTTTCTCACATGAATCAGCCACCAGCGCTGTATCATCAGCGAACAACAACTGACTCACTTCCCAAGCTCTCTCATCCCCAACAGACTTCATACTTGGCCCTCTTTCCAAAACTCTTGCATTCACCTCCCTAACAACCCCATCCATAAACAAATTAAACAACCATGGAGACATCACACACCCCTGCCGCACACCTCTGGAAGGTATTAAGAGTATATGGTGTGGGAGGCAAGTTGTTAGAAGCAGTGAAAAGTTTTTATCGAGGATGTAAGGCATGTGTACGTGTAGGAAGAGAGGAAAGTGATTGGTTCTCAGTGAATATTTTTTTTTTTTTTTTATACTTTGTCGCTGTCTCCCGCGTTTGCGAGGTAGCGCAAGGAAACAGACGAAAGAAATGGCCCAACCCACCCCCATACACATGCCTTGATTCAATCCACTGACAGCACGTCAACCCCGGTATACCACATCGCTCCAATTCACTCTATTCTTTGCCCTCCTTTCACCCTCCTGCATGTTCAGGCCCCGATCACACAAAATCTTTTTCACTCCATCTTTCCACCTCCAATTTGGTCTCCCTCTTCTCCTCGTTTCCTCCACCTCCGACACATATATCCTCTTGGTCAATCTTTCCTCACTCATTCTCTCCATGTGACCAAACCATTTCAAAACACCCTCTTCTGCTCTCTCAACCACACTCTTTTTATTTCCACACATCTCTCTTACCCTTACGTTACTTACTCGATCAAACCACCTCACACCACACATTGTCCTCAAACATCTCATTTCCAGCACATCCATCCTCCTGCGCACAACTGTATCCATAGTCCACGCCTCGCAACCATACAACATTGTTGGAACCACTATTCCTTCAAACATACCCATTTTTGCTTTCCGAGATAATGTTCTCGACTTCCACACATTCTTCAAGGCTCCCAGAATTTTCGCCCCCTCCCCCACCCTATGCTCCACTTCCGCTTCCATGGTTCCGCTGCCAGATCCACTCCCAGATATCTAAAACACTTCACTTCCTCCAGTTTTTCTCCATTCAAACTCACCTCCCAATTGAATTGACCCTCAACCCTACTGTACCTAATAACCTTGCTCTTATTCACATTTACCCTTAACTTTCTTCTTTCACACACTTTACCAAACTCAGTCACCAGCTTCTGCAGTTTCTCACATGAATCAGCCACCAGCGCTGTATCATCAGCGAACAACAACTGACTCACTTCCCAAGCTCTCTCATCCCCAACAGACTTCATACTTGCCCCTCTTTCCAAAACTCTTGCATTCACCTCCCTAACAACCCCATCTATAAACAAATTAAACAACCATGGAGACATCACACACCCCTGCCGCACACCTCTGGAAGGTATTAAGAATATATGGTGTGGGAGGCAAGTTGTTAGAAGCAGTGAAAAGTTTTTATCGAGGATGTAAGGCATGTGTACGTGTAGGAAGAGAGGAAAGTGATTGGTTCTCAGTGAATATTTTTTTTTTTTTTTTATACTTTGTCGCTGTCTCCCGCGTTTGCGAGGTAGCGCAAGGAAACAGATGAAAGAAATGGCCCAACCCCCCCCATACACATGTACATACACACGTCCACACACGCAAATATACATACCTACACAGCTTTCCTTGGTTTACCCCGGACGCTTCACATGCCTTGTATATCGAGACAGACTTCCCCAGAACTTTTTAAAGGGGAAGTAAATGTTTATAGTTGTGTTACTGGAGTGATAGTTTTCATGCATGGTGTTTTGACAAGAAAATAGTGAAGTTGGAGAAAAATGTAGCTTAGACATTGAAGCTTATTGATTCAGTGGTGAAATTGATGAGAACTGCTATTGACGTTTGTGTGAATAAATTGTACATTTCCTTTTCCATAGCCAGAGGTTGAACCATTATGTGACGTTCATTCTTTCATTCATTTCAAGCTAAAAAGTTTGTTTTCTAAATTGTTTCTTACATTTTTCATATGTATATATGTGTATGTGTGTGTGTGTGTGTGTGTGTGCGTGTGTGTGTGTGTGTGTGTGTGTGTGTGTGTGTGTGTGTGTGTGTATATATATATGTATATTATCCCTGGGGATAGGGGTGAAAGAATACTTCCCACGTATTCCTCGCGTGTCGTAGAAAGCGACTAGAGGGAACGGGAGCGGGGGGCCGGAAATCCTCCCCTCCTTGTATTAACTTTCTAAAATGGGGGATCAGTGAATATATATATATACATATATATATATATATATATATATATATATATATATATATATATATATATATATATATATATATAAAAAAAAAAAAAAAATTTTTATTATACTTTGTCGCTGTCTCCCGCGTTTGCGAGGTAGCGCAAGGAAACAGACGAAAGAAATGGCCCAACCTCCCCCCATACACATGTATATACATACGTCCACACACGCAAATATACATACCTACACAGCTTTCCATGGTTTACCCCAGACGCTTCACATGCCTTGATTTAATCCACTGACAGCACGTCAACCCCGGTATACCACATTGCTCCAATTCACTCTATTCTTTGCCCTCCTTTCACCCTCCTGCATGTTCAGGCCCCGATCACACAAAATCTTTTTCACTCCATCTTTCCACCTCCAATTTGGTCTCCCTCTTCTCCTCGTTCCCTCCACCTCCCACACATATATCCTCTTGGTCAATCTTTCCTCACTCATTCTCTCCATGTGACCAAACCATTTCAAAACACCCTCTTCTGCTCTCTCAACCACGCTCTTTTTATTTCCACACATCTCTCTTCCCCTTACGTTACTTACTCGATCAAACCACCTCACACCACACATTGTCCTCAAACATCTCATTTCCAGCACATCCATCCTCCTGCGCACAACTCTATCCATAGTCCACGCCTCGCAACCATACAACATTATTGGAACCACTATTCCTTCAAACATACCCATTTTTGCTTTCCAAGATAATGTTCTCGACTTCCACACATTCTTCAAGGCTCCCAGAATTTTCGCCCCCTCCCCCACCCTATGCTCCACTTCCGCTTCCATGGTTCCGCTGCCAGATCCACTCCCAGATATCTAAAACACTTCACTTCCTCCAGTTTTTCTCCATTCAAACTCACCTCCCAGTTGAATTGACCCTCAACCCTACTGTACCTAATAACCTTACTCTTATTCACATTTACTCTCAGCTTTCTTCTTTCACACACTTTACCAAACTCAGTCACCAGCTTCTGCAGTTTATCACATGAATCAGCCACCAGTGCTGTATCATCAGCGAACAACAACTGACTCACTTCCCAAGCTCTCTCATCCACAACGGACTTCATGCTTGCCCCTCTTTCCAAAACTCTTGCATTCACCTCCCTAACAACCCCATCCATAAACAAATTAAACAACCATGGAGACATCACACACCCCTGCCGCAAACCTACATTCACTGAGAACCAATCACTTTCCTCTCTTCCTACACGTCCACATTCCTTACACGTACACATGCCTCTACCGTTTCTGAAACCACACTGCTCTTCCCCAATCTGATGCTCTGTACATGCCTTCACCCTCTCAATCAATACCCTCCCATTTACCCTCCCTAATTTACCAGGAATACTCAACAAACTTATACCTCTGTAGTTTGAGCACTCACTGTTATCCCTTATCTGATATATATATATATATATATATATATATATATATATATATATATATATATATATACATATAAGATAAGGGATAATGAGGGAGGGGCCTCACAGCCCCCATCACGAGCTGGAGAACCGTTTTTCTGAGATGGTCGACAAAACTGTTGCTACTCTCACATTCGCTTTAAAGGATGCCCCCATCAAAGAAGCGGCCGTGAAGGCCGTAAGTGCTTTCAAGGAGGCAGCCACAACTGTCATTGAAGCTGTGTTTCAACGACAAGATGCCCACGTTGGAATACTGGAGCGAATACTACAAGAAACAGAAATTCAGGGGAGTATGTTGAGGACTGTAGTGCACTATGACTCGATACTACGAAACTTCCCGAGTCCTCTCAACCTACGCAGGTGCAATGGGAACCACCAGCCCCACACAACCCCATGGACAGATAGCTCTCAACACAGATCCTTCCCTCAGGACAATTCAACAAGAAGGACCTGGGTATCCACATCTCGACCATCAGGAACAAGTACATTTTAACAAAGACGAAGCTTTTCTCCTGCTGCACCTCCAGAGCGATACCAGTTTGCATCAACCTTCACTCCTGCCTGCAGTAGCATGCTTTCCGACATGTTTCATGAGCTCCTCTTCGCCAACGGAACTACCTTGGCCCACCAGTGATGCTACTACGTTTGTGAATCAAGAACCATTGCAACACAAACCTCGCCAGGTGGTAGAGTGTCCTGCAGTGTATCGAGACAGACTTCCCCAGAACTTTTTTAAAGGGGAAGTAAATGTTTATAGTTGTGTTACTGGAGTGATAGTTTTCATACATGGTGCTTTGACAAGAAAATAGTGAAATTGGAAAAAAATGTAGCTTAGACATTGAAGCTTATTGATACAGTGGTTAATTTGATGAGAACTACTATTGACGTTTGTGTAAATAAATTATACATTTCCTTTTTCCATAGCCAGAGGTTGAACCATTATGTGACATTCATTTTTTCATTTCATTTCAAGCTAGAAGTTTCAGTTTTCTAAATTGTTTCTTACATTTTTCATATGTATATATATGTATGTGTGTGTGTGTGTATATGTGCGTATGTATGTGTATGTGTGTGTATGTGTATGTATATATATATATATATATTATCCCTGGGGATAGGGGTGAAAGAATACTTCCCACGCATTCCTCGCGTGTTGTAGAAAGCGACTAGAGGGGACGGGAGCGGGGGGCCAGAAATCCTCCCCTCCTTGTATTTTTTTTTAACTTTCTAAAATGGGAAACAGAAGAAGGAGTTACGCGGGGAGTGCTCATCCTCCTCGAAGGCTCAGATTGGGGTGCCTAAATGTGTGTGGATGTAACCAAAATGTGAAAAAAGGAGAGATAGGTAGTATGTTTGAAGAAAGGAACCTGGATGTTTTGGCCCTGAGTGAAACGAAGCTCAAGGGTAAAGGGGAAGAGTGGTTTGGGAATGTCTTGGAAGTAAAGTCAGGGGTTAGTGAGAGGACAAGAGCAAAGGAAGGAGTAGCAGTACTCCTGAAACAGGAGCTGTGGGAGTATGTGATAGAATGTAAGAAAGTAAATTCTCGATTAATATGGGTAAAACTGAAAGTTGATGGAGAGAGATGGGTGATTATTGGTGCATATGCACCTGGGCATGAGAAGAAAGATCATGAGAGGCAAGTGTTTTGGGAGCAGCTGAATCAGTGTGTTAGTAGTTTTGATGCACGAGACCGGGTTATAGTGATGGGTGATTTGAATGCAAAGGTGAGTAATGTGACAGTTGAGGGAATAATTGGTATACATGGGGTGTTCAGTGTTGTAAATGGAAATGGTGAAGAGCTTGTAGATTTATGTGCTGAAAAAGGACTGATGATTGGGAATACCTGGTTTAAAAAGCGAGATATACATAAGTATACTTATGTAAGTAGGAGAGATGGCCAGAGAGCGTTATTGGATTACGTGTTAATTGACAAGCGCACGAAAGAGAGACTTTTGGATGTTAATGTGCTGAGAGGTGCAACTGGAGGGATGTCTGATCATTATCTTGTGGAGGCTAAGGTGAAGATTTGTATGGGTTTTCAGAAAAGAAGAGTGAATGTTGGGGTGAAGAGGGTGGTGAGAGTAAGTGAGCTTGGGAAGGAGACTTGTGTGAGGAAGTACCAGGAGAGACTGAGTACAGAATGGAAAAAGGTGAGAACAATGGAAGTAAGGGGAGTGGGGGAGGAATGGGATGTATTTAGGGAATCAGTGATGGATTGCGCAAAAGATGCTTGTGGCATGAGAAGAGTGGGAGGTGGGTTGATTAGAAAGGGTAGTGAGTGGTGGGATGAAGAAGTAAGAGTATTAGTGAAAGAGAAGAGAGAGGCATTTGGATGATTTTTGCAGGGAAAAAATGCAATTGAGTGGGAGATGTATAAAAGAAAGAGACAGGAGGTCAAGAGAAAGGTGCAAGAGGTGAAAAAAAGGGGCAAACGAGAGTTGGGGTGAGAGAGTATCATTAAATTTTAGGAAGAATAAAAAGATGTTCTGGAAGGAGGTAAATAAAGTGCGTAAGACAAGGGAGCAAATGGGAACTTCAGTGAAGGGTGCAAATGGGGAGGTGATAACAAGTAGTGGTGATGTGAGAAGGAGATGGAGTGAGTATTTTGAAGGTTTGTTGAATGTGTTTGATGATAGAGTGGCAGATATAGGGTGTTTTGGTCGAGGTGGTGTGCAAAGTGAGAGGGTTAGGGAAAATGATTTGGTAAACAGAGAAGAGGTAGTAAAAGCTTTGCGGAAGATGAAAGCCGGCAAGGCAGCAGGTGTGGATGGTATTGCAGTGGAATTTATTAAAAAAGGGGGTGACTGTATTGTTGACTGGTTGGTAAGGTTATTTAATGTATGTATGACTCATGGTGAGGTACCTGAGGATTGTTGGAATGCCTGCATAGTGCCATTGTACAAAGGCAAAGGGGATAAGAGTGAGTGCTCAAATTACAGAGGTATAAGTTTGTTGAGTATTCCTGGTAAATTATATGGGAGGGTATTGATTGAGAGGGTGAAGGCATGTACAGAGCATCAGATTGGGGAAGAGCAGTGTGGTTTCAGAAGTGGTAGAGGATGTGTGGATCAAGTGTTTGCTTTGAAGAATGTATGTGAGAAATACTTAGAAAAGCAAATGGATTTGTATGTAGCATTTATGGATCTGGAGAAGGCATATGATAGAGTTGATAGAGATGCTCTGTGGAAGGTATTAAGAATATATGGTGTGGGAGGCAAGTTGTTAGAAGCACTGAAAAGTTTTTATCGAGGATGTAAGGCATGTGTACGTGTAGGAAGAGAGGAAAGTGATTGGTTCTCAGTGAATGTAGGTTTGCGGCAGGGGTGTGTGATGTCTCCATGGTTGTTTAATTTGTTTAGGGATGGGGTTGTTGGGGAGGTAAATGCAAGAGTTTTGGAAAGAAGGGCAAGTATGAAGTCTGTTGGGGATGAGAGAGCTTGGGAAGTGAGTCAGTTGTTGTTCGCTGATGATACAGCGCTGGTGGCTGATTCATGTGAGAAACTGCAGAAGCTGGTGACTGAGTTTGGTAAAGTGTGTGGAAGAAGAAAGTTAAGAGTAAATGTAAATAAGAGCAAGGTAATTAGGTACAGTAGGGTTGAGGGTCAAGTCAATTGGGAGGTGAGTTTGAATGGAGAAAAACTGGAGGAAGTGAAGTGTTTTAGATATCTGGGAGTGGATCTGGCAGTGGATGGAACCATGAAAGCGGAAGTGGATCATAGGGTGGGGGAGGGGGCGAAAATTCTGGGGGCCTTGAAGAATGTGTGGAAGTCGAGAACATTATCTCGGAAAGCAAAAATGGGTATGTTTGAAGGAATAGTGGTTCCAACAATGTTGTATGGTTGCGAGGCGTGGGCTATGGATAGAGTTGTGCGCAGGAGGATGGATGTGCTGGAAATGAGATGTTTGAGGACAATGTGTGGTGTAAGGTGGTTTGATCGAGTGAGTAACGTAAGGGTAAGAGAGATGTGTGGAAATAAAAAGAGCGTGGTTGAGAGAGCAGAAGAGGGTGTTTTGAAGTGGTTTGGGCACATGGAGAGAATGAGTGAGGAAAGATTGACCAAGAGGATATATGTGTCGGAGGTGGAGGGAACGAGGAGAAGAGGGAGACCAAATTGGAGGTGGAAAGATGGAGTGAAAAAGATTTTGTGTGATCGGGGCCTGAACATGCAGGAGGGTGAAAGGAGGGCAAGGAATAGAGTGAATTGGAGCGATGTGGTATACCGGGGTTGACGTGCTCTCAGTGGATTGAATCAAGGCATGTGAAGCGTCTGGGGTAAACCATGGAAAGCTGTGTAGGTATGTATATTTGCGTGTGTGGACGTATGTATATACATGTGTATGGGGGTGGGTTGGTCCATTTCTTTCGTCTGTTTCCTTGCGCTACCTCGCAAATGCGGGAGACAGCGACAAAGTATAAGAAAAAAAAAAATATATATATATATATATATATATATATATATATATATATATATATATATATATATATTTTTTTTTTTTTTTTTTAATTTTCCAAAAGAAGGAACAGAGAATTGGGCCAGGTGAGGGTAGTCCCTCAAAGGCCCAGTCATCTGTTCTTAATGCTACCTCGCTAATGCGGGAAATGGCGAATAGTTTGAAAAAAAGAAAAAAAGAAAATATATATATATTTTTTTTTTTTTTTTTTTTTTTTTTTTTTTTATACTTTGTCGCTGTCTCCCGCGTTTGCGTGGTAGCGCAGGGAAACAGACGAAAGAAATGGCCCAACCCCCCCCCCCATACACATGTACATACACACGTCCACACACGCAAATATAAATACCTACACAGCTTTCCATGGTTTACCCCAGACGCTTCACATGCCTTGATTCAATCCACTGACAGCACGTCAACCCCTGTATACCACATGACTCCAATTCACTCTATTCCTTGCCCTCCTTTCACCCTCCTGCATGTTCAGGCCCCGGTCACACAAAATCTTTTTCATTCCATCTTTCCACCTCCAATTTGGTCTCCCTCTTCTCCTCGTTCCCTCCACCTCCGACACATATATCCTCTTGGTCAATCTCTCCTCACTCATTCTCTCCATGTGCCCAAACCATTTCAAAACACCCTCTTCTGCTCTCTCAACCACGCTCTTTTTATTTCCACACATCTCTCTTACCCTTACGTTACTTACTCGATCAAACCACCTCACACCACACATTGTCCTCAAACATCTCATTTCCAGCACATCCATCCTCCTGCGCACATCTCTATCCATAGCCCACGCCTCGCAACCATACAACATTGTTGGAACCACTATTCCCTCAAACATACCCATTTTTGCTTTCCGAGATAATGTTCTCGACTTCCACACATTTTTCAAGGCTCCCAAAATTTTCGCCCCCTCCCCCACCCTATGATCCACTTCCGCTTCCATGGTTCCATCCGCTGACAGATCCACTCCCAGATATCTAAAACACTTCACTTCCTCCAGTTTTTCTCCATTCAAACTCACCTCCCAATTGACTTGACCCTCAACCCTACTGTACCTAATAACCTTGCTCTTATTCACATTTACTCTCAACTTTCTTCTTCCACACACTTTACCAAACTCAGTCACCAGCTTCTGCAGTTTCTCACATGAATCAGCCACCAGCGCTGTATCATCAGCGAACAACAACTGACTCACTTCCCAAGCTCTCTCATCCCCAACAGACTTCATACTTGCCCCTCTTTCCAGGACTCTTGCATTTACCTCCCTTACAACCCCATCCATAAACAAATTAAACAACCATGGAGACATCACACACCCCTGCCGCAAACCTACATTCACTGAGAACCAATCACTTTCCTCTCTTCCTACACGTACACATGCCTTACATCCTCGATAAAAACTTTTCACTGCTTCTAACAACTTGCCTCCAACACCATATATTCTTAATACCTTCCACAGAGCATCTCTATCAACTCTATCATAAGCCTTCTCCAGATCCATAAATGCTACATACAAATCCATTTGCTTTTCTAAGTATTTCTCACATACATTCTTCAAAGCAAACACCTGATCCACACATCCTCTACCACTTCTGAAACCGCACTGCTCTTCCCCAATCTGATGCTCTGTATATGCCTTCACCCTCTCAATCAATACCCTCCCATATAATTTACCAGGAATACTCAACAAACTTATACCTCTGTAATTTGAGCACTCACTCTTATCCCCTTTGCCTTTGTACAATGGCACTATGCACGCATTCCGCCAATCCTCAGGCACCTCACCATGAGTCATACATACATTAAATAACCTTACCAACCAGTCAACAATACAGTCACCCCCTTTTTTAATAAATTCCACTGCAATACCATCCAAACCTGCTGCCTTGCCGGCTTTCATCTTCCGCAAAGCTTTTACTACCTCTTCTCTGTTTACCAAATCAATAGTGGTTCCAACAATGTTGTATGGTTGCGAGGCGTGGGCTATGGATAGAGTTGTGCGCAGGAGGATGGATGTGCTGGAAATGAGATGTTTGAGGACAATGTGTGGTGTGAGGTGGTTTGATCGAGTAAGTAACGTAAGGGTAAGAGAGATGTGTGGAAATAAAAAGGGCGTGGTTGAGAGAGCAGAAGAGGGTGTTTTTGAAATGGTTTGGGCACATGGAGAGAATGAGTGAGGAAAGATTGACCAAGAGGATATATGTGTCGGAGGTGGAGGGAACGAGGAGAAGAGGGAGACCAAATTGGAGGTGGAAAGATGGAGTGAAAAAGATTTTGTGTGATAGGGGCCTGAACATGCAGGAGGGTGTAAGGAGGGCAAGGAATAGAGTGAATTGGAGCGATGTGGTATACAGGGGTTGACGTGCTGTCAGTGGAGTGAATCAAGGCATGTGAAGCGTCTGGGGTAAACCATGGAAAGCTGTGTAGGTATGTATATTTGCGTGTGTGGACGTGTGTATGTACATGTGTATGGGGGGGGGGTTGGGCCATTTCTTTCGTCTGTTTCCTTGCGCTACCTCGCAAACGCGGGAGACAGCGACAAAGTATAAAAAATATATATATATATATATATATATAAGGGGATAAGAGTGAGTGCTCAAATTACAGAGGTATAAGTTTGTTGAGTATTCCTGAGAGGGTGAAGGTATGTACAGAGCATCAGGTTGGGGAAGAGCAGTGTGGTTTCAGAAGTGGTAGAGGATGTGTGGATCAGGTGTTTGCTTTGAAGAATGTATGTGAGAAATACTTAGAAAAGCAAATGGATTTGTATGTAGCATTTATGGATCTGGAGAAGGCATATGATAGAGTTGATAGAGATGCTCTGTGGAAGGTATTAAGAATATATGGTGTGGGAGGCAAGTTGTTAGAAGCAGTGAAAAGTTTTTATCGAGGATGTAAGGCATGTGTACGTGTAGGAAGAGAGGAAAGTGATTGGTTCTCAGTGAATGTAGGTTTGCGGCAGGAGTGTGTGATGTCTCCATGGTTGTTTAATTTGTTTATGGATGGGGTTGTTAGGGAGGCGAATGCAAGAGTTTTGGAAAGAGGGGCAAGTATGAAGTCTGTTGGGGATGAGAGAGCTTGGGAAGTGAGTCAGTTGTTGTTCGCTGATGATACAGAGCTGGTGGCTGATTCATGTGAGAAACTGCAGAAGCTGGTGACTGAGTTTGGTAAAGTGTGTGAAAGAAGAAAGTTAAGAGTAAATGTGAATAAGAGCAAGGTTATTAGGTACAGTAGGGTTGAGGGTCAAGTCAATTGGGAGGTAAGTTTGAATGGAGAAAAACTGGAGGAAGTGAAGTGTTTTAGATATCTGGGAGTGGATCTGGCAGCGGATGGAACCATGAAAGCGGAAGTGGATCATAGGGTGGGGGAGGGGGCGAAAATTCTGGGAGCCTTGAAGAATGTGTGGAAGTCGAGAACATTATCTCGGAAAGCAAAAATGGGTATGTTTGAAGGAATAGTGGTTCCAACAATGTTGTATGGTTGCGAGGCGTGGGCTATGGATAGAGTTGTGCGCAGGAGGATGGATGTGCTGGAAATGAGATGTTTGAGGACAATGTGTGGTGTGAGGTGGTTTGATCGAGTAAGTAACGTAAGGGTAAGATAGATGTGTGGAAATAAAAAGAGCGTGGTTGAGAGAGCAGAAGAGGGTGTTTTGAAATGGTTTGGGCACATAGAGAGAATGAGTGAGGAAAGATTGACCAAGAGGATATATGTGTCGGAGGTGGAGGGAACGAGGAGAAGTGGGAGACCAAATTGGAGGTGGAAAGATGGAGTGAAAAAGATTTTGTGTGATCGGGGGCTGAATATGCAGGAGGGTGAAAGGAGGGCAAGAAGTAGAGTGAATTGGATCGAAGTGGTATACCGGGGTTGACGTGCTGTCAGTGGATTGAATCAAGCGTCTGGGGTAAAGAATGGAAAGCTATGTAGGTATGTATATTTGCGTGTGTGGACGTATGTATATACATGTGTATGGGGGTGGGTTGGTCCATTTCTTTCGTCTGTTTCCTTGCGCTACCTTGCAAACGCGGGAGCTTCTGCTCTCTCAACCACGCTCTTTTTATTTCCACACATCTCTCTTACCCTTATGTTACTTACTCGATCAAACCACCTCACACCACACATTGTCCTCAAACATCTCATTTCCAGCACATCCACCCTCCTGCGCACAACTCTATCCATAGCCCACGCCTCGCAACCATACAACATTGTTGGAACCACTATTCCTTCAAACATACCCATTTTTGCTTTCCGAGATAATGTTCTCGACTTCCACACATTCTTCAAGGCTCCCAGGATTTTCGCCCCCTCCCCCACCCTATGATCCACTTCCGCTTCCATGGTTCCATCCGCTGCCAGATCCACTCCCAGATATCTAAAACACTTTACTTCCTCCAGTTTTTCTCCATTCAAACTTACCTCCCAATTGACTTGACCCTCAACCCTACTGTACCTATTAACCTTGCTCTTATCCACATTTACTCTTAACTTTCTTCTTTCACACACTTTACCAAACTCAGTCACCAGCTTCTGCAGTTTCTCACATGAATCAGCCACCAGCGCTGTATCATCAGCGAACAACAACTGACTCACTTCCGAAGCTCTCTCATCCATATGTATATATAATAATATAATATAGTATGATATATATATATATATATCTTTTCTTTCATATTATTCGCCATTTCTCGCCTCAGCGAGGTAGCGTTAAGAACAGAGGACTGGGTCTCTGAGGGAATATCCTCACCCGGCCCCTTGTCTGTTCCCTCCTTTGGGGGAAAAAAAAAAAAAATGAGAGGGGAAGATTTCCAGCCTCCCACTCCCTTCCCTTTTAGTCGCCTTTCACGACACGCAGGGAATACGTGGGAAGTATTCTTTCTCCCCTATCCCATGGGATGATATATATATTTTTTTTTTTTTTGCTTTGTCGCTGTCTCCCGGTTTGCGAGGTAGCACAAGGAAACAGACGAAAGAAATGGCCCAACCCACCCCCATACACATGCCTTGATTCAATCCACTGACAGCACGTCAACCCAGGTATACCACTTCGATCCAATTCACTCTATTCCTTGCCCTCCTTTCACCCTCCTGCATGTTCAGGCCCCGATCACACAAAATCTTTTTCACTCCATCTTTCCACCTCCAATTTGGTCTCCCTCTTCTCCTCGTTCCCTCCACCTCTGACACATATATCCTCTTGGTCAATCTTTCCTCACTCATTCTCTCCATGTGACCAAACCATTTCAAAACACCCTCTTCTGCTCTCTCAACCATGCTCTTTTTATTTCCACACATCTCTCTTACCCTTACGTTACTTACTCGATCAAACCACCTCACACCACACATTGTCCTCAAACATCTCATTTCCAGCACATCTATCCTCCTGCGCACAACGCCATCCTTAGTCCACGCCTCACAACCATACAACATTGTTGGAACCACTATTCCTCCAAACATACCCATTTTTGCTTTCCAAGATAATGTTCTCGACTTCCACACATTCTTCAAGGCTCCCAGAATTTTCGCCCCCTCCCCCACCCTATGATCCACTTCCGCTTCCATGGTTCCATCCTCTGCCAGATCCACTCCCAGATATCTAAAACACTTCACTTCCTCCAGTTTTTCTCCATTCAAACTCACCTCCGAATTGAATTGACCCTCAACCCTACTGTACCTAATAACCTTGCTCTTATTCACATTTACTCTTAACTTTCTTCTTTCACACACTTTACCAAACTCAGTCACCAGCTTCTGCAGTTTCTCACATGAATCAGCCACCAGCGCTGTATCATCAGCGAACAACAACTGACTCACTTCCCAAGTTCTCTCATCCCCAACAGACTTCATACTTGCCCCTCTTTCCAAAACTCTTGCATTCACCTCCCTAACAACCCCATCCATAAACAAATTAAACAACCATGGAGACATCACATACCCCTGCCGCAAACCTACATTCACTGAGAACCAATCACTTTCCTCTCTTCCTACACGTACACATACCTTACATCCTCGATAAAAACTTTTCACTGCTTCTAACAACTTGCCTCCCACACCATATATTCTTAATACCTTCCACAGAGCATCTCTATCAACTCTATCATATGCCTTCTCCAGATCCATAAATGCTACATACAAATCCATTTGCTTTTCTAAGTATTTCTCACATACATTCTTCAAAGCAAACACCTGATCCACACATCCTCTACCACTTCTGAAACCACACTGCTCCTCCCCAATCTGATGCTCTGTACATGCTTTCACCCTCTCAATCAATACCCTCCCATATAATTTACCAGGAATACTCAACAAACTTATACCTCTGTAATTTGAGTACTCACTCTTATCCCCTTTGCCTTTGTACAATGTCACTATGCACGCATTCCGCCAATCCTCAGGCACCTCACCATGAGTCATACATACATTAAGTAACCTTACCAACCACTGAATAATACAGTCACCCCCTTTTTTAATAAATTCCACTGCAATACCATCCAAACCTGCTGACTTGCCAGCTTTCATCTTCTGCAAAGCTTTTACTATCTCTTCTTTGTTTACCATATCATTTTCCCTAACCCTCTCACTTTGCACACCACCTCGACCGAAACACCCTATATATGCCACGCTATCATCAAACACATTCAACAAACCTTCAAAATACTCACTCCATCTCCTTCTCACATCACCACTACTTGTTATCACCACCCCATTTGCGCCCGTCACTGAAGTTCCAATTTGCTCCCTTGTCTTACGCACTTTATTTGCCTCCTTCTAGAACATGTTTTTATTCTCCCTTAAATTTAATGACACTCTCTCACCCCAACTCTCATTTGCCCTCTTTTTCACCTCTTGCACCTTTCTCTTGACCTCCTGTCTCTTTCTTTTATACATCTCCCACTCAATTGCATTTTTTCCCTGCAAAAATCGTCCAAATGCCTCTCTCTTCTCTTTCACTAATAATCTTACTTCTTCATCCCACCACTCACTACCCTTTCTAATCAACCCACCTCCCACTCTTCTCATGCCACAAGCATCTTTTGCGCAATCCATCACTAATTCCTTAAATACATCCCATTCCTCCCCCACTCCCCTTACTTCCATTGTTCTCACCTTTATATATATATATATATATATATATATATATATATATATTTATATATATATATATATATATGTATATTCCTACGAGTCCTCGAGGAAAATGAAACACGAAAAGTTCCCAAGTGCACTTTCGTGTAATAATCACGTCATCAGGGGAGACACAAGAGAGGAATATAACAGTCAATTGATATACATCGAAGAGACGAAGCTAGGACGCCATTTGGTAAACATGTGATTGTCCAAAAATACAACGAGCGTTCATAAACTTATCATTTTACAAATCTTATCAACAATAAAGTTATCTAATTTGTACAGACCATCACTAATATTAAGATTATAATTCTTTGTGAATTTAATAATAGAAGATTCAATGATATTTCTCTTGGTGATAGAGTTAACAACAGAGATGGCGTTACTCCAGTCAATACAATGATCATAGTTTTTAACATGATTAAACAAGGCATTTGATTCCTGTCCCGTTCTTATACTATATTTATGTTGCTTAAGTCTAACAGAAAGATCCTTACCAGTCTGACCAACATAAAATTTATCACAGTTTCCACAAGGAACTTTATAGATGCATCCAAGAGAATTTTCTGGTGTATTCCTGATTAAGATATTCTTTATAGTATTATTGTTGCTAAAGGCAACATTTACATTAAAGGACTTAAGCAACATGGGAAGCAAAATGAAATTATTATTAAAAGGGAGAACTAAAAGATTCTTGGTGTTAATGGGAGGTTTGGGCTCAACTCTATAAAATGATTTCTTTGCTAACTTAAGGGATTTATCAATGAAAGATCTAGAGTACTTTAACTCAGATCCAATAGAATATATCTTCTCAAACTCATCATCAATAAGCTCTGGACTGCAAATACGTAATGCCCTTAGGAACATAGATTGAAATGATGATAATTTAACTCTGTCATGTTGAGATGAGTAATAATGGATATATGAGCATACATTGGTGGGTTTTCTGTATATGCTAAACTTAAACTTGTTTCCTTGTCTATGGATCATGCAATCTAAAAATGGTAACATACCATTATTTTCATTTTCTACAGTAAATTTGATGGAAGGTACTAAATTGTTAAGTAAGGGGAGAAATATTTGTAAATTTTCATCTGTTGGCCAAACACAAAGAACATCATCTACATACCTAAACCAAATTGCATTAGAAGGTAAGATATCCTTTAGTAATTTTGTTTCAAAAAATTCCATATAAAGATTACTAAGTACAGGTGAAAGAGGGTTACCCATTTCCATACCAAATTTTTGAGCATAATAATCTCCAAAAATTTGGTATGGCAATGGGTAACCCTCTTTCACCTGTACTTAGTAATCTTTATATGGAATTTTTTGAAACAAAATTACTAAAGGATATCTTACCTTCTAATGCAATTTGGTTTAGGTATGTAGATGATGTTCTTTGTGTTTGGCCAACAGATGAAAATTTACAAATATTTCTCCCCTTACTTAACAATTTAGTACCTTCCATCAAATTTACTGTAGAAAATGAAAATAATGGTATGTTACCATTTTTAGATTGCATGATCCATAGACAAGGAAACAAGTTTAAGTTTAGCATATACAGAAAACCCACCAATGTATGCTCATATATCCATTATTACTCATCTCAACATGACAGAGTTAAATTATCATCATTTCAATCTATGTTCCTAAGGGCATTACGTATTTGCAGTCCAGAGCTTATTGATGATGAGTTTGAGAAGATATATTCTATTGGATCTGAGTTAAAGTACTCTAGATCTTTCATTGATAAATCCCTTAAGTTAGCAAAGAAATCATTTTATAGAGTTGAGCCCAAACCTCCCATTAACACCAAGAATCTTTTAGTTCTCCCTTTTAATAATAATTTCACTTTGCTTCCCATGTTGTTTAAATCCTTTAATGTAAATGTTGCCTTTAGCAACAATAATACTATAAAGAATATCTTAATCAGGAATTCACCAGAAAATTCTCTTGGTTGCATCTATAAAGTTCCTTGTGGAAACTGTGATAAATTTTATGTTGGTCAGACTGGCAAGGATCTTTCTGTTAGACTTAAGCAACATAAATATAGTATAAGAACGGGACAGGAATCAAATGCCTTGTTTAATCATGTTAAAAACTATGATCATTGTATTGACTGGAGTAACGCCATCTCAGTTGTTAACTCTAACTCTATCACCAAGAGAAATATCATTGAATCTTCTATTATTAAATTCACAAAGAATAATAATCTTAATATTAGTGATGGTCTGTACAAATTAGATAACTTTATTGTTGATAAGATTTGTAAAATGATAAGTTTATGAACGCTCGTTGTATTTTTGGACAATCACATGTTTACCAAATGGCGTCCTAGCTTCGTCTCTTCGATGTATATCAATTGACTGTTATATTCCTCTCTTGTGTCTCCCCTGATGATGTGATTATTACACGAAAGTGCACTTGGGAACTTTTCGTGTTTCATTTTCGTCGAGGACTCGTAGGAATATCTTGATCACGCGCAAAATTGTTATCCTTTCCAACGTATATATATATATATATATATATATATATATATATATATATATATATATATATATATATATATATATATATATATTATCCCTGGGGATAGGGGATTAAGAATACTTCCCACGTATTCCCTGCGTGTCGTAGAAGGCGACTAAAAGGGGAGGGAACGGGGGGCTGGAAATCCTCCCCTCTCGTTTTTTTTTTTTAATTTTCCAAAAGAAGGAACAGAGGGGGCCAGGTGAGGATATTCCAAAAAAGGCCCAGTCCTCTGTTCTTAACGCTACCTCGCTAACGCGGGAAATGGCTAATAGTTTAAAAGAAAGAAAGAAAAATATATATATATATATATATATATATATAGCGACAAAGCAAAAGAAAAAAAATATATATATATATATATATATAATAATAATAAAAAAATAAAAAAAAAAAGCTGGCAAGGTGGCGGGGTTGGATGATATTGCAGTGGAATTTATAATAAAAAGGGGGTGACTGTATTTTTGATTGGTTGGTAAGGATATTCAGTATATGTATGGATCATGGTAAAGTGCCTGAGGATTGGCAGAATGCATGCATAGTGCCGTTATACAGAGGGAAAGGGGATAAAGGTGAGTTTTCAAATTACAGAGGCATAAGTTTGTTGAGCATTCCTGGGAAATTATATGGAAGGGTATTGATTGAGAGGGTAAAGGCATGTACAGAGCATCAGACAGGGGAAGAGCAGTGTGGCTTCAGAAGTGGTTGAGGGTGTGTGGATCAGGTGTTTGCTTTGAAGAATGTATGTTAGAAATACTTAGAAAAACAAATGGATTCGTATGTATCATTTATGGAACTGGAGAAGGCATATGATATGGTGGATAGAGATGCTTTGTGGAAAGTTTTAAGAGCTTGCATCCCACACCATATATTCTTAATACCTTCCACTGAGCCTCTCTATCAACTCTATCATATGCCCTCTCAGGATCCATAAAATCTACATACAAATCCATTTGCTTTTCTAAGTATTTCTCACATCCATTCTTCAAAACAAACACCTGATCCACACATCCTCTACCACTTCTGAAACCACACTGCTCTTCCCCAATCTGTTGCTCTGTACATGCCTTCACCCTCTCAATCAATACCCTCCCATACAATTTCCCAGGAATACTCAACAAACTTATAGCTATGTAATTTGAGCACTCACTTTTATTCCCTTTGCCTTTGTACGATGGCACTATGCAAGCAATCCGCCAATCCTCAGGCACCTCACCATGAGTCATACATACATTGAATAATCTTACCAACCAGTCAACAATAGAGTCACCCCCTTTTTTAATAAATTCCACTGCAATACCATCCAAACCTGCTCCTTTCCCGGTTTTCCTCTTCCACAAAGCTTTTACTACCTCTTCTCTGTTTACCAAATCATTCTCCCTAACCATCTCACTTTGCACACCACGTCGACCAAAACACCCTCTTTCCAAAACTCTTCCATTCACCTCCCTAACAACCCCATCCATAAACAAATAAAACAACCATCGAGACATCACACCCCTGCCGCAAACCTACATTGACTGAGAACCAGTCACTTTCCTATCTTCCTACACGTACACATGCTTTACATCCTTGATAAAAACTTTTCACTGCCTCTAACAGCTTGCCTCCCACACCATATATTCTTAGTACCTTCCACAGAGCATCTCTATCAACACTTATCATATGCCTTCTCCAGATCCATAAAAGCTACATACAAATCCATTTGCTTTTCTAAGTATTTTTCACATACATTCTTCAAAGCAAACACCTGATCCACACATCCTCTACCACTTCTGAAGCCACAGTGCTCTTCCCCAATCTGTTGCTCTGTCCATGCCTTCACCCTCTTAATCAATACCCTCCCATACAATTTCCCAGGAATACTCAAGAAACTTGTACCTCTGTAATTTGAGCACTCACTTTTATCCCACTTTGCCTTTGTACAATGGCACTCTGCAAGCATTCCGCCAATCCTCAGACACCTCACCATGAATCATGCATACATTAGATAACCTTAGCAACCAGTCAGCAATACATTCACCCCATTCTTTAATAAATTCCACTGCAGTACCATCCAAACCTGCTGCTTTGCCGGCTTTCATCTTCCGTAAAGCTTTTACTACCTCTTCTCTGTTCACCAAATCATTCTCCCTAACCCTCTCACTTTGCACACCACCTCAACCAAAACACCCAATGTATGCCACTCTATCATCAAACACATTCAACAAACCTTCCAAATACTCACTCCATCTCCTTTTCACATCACCATGACTTATCACCTCTCCATTAGCCCCCTTCACTGAAGTTTCCATTTGTTCCCTTGTCTTACACACTATTAACCTCCTTCCAAACATTTTTTTTTGTTCTCCCTAAAATTTTATGATACTCCTTCACCCCAACTCTCATTTGCCGTCTTTTTCACCTCTTGTACCTTTCTCTTGACCTCCTGCCTCTATCTTTGATATATCTCCCAGTCATTTGCATTGTTTCCCTGTAAAAATTGTCCAAATGCCTCTCTCTTCTTTTTTACTAATAATCTTACTTCTTCATCCCACCACTCACTACCCTTTCTAATCTGCCCACCTCCCACGCTTCTCATTCCACAAGCATCTTTTGCTCAAACCATCACTGCTTCCCTAAATACATCTCATTCCTCCCCCACTCCCCTTACCTCCTTTGTTCTCGCCTTTTTTCATTCAGTACTCAGTCTCTCCTGGTACTTCCTCACACAAGTCTCCTTCCCAAGCTCACTTACTCTCACCACTCTCTTCACCCCATCATTCTCTCTTCTTTTCTGAAAACCTCTACAAATCTTCACCTTCACCTCCACAAGATAATGATCAGACATCCTCCAGTTGCACCTCTCAGCACAGTAACATCCAAACGTCTCTCTTTCGCGCACCTATCAATTAACTCGTAATTCAGTAACACTCTTTGGCCATCTCTCCTACTTACATACGTATACTTATGTATATCTCTCTTTTTAAACCAGGTATTTCCAATCACCAGTCCTTTTTCAGTGCACAAATCTACCAGCTCTTCACCATTTCCATTTACAACACTGTACACCCCATGTACACCAATTATTTCCTCAACTGCCACATTACTCACCTTTGCATTTGAATCACCCATCAGTATAACCCAGTCTCGCGCATCAAAACTACGAACATACTCATGCCCAGGTGCATATGCACCAATAATCACCCATCTCTCTCCATCCACTTTCAGTTTTACCCATATCGATATAGAGTTTACTTTCTTACGCTCTATCACATACTCCCAGCACTCCTGTTTCAGGAGTAGTGCTACTCCTTCCCTCGCTCTTGTCCTCTCAGCAACCCTTGACTTTACTCCCAAGAAATTCCCAAACCACTCTTCCCCTTTATCCTATAGCCTCACTTCACTCAGAGCTGAAACATCCAGGTTCCTTTCCTCAAACATACTACCTATCTCCTTTTTTCTCATCTTGGCCACATCCACACACATTTAGACACCCCAGTCTCTTAACTTTCTTATTTCTTTTACAGAGATCGCACTGGTTTGCACAACCCCTTCTCAAGAAGTTGTCCACACTTAGAGGATGATTTGATTCACCTGACTCTGATGCTTGGACGTGGAGATGTTTGGGTTGAGGAGACACCACAGTTTCACACCCGACTGCGTTGGGTTCAGGCGCAGATAAAACTGTGTCAAGAGGAACCAGAGGATGCTGTCTGTTATCTGGAATTGGTTAGAGACACTTGATTTTATTTCATAGACTTTCATGTTGACTTGAATTGGTTGCAGGGTGTTAACCTTGGTGAACAGAGAAGATGTTGTGAAAGCTTTGCGGAAGATGAAAGCCGGCAAGGTGGCGGGGTTGGATGGTATTGCAGTGGCATTTAGAAAAAAAAGGGGGTGACTGTATTTTTGATTGGTTGGTAAGGATATCCAGTATATGTATGGATCATGGTAAAGTGCCTGAGGATTGGCAGAATGCATGCATAGTGCCGTTGTACAGAGGGAAAGGGGATAAAGGTGAATGTTCAAATTACAGAGGCATAAGGTTGTTGAGTATTCCTGGGAAATTATATGGAAGGGTATTGATTGAGAGGGTAAAGGCATGTACAGAGCATCAGACAGGGGAAGAGCAGTGTGGCTTCAGAAGTGGTTGAGGGTGTTTGGATCAGGTGTTTGCTTTGAAGAATGTATGTGAGAAATACTTAGAAAAACAAATGGATTCGTATGTATCATTTATGGAACTGGAGAAGGCATATGATATGGTGGATAGAGATGCTTTGTGGAAAGTTTTAAGAGTACATGGTGTGGGAAGTAAATTGCTAGAAGCAGTGAAAAGTTTTTACCAAGGATGCAAGGCATGTGTATGAGTAGGAAGAGAGGAAAGTGATTGGTTCCCAGTGAATGTCGGTTTGCAGCAGGGTTGCTTGAGGTCTCCATGGTTGTTTAATTTGCTTATGGATAAGGTGGTTAGGGAGGTGAATGCAAGAGTTTTGGAGAAAGGTGCAAGTATGCAGTCTGTTGTGGATGAGATGGCTTGGGAAGTAAGTCAGTTGTTGTTTGCTGATGATACAGTGCTGGTGGCTGACTCAGGTGAGAAACTGCAGAAGTTGGTGACTTAGTTTGGTGAAGTGTGTGAAAGAAGAAAGTTGAGAGTAAATGTGAATAAGAGCAAGGTTTTTAGCTCAGTAGGGTTGAGGGACAAATTGATTGGGATGTAAGTTTGAATGGAGAAAAACTGGAGGAAGTGAAGTGTTTTAGATATCTGAGAGTGGATTTGGCAGAGGATGGAACCATGGAAGCGGAAGTGAGTCACAGGGTGTGGGAGGGAATGTAAGTTCTGGGAGCATTGATGAATGTGAGGAAGGCGAGAACATTATATTGGTGAGTAAGAATGGATATGTTTGAAGGAATAGTACTTCCAATAATGTTATATGGTTGCAAGGCATGGGCTATCGATAGGGTTGTGTGGAGGAGTGTGCACGTGTTGGAAATGAAATGTTTGAGAACAATATGTGGTGTGAGGTGGTTTGATTAAGTAATGAAAGGGTAAGAGTGATGTGTGGTAATGAAAAGAGCATGTTTGAGAGAGCAGAAAAGAGTGTTTTGAAATGGTTTGGACACATGGAGAGAATGAGTGAGGAAAGATTGACAAAGAGGATATATGTGTCAGAGGTGGAGGGACGAAGAAAGACCACATTGGAGGTGGAAGGATGGAGTGAAAAAGACTTTTAGTGATTGGGGCCTCTACATACAGGAGGGTGAAAGGCATGCAAGGAATAGATTGAATTGGAACAATGTGGTATACCGGGGGGGATGTGCTGTCATTGGATTAAACGAGGGCATGTGAAGCATCTGGGGTAAACCATGGAAAGGTCTGTTGGGCCTGTATATGGAAAGGGACCTGCGGTTTTGATGCATTACACATGACAGCTAGAGCCTGAGTGTGAACGAGTGTGGCCGTTTTGTTTGTTCCTTACGCTATCTCAGTGGAGGGGGGAATGCTATTTTGTGTGTGGCAGAGTGGCAATGGGAATGGATGAAGGCAGCAAGCACGAATATGTATTTATATTTATTCATTTTTATTCATTATACTTTGTTGCTGGCTCCTGTGTTAGTGAGGTAGCGCAAGGAAACAGACGAAAGAATGGCCCAACCCACCCACATGCACATGTATATACATACATGTCTACACACGCACATATACATACCTATATATTTCAACATACATATATATACACAGACATATACATTCATACAGCTGTACATAATTCATACTTGCTGCCTTCACTCATTTCCGTCGTCACCCCCCCACACATGAAATGACCAACCCCTCCCCCTGCATATGTGTGAGGTAGCACCAGGAAAAGATAACAAAGGCCACATTCATTCACATTCACTGGAGCTGTCATGTATAATGCACCGAATCCACAGCTCCCTTTCCACATCCAGGCTCCACAAAACTTTCCATGGTTTACCCCAGATGCCTCACATGCCCTGGTTTTATCCATTGACAGCACATCGAACCCAGAATACCACATCGTTCCAATTCACTCTATTCCTTGCACGCCTTTCACCCTCCTACATGATCAGGCCCCGATCGCTCAAAATCTTTTTCACTCCATCTTTCCACCTCCAGTTTGGTCTCCCACTTCTTGTTCCCTCCACCTCTGACACATATACCCTCTTTGTCAATCTTTCCTCACTCATTCTCTCCACATGACCATACCATTTCAAAACACCCTAATCTGCTCTCTCAACCACACTCTTTTTATTGCCACACTTCTCTCTTACCCATTCATTACTTAATCAAACCAACTCACACCACACATTGTCCTCAAACATCTCATTTCCAACACATCCACCCTCCTCCGCACTACTCTATCTATAGCCCACGCCTCGCAACCATATAACATTGTTGGAACTACTATTCCTTCAAACATACCCATTTTTGCTTTGCAAGATAGTGTTCTCGCCTTCCACATTTTTCAACGCTCCCAGAACTTTTGCTCCCTCCCCCACCCTGTGACTCACTTCCGCTTCCATGATTCCATCCGCTGCCAAATCCACTCCCAGATATCTAAAACACTTCACTTCCTCCACTTTTTCTCCATTCAAACTTACCTTCCAATTGACTTGTCCCTTAACCCTACTGTGGCTAATAACCTTGCTCTTATTCACTTTTACTCTCAACTTTCTTCTTACACACACTTTACCAAACTCAGTCACCAGCTTTATTGGATTACATGTTAATTGATAGGTGCATGAAAGAGAGACTTACGGGTGTTAATGTGCTGAGAGGTGAAACTGGAGGGATGTCTGACCATTATCTTGTAGAGGCAAAGCTGAAGATTTGTAGAGGTTTTCAGAAAAGAAGAGAGAATGTTGGGGTGAAGAGAGTGGTAAGAGTAAGTGAGCTTGGGAAGGAGACTTGTGTTAGGAAGTTCCAGGATAGACTGAGTGCAGAATGGAAAAAGGTGAGACCAAAGGATGTAAGGGGAGTAGTGGAGGAATTGGATGTATTTAGGGAAGCAGTGATGGTTTGCGCAAAAGATGCTTGTGGCATGAGAAGTGTGGGAGGAGAGCAGATTGGAAAGGGTAGTGCGTGGTGGGATGAAGTAAGATTATTAATGAAAGAGAAGAGAGGTATTTGAACCAATTTTGCAGGGAAATAGTGCAAATGACTGGGAGATATATAAAAGAAAGAGGCAGGAGGTCAAGAGAAAGGTGCAAGAGGTGAAAAAGAGGGCAAATGAGAGTTAGGGTGAGAGAGTATCCTTAAATTTTAGGGAGAATGAAAAGATGTTTTGGAAGGAGGTAAGTAAAGTGCATAAGACAAGAGAATAAATGGGAACATCAGTGAAGGGGGCTAATGGGGAGGTGATAACAAGTAGTGGTAATGTTAGGAGATGGAGTGAGTATTTTGAAGGTTTGTTGAATGTGTTAGATGATAGAGTGGCAAATATAGGGTGTTTTGGTTGAGGCGGTATGCAAAGTGAGAGGGTTAGGGAGAATGATTTAGTAAACAGAGAAGAGGTAGTAAAAGCTTTGCAGAAGATGAAAGCTGGCAAGGCAGCGGTTTTGGATGCTATTGCAGTGGAATTTATTAAAAAGGGGGGTGACTTTATTGTTGACTGATTGGTAAGGATATTTTATGTGTGTATGACTCATGGTAAGGTGCCTGAGGATTGTCGGAATGCATGCATAATGCCATTGAACAAAGGCAAAGGGATAAAGGTGAGTGCTCAAATTACAGAGGTATATGTTTGTTGAGTATTCATGGGAAATTATATGGGAGGGTATTGATAGAGGGGGTGAAGGCATGTACAGAGCATCAGATTGGGGAAGAGCATTGTGGTTTCAGAAGTGGTAGATGATGTGTGGATCAGGTGTTTGCTTTGAAGAATGTATGTGAGAAAAGCAAATGGATTTGTTTGTAGCATTTATGGATCTGGAGAAGGCATATGATAGAGTTGATAGAGATGCCTTATGGAAGGTATTAAGAATATATGGTGTGGGAGGCAAGTTGTTAGAAGCCGTGAAAAGTTGTTATTGAGGATGTATGGCATGTGTATGAGTAGGAAGAGAGGAAAGTGATTGGTTCTCAGTGAATGTCAGTTTGTGGCAGGGGTGCATGATGTCTCCATGGTTGTTTAATTTGTTTATGGATGGGGTTGTTAGGGAGGCAAATGCAAGAGTTTTGGAGAGAGGGGCAAGTATGCAGTCTGTTGTGGATGAGAAGGCTTGGGAAGTGAGTCAGTAGTTGTTTGCTGATGATACAGCACTGGTGGCTGATTCGGGTGAGAAACTGCAGAAGCTGGTGACTGAGTTTGGTAAAGAGTATGAAAGAAGAAAGCTGAGAGTAAATGCGAATAAGAGCAAGGTTATTAGGTATAGTAGGGTTGAGGGATAAATCAGCTGGGAGGTAAGTTTGAATGGAGAAAAACTGGAGGAAGTGAAGTGTTTTAGATATCTGGGAGTGGATTTGGCAGCGGATGGAACCATGGAAGCAGAAGTGAGTCACAGGGTGGGGCAGGGGGCAAAAGTTCTGGGAGTGTTGGAAAATGTGTAGAAGGCGAGAACATTATCTTGGAAAGCAAAAATGGGTATGTTTGAAGGAATAGTGGTACCAACAATGTTATATGGTTGCGAAGCATGGGCTATAGATAGAGTAGTACTTAGTACAGTGGATGTGTTGGAAATGAGATGTTTGAGGACAATATGTGGTGTGAGGTGGTTTGATCGAATAAGTAATGAATGGGTAAGAGAGGTATGTGGTAATAAAAAGAGTGTGGTTGAGAAAGCAGAAGAGAGTGTTTTGAAATTGTTTGGTTACATGGAGAGAATGAGTGAGGAAAGATTGACAAAGAGGATACATGTGTCGGAGGTGGAGGGAACGAGGAGAAGTGGGAGACCAAATTGGAGGTGGAAGGATGGAGTGAAAAAGATTTTGAATGATTGGGGCCTGAACATGCAGGAGAGTGAAAGGTGTTGAAGGAATAGAGTGAATTGGAACGATGTGGTGTATCGGGGTTGACGTGCCTTCGATGGATTAATCCATGGCATGTGAAGTGTCTGGGGTAAACCATGGAAAGTTTTGTGGGGTGTGGATGTGGAAAGTGAGCTGTGGCTTTGGTGCATTATACATGATAGGTAGAGACTGAGGGTGAACAAATGTGGCCTTTGTTGTCTTTTCCTAGTGCTACCTTGTGCATATGCGGGGGTAGGAGGTTTTCATCTCATGTGTGACGGGGTGGCAACGGGAATGAATAAGGGCAGACAGTATGAATTATGTACATGTGTATTTATATATATATATATATATATATATATATATATATATATATATATATATATATATATATATATATATATATATATATGTTTTCCCTGGGGATAGGGGAGAAAGAATACTTCCCACATATTCCCTGCATGTCGTAGAAGGCGACTAAAAGGGGAGGGAGCGAGGGGCTGGAAATCCTCCCCCTCTCGTTTTTTTTTTAATTTTCCAAAAGAGGGAACAGAGAATTGCGCCAGGTGAGGGTATTCCCTCAAAGGCCCAGTCCTCTGTTCTTAACGCTACCTCGCTAATGCGGGAAATGGCGAATAGTTTGAAAGAAGAAAAAATATATATGTGTAGACGTTGAGATGTATAGGTATATATACGTGAGTGTGTGGATGTGTATGTATATACATGTGTATGTGGGTGGGTTGGGCCATTCTTTCGTCTGTTTCCTTGTGCTACCTCGCTAATGTGGGAGACAGTGACAAAGTATAATGAATATAAATAATAATGTATATGTATGTATACATTGGAATGTATAGGTATGTATATGTGCGTGTGTGGACGTGTATGTATATGCATGTGTATGTTGATGGGTTTGGCCATTCTTTTGTCTGTTTCCTTGCGCTACCTCACTAATGCGGGAGACCGACAAAGTATAATAAATAAGCTTTAAAATGTATATGTATTTATATTTGTGCGTGTGAGCGTTTATGTATATACATGTGCATGTGGGTGGGTTGGGCTAATCCTCGTCTGTTTTCCTGCACTACCTCGCTAACGCGGGAGACAGTGGTTAAGTATGATAATAAATATAGATATGATTTTCTCCATTGGCCTTAATAGTAACCACAGCAAACATTTGCATATACAATACTAACATATCCCAGGTATCACAAGAGGAAAAATCTTCCATGATAGCTATAATAGCTGCAGAGGACCCATACCTATGCTTTGCAGGAGTTAGATCAACTTATCCAGAACTGCCTTACTTCCAGATATGAATTTTAAGATATAACAATGCTTATCATGGAGTATTTCATGATACTTCATGGAGGTAATACTTTTATAGTCTATCAGACTTTGCTAACTTGTCTCTTCCACAATCTGCTAAGACATTTTTTGAAAGTTTTTCATATGATGTAATAAAGCAAGCATATTTAGGGTATTGGCATTTTTAGTTGGTCATTGTCGGGCACTCTTAAAGATTTGCATAGATTTTGATAATTTTTCTCACAGATGTAGGGATAGAACAACCAGAAGACATGACATGAAATTGCGTTAGAAATTTGTTAAACAAGATGTAGAGAAGTACTTTTATAGTATAAGAGTAGTGGATGAATGGAATAGAATGACTGAGGACATGGTTAATGCAGACATCATGTATAAATTTCAGATGTATCATAGTAGAGAATGTTTAAGAGATGGAGTTCCACAAGTGTAACACTCCATCTATTTACAGTATGTATATATAAGTACATACACACATACACACACCACAGGCTTCTGTAGTTTTGTGTTTAGTAGTACTTATCATGAGTCAGCATGGGCCAACCCAGGTTTGGACCTGCGTGGGTATGAATCGTGCTAATCGCATTCATCTTACACCTAACCCAGGTGTTCTTCCTCCCCTTTTGGCCAATCAGTAAATGGGTGCATGGCTTAAACTGGGATGTGTGTGTGTGCGCGCATGCGTGCATAATTACATCGGACTGAAGACAGTACATATACAGTGTTAAGAGATGGGGCAACAATAGTGAAAAAACACTCCCCATAACACACAAATAGTTGTCTCTCTCTCTCTCTCTCACACACACACACACACACACACACACACACACACACACACACACACACACACACACCAGGGGAAAGAAAGAAAAAAATGCTCATTTAAGGTTGGGTTGCTAGAGGCAGTACATGGGCCTCTGTGGTGTTGTGGTGAGTGTTACTGACCATGAGTCTGCACTGGCCAGCCCAGGCTTGGACCCGCTTTGAATCCTGATTGTGGCATTCAGTCAACACCCAACTCAGATGTTGTACCTCCCATCAGGGCAGATCAATGAATGGGTACCTGGCTTATTGGTGTGTTTGTATTTGTGCATTCATACATTTGAGTAAAGACATAATACATATATAAGGTTAAGAGTCGGGTCAACACTAGTGAAAAAAAAATCTCTCTCTCTGAAACACAAATAATTATCACACACGCACACTCACTCACAAGGGCAAAGAAAGAAGAAATGCTCATTAAAGGGTTATTAGAATTGGTAGAATTATGAGATGCAGTCATTGTGATAAAGGTTTGGCTTTAATCAAGACACACAGGGAAGACCAGTTATGGTTATGTTTGATTTAAAGTCATCTAGGCACCAGGTACTAAGACATGCTAAAAAATTAAGATATATTTATTTATTTATTCATTTTGCTTTGTCGCTGTCTCCTGCGTTAGCGACGTAGCGCGAGGAAACAGACAAAAGAATGGCCCACCCCACCCACATACACACGTATATACATACACGTCTACACACGCAAATATACATACCTATACATCTCAACGTATACATATATATACACACACACACATATACTTATATACACTTGTACATAATTCATACTGTCTGCTTTTATTCATTCCCATCGCCACCCCGCCGCACATGAAATAACAACCCCTTCCCCCCTCATGTGTGCAGGGCATCACTAGGAAAAAAACAAAGGCCACATTCATTCACAATCAGTCTCTAGCTGTCATGTAATAATGCACTGAAACCACAGCTCCCTTTCCACATCCAGGCCCCACAGAACTTTCCATGGTTTACCCCAGATGCTTCACATGCCCTGGTTCAATCCATTGACAGCACGTCGACCCCGGTATATCACATCGTTCCAATTCACTCTTATTTCTTGCATGCCTTTCACCCTCCTGTATGTTCAGGCCCCGATCACTCAAAATCTTTTTCACTCCATCTTTCCACCTCCAATTTGGTCTCCTACTTCTCCTCGTTCCCTCCACCTCTGACACATATATCCTCTTGGTCAATCTTTCCTCACTCATTCTTTCCATGTGACCAAACCATTTCAAAACACCCTCCTCTGCTCTCTCAACCACACTCTTTTTATTACCACACATCTCTCTTACCCTATTATTACTTACTCAATCAAACCACCTCACACCACATATTGTCCTCAAACATCTCATTTCCAGCACATCCACCCTCCTCCGCACAACTCTATCCATAGCCCACACCTCGCAACCATATAACATTGTTGGAACCACTATTCCCTCAAACATACCCATTTTTGCTTTCCGAGATAATATTCTCAACTTCCACACATTCTTCAACACTCCCAAAATTTTCGCCCCCTCCCCCACCCTCTGATTCACTTTCGCTTCCATGGTTCCATCCGCTGCCAAATCCACTCCCAGATATCTAAAACACTTCACTTCCTCCAGTTTTTCTCCATTTAAACTTACCTCCCAGTTGACTTGACCCTCAACCCTACTGTACCTAATAGCCTTGCTCTTATTCACAAGGCAGAATTTAGTAGAGTATTCATGAGCCTGATAGACCAAGGAAAGAGAGGGTAAAAAAACAAAGAATACAGTTAGAAGGCAAATAATTGAAGACACCAAATGAGGCAAGAGGAGAGACCACCTCGCCAGTGCTGTGGAGAAGGCAGGTTTAGTAGGAAATGATAATGAGAGACAGAGAGTATTGTAGGCAAACACTGATGGATTAGTAGTACATGGTAAAGAGCGGGAATTTAGGGATCATGTATGGTAAAATGCTAATGATATTGTTGGTGTTGTGGAAAAGTGCTTACAAAAGGGATGTTGTCTCACCTTTTCTCTCCAGAAGGATGCATGATACAGGGGGTACCTCTGATCTGGCACTCTGTGGTCTGGCAACTTCCATGGTCTGGCATGTTTTGAATCTGTTAGCACGACTACGGTGCCAGAATCTGTTTACATTGTGACCGATTTGATTCACAGTCCTGTTAATTTCTTATATACAGTTTGTTGCTGAAAATGACAGCTAGAAAAGTTTAAAGTTTCAGAAAACTTTGAAAGGTGCGAGGTGTACAGAATTATGTAGACAGTGCACTTATAAAGTGCTTTAAGCTCTGATAATGAAGGTGTAAGTATTTCTGGGGAGATGCTTATCGAGCAAGCCAGAGTTCTTCATAGAGAACTAAAGCTACACTATGACTGTAAATGTTTACAAGGATGGTTGCACGAATTTAAGTGGAGACAGAATTTCAGCACATAGTGTGTACAGAGGAAAGTGTAGTGCTGTCAAGGAAGCTTGTCGTGTAAGGTCACATTCTCTGTCAAACAGCCAACAGCTAAACACACAGGGCGAGAGAGGATGTATGAACTGTCTGCCTGGCTGCGACTGACACAGTGCGGGCTGGCTGCAACCATGTTAATAATAAAACAACAATAGTAACAAGAGTCGATCAAAGCCAACTTCCATTCTGTGGTCATTAGTTACATTAACTACTTGTCACAGAACTGTGACAAGGTGTGTAGATGAATTTGCACAGTAAGAGGCAGCAGAAACTTAGCCCCAGAACAAGTGTATAATGCTGATGAATCTGCCCTGCATTGGCATCATATGCCACGAAAAATCCTTGCCCAAGATATTGAGGAGTTTCCATCTGGGGATACTTCTGATGTAAACTGATGTAACAATAAAAACCTTGTTTGAAAGATTTAGTGATTGTATTATTTCCTTTTTCAAGCTTTGTTCTACCTTTGATAACACAGCAATATGTATATGGAATGAGCTGGCAGGACTAGGGGTTGGGAATATGTTTATGTAAGGGGCTCCCTTTTCGGAGTCAGTTTCTGTTTTCTGGCAGTGGCCATTTCCCAAGCTTGCTGGATGAGAGGTTCAACCTATACCAGTGTCATTGACACATAAAATATTATTTTGATGCAGACTAGCATGGATATTGAAAATATCATACATGATACACCACTTAAGTTTGATTATGTAGTAATGAGTGAGTTGAAAGAGCAGAGATGAGACAGGTCTGAGGAAGGGGTATAATTCCCTGCGTGTCGTAGAAGGCGACTAAAAGGGGAGGGAGCGGGGGGCTGGAATTCCTCCCCTCTCATTATTTTTTTTTTAATTTTCCAAAAGAAGGAACAGAGAAGGGGGCCAGGTGAGGATATTCCCTCAAAAGCCCAGTCCTCTGATCTTAACGCTACCTCGCTAATGCGGGAAATGGCGAATAGTTTGAAAAAAAAAAAAAACTTTAGATTGGAATCTAGGGTTTAGTAGCAAGGAATGAGGATACTGTAGGAAAAAGTTCTGAGAGATTTAGAATGAAGGAAGGTTAAGAATGCATGAAGTATGGTTTAATCAAAGCTGTCAAAAAGCATAGGAGTTTTTAGATTTGCAATGACGAAGATACAGGCGATACTCCAGACAGCCAGCCTGTGCAAGGTATTGGAGAGCAAGGAAAGAGTATAACAGCATAAGAAAGGAGGAACAGAAAAAATCAAAAAGAGCACCGTAGATAAGGTGAGTTAAAATCCAAAACTTTTCCATAAATTTGTCAGAAGTAGATTGTCAGATAAAAGAGCAGTGAATCAGGTAAAGGGTTTCAAAAGGGAAAAGTAGTTGAAGATGATGTGAGGAAGTGAATTAGTTCAAAATTGTTTTCACAGTGGAAGACACTATAACCCAATCACTAGTGAGCTGGGATAGGAGGGAGGCTGTAGAAAACATTGAGATACCTCGTTAATGTCATTGAGAAAGGCAAACTGCTGAGGGAGTGGAAAAGGGAAAACTTCATACTCATCTACAAGAAAGGAGACTGGGAAGAGGTCTGGAAGGGGTACTGGAAAAGTTAATGAGAAAGCAAGTAGATGACTTTTTACTGAGGAAAAACTTCCTCAGTGAGAGGCAACATAGTTTCAGGGAAAGTTCATGCATATTGAACCTCTTAGATTTCTATTTGAGGGTGAGCTTTGTTATGGACAAAAGGGGAGGTAGGGTAGATTGTTTATATCTTGACTGTCAGAAAGCATTTGACAGTTCTGCATGGGAGGTTGATTAAGAGGGTGGAATACCAGACAGGAATGGGGAGACTCTTCCCATGGAGGGAAGATCATCATGGTTGTTTGGAGTAAAAGATGTATGTCAAAGGAGCCTTCTTGAAGTAGGTGAAGGTCACCTTTGGAGTTGCACAGAGTTCTGTTTTGGGACTGTTTATCTTATTGTACTATTTGACTTGTCTAAAGGTATGAACACTTACCTGAATATGTTTGCAGATAATGGAAAAGTCTAGAGGGAAGTGGAAAGTGAAGTGAAGAGGATTGCATCAGCTTACAAGGGGACCCAAACAGACTCCAAGGATAATGTGATACATGATGATACTCAGACTTAGCAAATGTAATGTAATAAGGATGGGACAGAGTGAAAGAAGGCCTCAATATGATTATTATCTAGTAGGTAATATGCTTCAGATTTCTGTGAATGTGAAAAAATTGGGGGTCAGCATCATGTATAACCTGTTGCCAGAGCCTTATATTAGGAGAATATTAATAGAAACAGACTGTCTTCCGGCAAACGTTAGAATATCTTTCAAGTATATGGATAAGGAAATGTTTAGGAATCTGCTCATATCCTATATAAGACCAAAACTAGACTATGCTCCTCAAGTTTGGTCACCTCACCTAAAGAAGCACATAAAGCTAATAAAGTCTAAAGGAGGGCAACACAGATGGTACTAGAATTAAGAGAGCAAAGTTATAGGGAAAGGCTGAAGGCTTTAAGTTTTGTGTGTGCGAGTATCAGTATACTTTAGGAAGAATAAGATGTTTGGGAAGGAAATTGATAATATTCGAAAACAAGAGATTAAATGAGAACGTTGGTGAAGGGGCAAAAGAGGAATTGGTAATAGGTAGTGATGAAATGAGGAGGAGATGGTGTGAGTATTCTGAAGGACTTTTGAATGTGTTTGATGATAAGGTGGCAGATGTAGGGGAATTGGGTCTGGGTGGTATGCAAAATGAGAGAGACATGGAGAGTGGTTTGGTGAAGAGAGGTGGTGAAAGCCTTATGAAGAATGAAATGTGGTAAGGCACCTGAAGTGTATGGTATTGCTGATAAATTTATTAAGAAATGAGATGACTGTGTTGTTGTTAGGCTATTTTTTATTTACAATATGTTTGTATCATGGGAAGGTGCCTGAGTATTGACAGAATGCATGTATAGTGCTGTTGTATAAAGGCAAGGGGAATAAAAGTGAGTGCTTAAACTACAGTTTGTTGAGTGTACCTGGTAAATTGTATGGCAGAGTAGTGATTGATAAGATTAAAGACATGTGTAGAGCATAAGATTGGGAAGGAATAGTTTGGTTTCAGAAGTGGTAGAGGATCAGGTGTTTGCTTTAAAGAATGTGTGCGAGAAATAGAGAAATGAATGGATTTATATTTGGCATTTATGGATATGGAGAAAGTAATGATAGAGTTAATAGAGATACCTTGTGGAAGGTCATAAGAATATAAGGTGTGGAAGGAAAGCTGATAGATGCAGTGAGAAGTTTTTATCAAGAGTGTAAGGCATGTGTATGATTGGAAAGAGAGGAGAGTGATTAGTTGCTCGTGAAGGTTAGTGTGCAGCAGGGATGTGTTATGTCACCAGGGATGAGGTGGTGAGGGAGGTAAAGGTGAGAGTCATGGAGAGAGGGATAAGCATGCAGTCTGTAATGGATGAAAAGGCCTGAGAATTGAGTCAGTTGTTGTTTTTGGATGATTCAGCACTGATGGCAGCTTCAAATGTGAAACTGCAGAAGTTTGTGACTGAGTTTGGAAGGGTGGGTGAAAGGAGGAAGTTGAGAGGTATTATAGATAAAAGTAAGGTTATTATAGTTGAGCGACAGATTAGTTTGTGTGAGAGTTTGAATGGAGGAAAATTAGAGGAAGTTAAGTGTTTCCGATACCTGAAGGATACACGGCAGCGAATGGAACATGGAAGCGAAAGTGAGTTATAGGTTGCGTGAGGGGGCAAATGTTCTAGGAGCACTGAAGAATGTAAGGAAAGAGAGTTCATTATCTAGGAGGGCAAAAATGGATATGTTTGAAGGAATAGTAGTTCCAACATTATTATATGGATGTGAGGCATGGGCTATAGATAGTGTTGGGTGAAGGAAGGTGGATGTAATGGAAATGAAATGTTTGAGGACAATATGTGGTGTGAGGTGGTTTGATCAGGTAAGTAATGAGAGGGTAAGAGAGAGTTGTGGTAATAAAATGAGTGTGGTTGAAGAGCTGAAGAGAGTGTGCTAAAATGGTTTGGACATGTAGAAAGAATGAGTGAGGAAAGGTTGACAAAGAGGATATATGTGTCAAAAGTGGAGGAAACAAGAACGGGTTGACCAAATTGGAGATGGAAAGATGGGGTCAAAAAGATTTTGCGCAATTGGGACCTGAAAAGGCAGGAAGATGAAAGTTTTGCACAGAATAGAGTAAGTAGGAATGATGTGGTATACAGGAGTCAACTTGAGGTCAGTGAACTGAACCAGGGCATGTGAAGCATCTGAGATAAACCATGGAAAGGTCTGTAGGATCAGGTTGTGGACAGGAAGTTGTTATTTCAGTACATTAACCATGACAGCTAGAGAGTATATGTGAAAGGATGCAGGCTATCTTTGTTCTTGGCACTACCTCACTAACTGGGGAAACAGCAATCAGGTATGATAGAAATTTGAAATCTATTCTTTCTTTTCTTTCATACTTGTTCACTGCTTCTCACATTAGTGAAGTAGCACTGGGAACAGATGGAGAAAAGGTCTCATTTTTCTCACAGTTTACTTACAGTTTTTAAGAACAGTTAAAAAACTTAAAAATGTAGGGTTGGAAAGGAAGCTTACATCTAGCGTTAAGGAGTTTAGATTGCAGGGTAAATGATACTGGAGACATGTGTCAAGGAATTGGAGAATAAAATTTAGTTGATTGTTGATATTGTAGCTGTTCAATGAAACAGTGTACAGTATTGCTTATAATCTAACTGAAAGCAACTGGTTTTCCAAACAGGTAGATGTAACAGTTTTTGAGCACTGCTGATTAGATACTGTAATTTGTAGGCTTCAGAATTAATTTCCAGCTGCATTTCTAAGGAATGTAAATTCTTTTCAAATGAAAAAAGTAATTGGGCCCTTTTGACTACTTTTTTCTGTCAAATCAGAACCACGAAGTTTCCATATTTGGCTTTAATATTTCTTTAAAAATCTGATAAAAGGGAAAAAAATATGAAAAAAGATGAAATATAGCAATTATGGTCTGACACCTTCTTCAAGTATTACGGATTTCTTATTTCTTACATTAACGGTGATGTGTGAGCTATGAAGGGAATGAAAAATGTAAAAGGCCAGATTTTAAAAGGACACTAAGAGGTCTAGCACTGCCAGCTCATGAGCACCCATTGTATACTTCTTTTTTTTTTTTTTTTTTTTTTTTTTTTATACTTTGTCGCTGTCTCCCGCGTTTGCGAGGTAGCGCAAGGAAACAGACGAAAGAAATGGCCCAACCCCCCCCATACACATGTACATACACACGTCCACACACGCAAATATACATACCTACACAGCTTTCCATGGTTTACCCCGGACGCTTCACGTGCCTTGATTCAATCCACTGACAGCACGTCAACCCCTGTATACCACATCGCTCCAATTCACTCTATTCCTTGCCCTCCTTTCACCCTCCTGCATGTTCAGGCCCCGATCACACAAAATCCTTTTCACTCCATCTTTCCACCTCCAATTTGGTCTCCCTCTTCTCCTCGTTCCCTCCACCTCCGACACATATATCCTCTTGGTCAATCTTTCCTCACTCATTCTCTCCATGTGCCCAAAC
Source organism: Panulirus ornatus (assembly GCF_036320965.1). NCBI lineage: Eukaryota > Metazoa > Arthropoda > Malacostraca > Decapoda > Palinuridae > Panulirus > Panulirus ornatus. The sequence goes on from NC_092233.1 coordinate 35,361,294, forward strand.
CATTTCAAAACACCCTCTTCTGCTCTCTCAACCACGCTCTTTTTATTTCCACACATCTCTCTTACCCTTACGTTACTCACTCGATCAAACCACCTCACACCACACATTGTCCTCAAACATCTCATTTCCAGCACATCCATCCTCCTGCGCACAACTCTATCCATAGCCCACGCCTCGCAACCATACAACATTGTTGGAACTACTATTCCTTCAAACATACCCATTTTTGCTTTCCGGGATAATGTTCTCGACTTCCACACATTTTTCAAGGCTCCCAAAATTTTCGCCCCCTCCCCCACCATATGATCCACTTCCGCTTCCATGGTTCCATCCGCTGCCAGATCCACTCCCAGATATCTAAAACACTTCACTTCCTCCAGTTTTTCTCCATTCAAACTCACCTCCCAATTGACTTGACCCTCAACCCTACTGTACCTAATAACCTTGCTCTTATTCACATTTACTCTTAACTTTCTTCTTCCACACACTTTACCAAACTCCGTCACCAGCTTCTGCAGTTTCTCACATGAATCCGCCACCAGCGCTGTATCATCAGCGAACAACAACTGACTCACTTCCCAAGCTCTCTCATCCCCAACAGACTTCATACTTGCCCCTCTTTCCAAGACTCTTGCATTTACCTCCCTAACAACCCCATCCATAAACAAATTAAACAACCATGGAGACATCACACACCCCTGCCGCAAACCTACATTCACTGAGAACCAATCACTTTCCTCTCTTCCTACACGTACACATGCCTTACATCCTCGATAAAAACTTTTCACTGCTTCTAACAACTTGCCTCCCACACCATATATTCTTAATACCTTCCACAGAGCATCTCTATCAACTCTATCATATGCCTTCTCCAGATCCATAAATGCTACATACAAATCCATTTGCTTTTCTAAGTATTTCTCGCATACATTCTTCAAAGCAAACACCTGATCCACACATCCTCTACCACTTCTGAAACCACACTGCTCTTCCCCAATCTGATGCTCTGTACATGCCTTCACCCTCTCAATCAATACTCTCCCATATAATTTACCAGGAATACTCAACAAACTTATACCTCTGTAATTTGAGCACTCACTCTTATCCCCTTTGCCTTTGTACAATGGCACTATGCACGCATTCCGCCAATCCTCAGGCACCTCACCATGAGTCATACATACATTAAATAACCTTACCAACCAGTCAACAATACAGTCACCCCCTTTTTTAATAAATTCCACTGCAATACCATCCAAACCTGCTGCCTTGCCGGCTTTCATCTTCCGCAAAGCTTTTACTACCTCTTCTCTGTTTACCAAATCATTTTCCCTAACCCTCTCACTTTGCACACCACCTCGACCCAAACACCCTATATCTGCCACTCTGTCATCAGACACATTCAACAAACCTTCAAAATACTCATTCCATCTCCTTCTCACATCACCACTACTTGTTATCACCTCCCCACCTACGCCCTTCACTGAAGTTCCCATTTGCTTCTTATGATATCTTTATATATCTTTATTTCCATGGAAAGATCTGTGGATCCTGGTTATGGATAAGGAGTTGTAGTTTTAGTGCATTGTATATGACAGCTAGAGAATGGATGTGACCTTTCTTCATCTGTTCCTGGCACTACCTCTCTAATGTGCAAAGCAGAAATCAAGTAATGAAAATTATCTTTATTTATGCCTTATGGTAGATAACATTTACTCCTAATGATGATAGAACTTTAAAGGGGCCAAAAAAAGTTTTAGGTTCTAGAGTTAAAGGGAAATTAAGAAGCTTTGTGTTGCTAATGCATAAAAGAACATCATATAGTATTATTATAAATCTTTGTTTATGCATTATGATACATGATACATGCTGCATGCATAGACATTATGATATCCACGAAATATGTAAATAATGGAAAAATCAAAATATAAAAGTGATGAGAAAGATGAATGAAAGTATGCCTTGGCGGCAGCAGTGTGCTGAATGGGCCTTTCTCTATTGCCTGAGGTTCAGGTTAGCAGCAAATAGGGGCAATATCTTATGGAGCCTTGTTGCCATTTCCAGGTTTAGGAAGTGTTGGCAAATCACATGAGATGTACAATCTGTTTTTTGACACTTGCAGTCTATCTTAGTATTTCATGCTGAGAAAGGAAAGAATGTATTACAACTTTCAGTCTATTTTGTGGCCAAAGAGTTAACTTGAATGTTTGGAGATCTACATTGATCAGATTGTTTGGTGAAGGTATAGTAGTTAACGAATTTTAAAAAATTGCCATTTTTGCCTTTCAGGTTACAGAATGCACTTTAAATGCATAGAAAGCGACTTCTAAAGCTCTCACTATACCAGTGTTTTGATGATTTTATTTATTGTTTTCACCTATTTTAGTGTTTGGAGTACACTTGAAGCATAAGAAGTTTCAGATATGCTGTGTGAAAGTAGGAATTATAAATGTTTGGAGTACACTTGAAGCATAGGAAGTTTCAGATATGATGTGTGAAAGTAGGAATTATAAATGTTTATTTATTTTTACCTAAGAAGTACCCTGTCATTGACAAATCTACCCTTTTGAAATTTTCTGTGATGTGTAGGGGTGCAAGAAATAATTTCCAAAGGTCTTATCACACTGCTTTGATAATTAGAGATGCTTGATAATGCCTTACTCTTGAAGCATTATTTTGATGGTTTGGAATGTTTTATGTCATATTGACTTTTTTTTTTTTTTTTGCAGCTTTTATCTGACCTTGACCGGCTGGCTGATGCTGAGATGGAGTATATTGTTGACCGTGTTCGTATAGAAACAGACAAAACTGTTGTATCCAATTCAGAAGTAAAACGCCATCTTAATTTCTTGCAGCGGTAAGTCTCACTTGTTTTACATTTATACAAGTATGTGGTGCTAACAATCTGTTTTGCAGGATGAGAAATTACCACTGTTTATCTGTCTGTCTATATCCCTGACATCTGTTCCCAACTTGAACTCCCTCATGATGGTGGCCATGGCATTAGTCTCCATGATTAGTGAACTCCAGTGCCACTTTTTAGTCTTTAGTGCCTCATCCTCAATAGGCAACTGGCAGAGGGTAACTCCAGCACAGTATTTGCAGAGGCTCCTACCAAATGTTCCTGCTGACTATTTGTACCTAATGCTCCAGCCTAATGTTCCTACCCTACTACTTATACCTAATATTGCTGCCAAATGCTCCTACCTAGATATTTCTACCTACTACTTCTATCTGTTGCTCCTAACATTTTGCCAGAAGGCAGGACTAACACAAAGTGCTCACCGCAGGAAAAGTTATTTAAGTGTTGTTAAGTGTTATGTATGACAAGGAAAGATTATATATTTGTAGACAGAGTGCCATTAGTCCACTTGTGGGTAGGGCTGAAAGAGGAGACAGCTGCCCTGGTCAGAGTGCAGCTTGATAACCACTGAAGTGCTGTGGCTCAATCCACAGGCACCACTACCCCTTCCAATACCCAGGCAGGTAGCACTGTTAATATACTTCACTGGTTGTTGGCTGCTTACTGAATACAGATATAGACTGTAGAACAAAAATTATATTTTTTCTGTACCTCATGACATTCAGTCTCCAGCTGTCATGTATAATGTGCTAAAACTAGGGTCTGCCATCTGCAGACATGCACCACAGTCTATTTCATAGTTTAGTGTGGTTGTTTTATTTGCCTTGGTACACCTCATTAACAGTATGTTCCATCCCATAGACCATTTCATTCCAATTTTTCCTTTACAATGCATGCCTCTTACCCTTCTGAATGTTCAGGCCCCAATACCTAAAAGCGTCTTTTACTCCTTTCCTCTGTTTCCTCCTTAGAACCCCCTTCCTGTCTGTTTCCTCCAATTCTGACACATAGACCCTGGTTCTCAGTCTCTCTTCACCCATCCTTTCCATAGGCCCAACCATTCCAGCACACCCTGGTTGCCCCATTTAATCAGGCTACACTTACTAGCACCTTTTTCTCAGACACATTTCTCTAAAATAAATCTGTCTCATAGCAGAGTGAATTCAGGCATTTCATTTCAGCTTATTCACATTCTTCCTTTCCGTTTTATTCAAGGTCCAAGACTCACATCCATACAATACTATCAAGACTACTATATTTTTAAACATACTTTTATTTGCTCCTATAGACAGTGAACTTTTCTTCCAAGTGCTCAGTAATGCACCCAAGATCTTAATCATCATGTCCACCTTGTGAGTCACCTCATGCCCATAGTTCCATTTGCTGTACCTAAAACATTTGGTTTCCTTCAGGTCCTCCTGGTATGAACATACTAAAACTGTCTTGTCCCCCCCCCCCCTCCCCCTTCCTTACACTTGTTGCCATAATTTTGTTTGCATAGGTTTTAGTTTTGTTTTATGCGGTCATCTTTGTCATCAGCTTTTGGAGTTTTGGTTTAGAATTTACCACCAGAGCTGTATCATCCACAAACACTTGATTTTACCTCCCATGCCTCCCGTAATATTTCCATTCACTTCCAACATCCAAATCATCCAAACTTGTTCCTTGTTTCAAGACCCATGCCCTTACCCCCCCATCTCACCCCTCCATCCATAAACAGAGTAAAGAACTATGGTCACACATTGTTAAACCATTTGCCCTCTAGTTCTCATGCCATAATCTTTTAGTGAAGACTCCTCGCGGCATTTAGTAATTTTCCATTAGCCTCATGTATCTGCAGCACATGATGGATGTCCGTCATACACTTTCTTCAGACTCGTAAGTGCCACATTACAGATCATGCTCTGTCTCTATGTATTTCTCATAAATAATCTTCAGAGCACACACCTGGTCCACACATGCAGACACATATTCCCATTCTTGAAATCACATTGCTTCCCTGTAGTCAGCTGCTCTGTATATGACGCTTGCTCTGTCACCACTTCCCAATGATTCTTACCAAGTGTCCCCCATGCCTTTATACTGGGTCATTATATGTGTTTACTGCAAATCCTTAGGCACTTCATCATAGCCATACTTACATTGAACAGCTTGACTGACCAGTTAGCAACTCTGTCACCCCCACTTCCTGAGAGACTTAGCTGTGATCCTATTCTGTATTAATGTTTTACCACATCTCGTCCTGTGCAAGGCTTTCGCTTTTCCCCCACTTTTTACCATCACTTTTATTATGACTCTTTTACTCAGCATGCCATAACTTTCTAAATACGCTACAATTACCTGTGTATCATCAAATGCTTTCAGAGTTCCAAAATACTCCTTATTGTGTGTTACCATATTTCCATCTCCTCTCTTCACTGTCACTCTGGTTTCTCCTGTTTTCCTTTTAGTATTCCTCTCCTTCCAAAATGTTTTCTTATTCTTTCTGAAATTCACCAGCAATTTCTCTCCCCCTCTCTCATTTGCCATATTTTTCAGTTCGTACCTTTCTCTTGAATTCCAATCACTTTATCTATCAGTTCTCTTTGTTACACATTACTTTGTTGCAGATGCTAATCATACACCTCTTTTTCCTGTTTCATTATTAAAGGAAGTACCTGTTCTGCCACTTAACCCTTTTTCTTATGCCCCTGTCTCATCATCATAAAGTATGCTTCACAGTGCTGCTTTTCTAGATAATTTCCACTACTCTTTCACTCCACAAGTTTCATTTACTCTCACCTTATGCCATTCTTCCCACAGTCTCTCCTGGCATCTCTTCACACAGGCCACATTTAGAAGGTCACTCACTTTTGCCGTATCTTTTCATAAGTCTGTCGTTTCCTCTTTCCCTGAATCCACTACCAACTTTCACTCTTGTCTCCACCGAGAACTGATCATATCTGACTTGCTGCTCCATCAGCAAGTTTACATCCAGCATCTCCTTTACATACCTTTTAATGAACACATGACCTGTTAATGCATATTGGTCCATTTATACATCATTTTTTTGAGCAATGTATTTTTGAGAGGGGAGTTAGGTACTATGTAGGAGGAAAGAAACTTGGATGTTCTGGCTTTGAGTGAAATGAAGCTTAAGGGTAAAGAGGAAAAATGGTTTGGAAATGTCTTAGGAATAAAATCGTGAGTTGGTGAGAGGACAAGAGCTAAGGAAGGGACAGCTCCTCTCTGGAAGCAGTTGTGGGATTGTGTAATAGAGTGCAAGGAAGTAAATTCTAGACTGATGTGAATGAAACTGAAAGTGGATGGCAAGAGATGGATGACTATTAGTGCTTAGGCATCTGGCCATGAGGAGAAAGATCATGAGGCAAGTGTTTTGAGAGCAGATGAGAAAGTTGGCCAGCAGTTTTCATGTATGAGACTGGGTATTAGTGTTGGGTGATTTAAATTTGAAGGTGAGTGATGTGGTGGTTGAGGGTAGAACTGGCAGGGGGGGATAAGGTATTCACTGTTATGAAAGGAAAGGATGAATAGCTTGTGGAGTTATTATTTGCTTTGTTGATGTCTCCTGCGTTAGCAAGGTAGCGCAAGGAAACAGACAAAAGAATGGCTTAACCCACCCACATACACATGTATATACATACACGTCCACATACGCAAATATACATACCTATACATCTCAACATATACATATATATACACACACAGACATATACATATATACAAATGTACATAATTCATACTGTCTGCCTTTATTCATTCCCATCACCACCCCGCCACACATGAAATAAAAAGCCCCTCCCCCCTCATGTGCGCGAGGTAGCAGTAGGAAAAGACAACAAAGGCCGCATTCATTCACACTCAGTCTCTAGCTGTCATGTAGTAATGCACTGAAACCATTGCTCCCTTTCCACATCCAGGCCACACAGAACTTTCCGTGGTTTACCCCAGACGCTTCTCATGCCCTGGTTCAATCCATTGACAGCACGTCGACCCCGATATACCACATCGTTCCAATTCACTCTATTCCTTGCACGCCTTTCACCCGTCCTGTATGTTTAGGCCCCGATCACTCAAAATCTTTTTCACTCCATCTTTCCACCTCCAATTTGGTCTCCCACTTCTCCTTGTTTCCTCCATCTCTGACACATATATCCTCTTAGTCAATCTTTCCTTACTCATTCTCTCCATGTGACCAAACCATTTCAAAACACCATCTTCTGCTTTCTCAACCACACTTTTTATTACCACACATCTCTCTTACCCTATTATTAATTACTCGATCAAACCACCTCACACCACATATTGTCCTCTAACATCTCATTTCCAGCACATCCACCCTCCTCCGCACAACTTTATCTATAGCCCATGCCTTGCAACCATATAACATTGTTGGAACCACTAATCCTTCAAACACCCATTTTTACTTTCCGAGATAATGTTCTCGACTTTCACACATTCTTCAACGCTCCCAGAACTTTCGCCCCCTCCTCCACCCTATGATTCACTTCCGCTTCCATGGTTCCATCTGCTGCCAAATCCACTCCCAGATATCTAATACACTTTACTTCCTCCAGTTTTCCTCCATTCAAACTTACCTCCCAATTGACTTGTCCCTCAACCCTACTATACCTAATAACCTTGCTCTTATTCACATTTACTCTCAGCTTTCTTCTTTCACACACTTTACCAGACTCAGTCACCTGCTTCTGCAGTTTCTCACATGAATCAGCCACCAGCGCTGTATCATCAGCGAACAACAACTGACTCATTTCCCAAGCTCTCTCATCCACAACAGACTGCATACTTGCCCCTCTTTCCAAAACTCTTGCATTCACCTCCCTAACAACCCCATCCATAAACAAATTAAACAACCATGGAGACATCACACACCCCTGCCACAAACCTACATTCACTTAGAACCAATCACTTTCCTCTCTTCCTACACGCACACATGCCTTACATCCTCGATAAAACCTTTTCACTGCTTCTAACAACTTCCCTCCCACACCATATATTCATAATACCTTCCACAGAGCATCTCTGTCAAGTCTATCATATGCCTTCTCCAGATCCATAAAAGCTACATACAAATCCATTTGCTTTTCTTAGTATTTCTCACATACATTCTTCAAAGCAAACACCTGATCCACACATCATCTACCACTAATGAAACCACACTGCTTTTCCCCAGTCTTATGCTCTGTACATGCCTTCACCCTCTCAATCAATACCCTCCGATATAATTTCCCAGGAATACTCAACAAACTTATACCTCTGTAATTTGAGCACTCACTTTTATCCCCTTTGCCTTTGTACAGTGGCACTATGCAAGCTTTCCGCCAATCCTCAGGCACCTCACCATGAGTCATACGTACATTGAATAACCTTACCAACCAGTCAACAATACATTCACCCCCTTTTTTGATAAATTCCACTGCAATACCATCCAAACCCGCTGCCTTGCTGGCTTTCATCTTCCACAAAGCTTTTACTACCTCTTTTCTGTTTACCAAATCATTCTCCCTAATCCTCTCACTTTGCACACCACCTCGACCAAAACCCCCTAATCTGCCGCTCTATCATCAAACACATTCAACAAACCTTCAAAATACTCACTCCATCTCCTTCTCACATCACCACTACTTGTTATCACCTCCCCATTAGCCCCTTTCACTGAAGTTCCCATTGATTCCCTTGTCTTACACACTTTATTTACCTCCTTCCAAAACATCTTTTTATTCTCCCTAAGATTTAATGATTCTCTCTCACCCCAACTCTCATTTGCCCTCTTTTTCACCTCTTGCACCTTTCTCTTGACCTCCTGTCTCTTTCTTTTATACATCTCCCAGTCATTTGCATTATTTCCCTGCAAATATCGTCCAAATGCCTCTCTCTTCTCTTTCACTAACAATCTTACTTCTTCATCCCACCACTCACTACCCTTTCTAATCTGCCCACCTCCCACACTTCTCATGCCACAAGCATCTTTTGCGCAAGCCATCACTACTTCCCTAAATACATCCCGTTCCTCCCCCACTCCCCTTATGTCCTTTGTTCTCACCTTTTTCCATTCTGTACTCATTCTCTCCTGGTACTTTCTCACACAAGTCTCCTTCCCAAGCTCACTTACTCTCACCACTCTCTTCACCCCAACATTCTCTCTTCTTTTCTGAATACCTCTACAAATCTTCACCTTCACCTCCACAAGATAATGATCAGACATCCCTCCAGTTGCACCTCTCAGCACATTAACATCCAAAAGTCTCTCTTTCGCACGCCTATCGATTAACGCGTAATCCAATAATGCTCTCTGGCCGTCTCTCCTACTTACATATGTTATTTATTTATATTTATTTTGCTTTGTCGCTGTCTCCCGCGTTAGCGAGGTAGCACAAGGAAACAGACGAAAGAATGGCCCAACCCGCCCACATACACATGTATATACATACACGTCCACACACGCAAACATACATACCTATACATCTCAATGTACACATATATATACACACACAGACATATACATATATACACATGTACATAATTCATACTGTCTGCCTTTATTTGTTACCATCGCCACCTCGGCACACATGGAATAACAACCCCCTCCCCCCTCATGTGTGCGAGGTAGCACTAGGAAAAGACACCAAAAGCCCCACTCGTTCACACTCAGTCTCTAGTTGTCATCTAATAATGCATTGAAACCACAGCTCCCTTCCCACATCCAGGCCCCACACACTTTCCATGGTTTACCTCAGACGCTTCACATGCCCTGATTCAATCCATTGACAGCACGTCGACCCCGGTATACCACATCGTTCCAATTCACTCTGTTCCTTGCACACCTTTCACCCTCCTGCATGTTGAGGCCCCGATCACTCAAAATCTTTTTCACTCCATCTTTCCACCTCCAATTTGGTCTCCCACTTCTCCTCGTTCCCTCCACCTCTGACACATATATCCTCTTGGTCAATCTTTCTTCACTCATTCTCTCCATGTGACCAAACCATTTCAAAACACCCTCTTCTGCTCTCTCAACCACACTCTTTATTTCCACACATCTCTCTTACCCTTACATTGCTTACTCGATCAAACCACCTCACACCTCTGTAATTTGAGCACTCACTCTCATCCCCTTTGCCTTTGTACAATGGCACTATGCAAGCATTCCGCCAATCCTCAGGCACCTCACCATGAGTCATACATACATTAGATAACCTTACCAACCAGTCAACAATACAGTCATCCCCTTTTTTAATAAATTCCACTGCAATACCATCCAAACCTGCTGCCTTGCCGTCTTTCATCTTCCGTAAAGCTTTTACTACCTCTTCTCTATTTACCAAATCATTTTCCCTAACCCTCTCACTTTGTACACCACCTCGACCAAAACACCCCATATCTGCCACTCTATCATCAAACACATTCAACAAACCTTCAAAATACTCACTCCATCTCCTTCTCACATCACCATTACTTGTTATCACCTCCCCATTAGCCCCCTTCACTGAAGTTGCCATTTGCTCCCTTGTCTTACGCACTTTATTTACCTCCTTCCAAAACATCTTTTTATTCTCCCTGAAATTTAATGATACTCTCTCACCCCCAACTCTCATTTGCCCTCTTTTTCACCTCTTGCACCTTTCTCTTGACCTCCTGCCTCTTTCTTTTATACCTCTCCCACTCATTTGCATTTTTTCCCTGCAAAAATCATCCAAATGCCTCTCTCTTCTCTTTCACTAATAATCTTACTTCTTCATCCCACCACTCACTACCTTTCCTAATCAACCCACCTCACACGCTTCTCATGCCACAAGCATCTTTTGTGCAAGCCATCACTGCTTCCCTAAATACATCCCGTTCCTCCCCCACTCTCCTTACCTCCTTTGTTCTCACCTTTTTCCATTCTGTACTCAGTCTCTCCTGGTACTTCCTCACACAAGTGTCCTTTCCAAGCTCACTTACTCTCACCACTCTCTTCACCCCAACATTCTCTCTTCTTTTCTGAATACCTCTACAAATCTTCACCTTCGCCTCCACAAGATAATGATCAGACATCCCTCCAGTTGCACCTCTCAGCACATCAACATCCAAAAGTCTCTCTTTCGTGCATCTATCAATTAACACGTAATCCAATAACGCTCTCTGGCCATCTCTCCTACTTACATATGTATACTTATGTATATCTCACTTTTTAAACCAGGTATTCCCAATCACCAGTCCTTTTTCAGCACATAAATCTACAAGCTCTTCACCATTTCCATTTACAACACTGAACACTCCATGTATACCAATTATTCCCTCAACTGCCACATTACTCACCTTTGCATTCAAATCACCCATCACTATAACCCGGTCTTGTGCATCAAAACCACTAACACACTCATTCAGCTGCTCCCAAAACACTTGCCTCTCATGATCTTTCTTCTCATGCCCAGGTGCATATGCACCAATAATCACCCATCTTTCTCCATCAACTTTCAGTTTTACCCATATCAATCTAGAATTTACTTTCTTACACTTTATCACATACTCCCACAACTCCTGATTCAGGAGTACTGCTACTCCTTCCCTTGCTCTTGTCCTCTCACTAACCCCTGACTTTACTCCCAAGACATTCCCAAACCACTCTTCCCCTTTACCTTTTAGCTTCGTTTCACTCAGAGCCAAAACATCCAGGGTCCTTTCCTGAAACATATTACCTGTCTCTCCTTTTTTCTCATTTTGGTTACATCCACACACATTTAGACACCCCAATCTGAGCCTTCGAGGAGGATGAGCACTCCTCGCGTGACTCCTTCTGTTTCCCCTTTTAGAAAGTTAAAATACAAGGAGGGGAGGGTTTCTGGCCCCCTTCTCCCATCCCCTTTAGTCGCCTTCTACGACACGTGACGAATAAGTATACATATGTATACTTATGTATATCTCTCTTTTTCAACCAGGTCTTTTCAATCACCAGTCCTTTTTCAGCACATAAATCTACAAGCTCTTCACCATCCATCCATTTACAACACTGAACGCCCCATGTACACCAATTATTCCCTCAACTGCCACGTTACTCACCTTTGCATTCAAAACGACCTGGTGATTGTGAATATATGGTTTAAAAAGAGGAATATGCACAAGTATATATATGTGTGTTTAGGAGAGATGGTCGATGGGCATTATTGGATAATATATTGATTCATAAAAAGATGTTCTGGAAGGAGGTAAATAAAGTGCATAAGACAAGGGAGCAAATGGGAACTTCAGTGAAGGGCGCAAATGGGGAGGTGATAACAAGTAGTGGTGATGTGAGAAGGAGATGGAGTGAGTATTTTGAAGGTTTGTTGAATGTGTTTGATGATAGAGTGGCAGATATAGGGTGTTTTGGTCGAGGTGGTGTGCAAAGTGAGAGGGTTATGGAAAATGATTTGGTAAACAGAGAAGAGGTAGTAAAAGCTTTGCGGAAGATGAAAGCCGGCAAGGCAGCAGGTTTGGATGGTATTGCAGTGGAATTTATAAAAAAAGGGGGTGACTGTATTGTTGACTGGTTGGTAAGGTTATTTAAGGTATGTATGACTCATGGTGAGGTGCCTGAGGATTGGCGGAATGCTTGCATAGTGCCATTGTACAAAGGCAAAGGGGATAAGAGTGAGTGCTCAAATTACAGAGGTATAAGTTTGTTGAGTATTCCTGGTAAATTATATGGGAGGGTATTGATTGAGAGGGTGAAGGCATGTACAGAGCATCAGATTGGGGTGTGGTTTCAGTGTGGTTTCAGAAGTGGTAGAGGATGTGTGGATCAGGTGTTTGCTTTGAAGAATGTATGTGAGAAATACTTAGAAAAGCAAATGGATTTGTATGTAGCATTTATGGATCTGGAGAAGGCATATGATAGAGTTGATAGAGATGCTCTGTGGAAGGTATTAAGAATATATGGTGTGGGAGGCAAGTTGTTAGAAGCAGTGAAAAGTTTTTATCGAGGATGTAAGGCATGTGTACGTGTAGGAAGAGAGGAAAGTGATTGGTTCTCAGTGAATGTAGGTTTGTGTGTGATGTCTCCATGGTTGTTTAATTTGTTTATGGATGGGGTTGTTAGGGAGGTGAATGCAAGAGTTTTTGAAAGAGGGGCAAGTATGAAGTCTGTTGTGGATGAGAGAGCTTGGGAAGTGAGTCAGTTGTTGTTCGCTGATGATACAGCGCTGGTGGCTGATTCATGTGAGAAACTGCAGAAGCTGGTGACTGAGTTTGGTAAAGTGTGTGAAAGAAGAAAGTTAAGAGTAAATGTGAATAAGAGCAAGGTTATTAGGTACAGTAGGGTTGAGGGTCAAGTCAATTGGGAGGTGAGTTTGAATGGAGAAAAACTGGAGGAAGTGAAGTGTTTTAGATATCTGGGAGTGGATCTGGCAGCGGATGGAACCATGGAAGCGGAAGTGGATCATAGGGTGGGGAGGGGGCGAAAATTCTGGGGGCCTTGAAGAATGTGTGGAAGTCGAGAACATTATCTCGGAAAGCAAAAATGGGTATGTTTGAAGGAATAGTGGTTCCAACAATGTTGTATGGTTTCGAGGCGTGGACTATGGATAGAGTTGTGCGCAGGAGGATGGATGTGCTGGAAATGAGATGTTTGAGGACAATGTGTGGTGTGAGGTGGTTTGATCGAGTAAGTAACGTAAGGGTAAGAGAGATGTGTGGAAATAAAAAGAGCATGGTTGAGAGAGCAGAAGAGGGTGTTTTGAAATGGTTTGGGCACATGGAGAGAATGAGTGAGGAAAGATTGACCAAGAGGATATATGTGTCGGAGGTGGAGGGAACGAGGAGAAGAGGGAGACCAAATTGGAGGTGGAAAGATGGAGTGAAAAAGATTTTGTGTGATCGGGGCCTGAACATGCAGGAGGGTGAAAGGAGGGCAAGGAATAGAGTGAATTGGAGCGATGTGGTATACTGGGGCTGACGTGCTGTCAGTGGATTGAATCAAGGCATGTGAAGTGTCTGGGGTAAACCATGGTAAGCTGTGTAGGTATGTATATTTGCGTGTGTGGACGTATGTATATACATGTGTATGGAGGTGGGTTGGGTCATTTCTTTCGTCTGTTTCCTTGCGCTACCTCACAAATGCGGGAGACAGCGACAAAGCAAAAAAAAAAAAAAAATCATAGATGTGTAAAATATAGACTTTTGGATGTAAATATTCCAGTGAAGCTTCAAGTTTGATGACCAATGGGCCCAAAAAAATAACTTAAAATGGTCTGGCATTAGCTAGAATAAAACTCCCAGAGTGAAGCTTTAAGTTTGACAACCCATGGGGTGGTGAGATATATGAACGATGTCTTTTGGAGGTGAGGGGTGAAGATTCGTAGAGGTTTTTGAAAAAGAGGGAATGATATCAGTGAGAAAGGAGTGGTGAGAGTAATTGAGCTTGAAGATTTAGTGTAGTGTAGCAAAAGGTGAGAGTGAATGCATCAAGGGGAGTAGGTGAGGGATGGAAGGTATTTAGGGAAGCAGTGCTGGTGTGTGCAAGAGGTGCATGTGGCATGCAAAAGGTGGGACGTGGGCATAGTAGAAAGGTTAGTGAGTGGTGGGATGAAGAAGTACATTGCAAGTGAAAGAGAAAAGACAGTGCAGGTAATTGGGGGATGTATTAGAGAATGCAGCCCCTCCTACACGTAAACATTGGCACCCCAACAAAGCTGACTGGAATAACTTCTTTCTTCTTTTTTCTTTCAAACTATTCGCCATTTCCCGCATTAGCGAGGTAGTGTTAAGAACAGAGGACTGGGCCTTTGAGGGAATACCCTCACCTGGCCCAATTCTCTGTTCCTTCTTTTGGAAAATTGAAAAAAAAAAAAAAAAATAACTTACGTAACCATTTTTCTGACTTTCCTTGGGTAAATTACCATCTCTTATGTAGTGATGCTTCTTTTTCCATCCAATACATAACAGATGTTATTCTTGTGATAGGTCTTTCTGGTCTTCAGCCAAGGACATCTCCAACAACTTCTGTCACTCTACCTTTCCTTCACTTTTCCATTCTGATGGTACTATAGCTGTCTCTCCCATAGAGAAGCCTCTCTCTTTGGTTCCCCTTTTTCCTCTAACTCCACCTTGGATAACTCTGACATTCCTTCACCCCCTGATGCTCCTCTTACTAATCCTATGCCGCTTCCTGTAATCTCTTTTAGGGCTGTCCGAAAAGCACTTCTTTTTCTGGACACAGGCAAGGCTTATGGTTCTGATGGCATCCATCCCCGTGCACTGGAAGTGTACCTCATAACTTGCACCTATGCTTGCTTGTATGTTCTGTTTCTATTTAAAAACAAAAATTTTTCCTTCTCCTTGGAAACATGCTTTTATACATTCCATTTCTAAGAAGGATAACTATTCTGACCCCTCTAACTGTTGTCCTATTGCTTTGACATCTACCATTTTCAAAGCCTTTGAATACCTCCTCAGCTCCCATATCTTTAAACGCTTTGAAAATCAGTCTTCTCTCTGATCACCAGCATGGCTTCCATATGATGAGATCCACTGGTGATATTCTTTCCTATCTTACTAAGGGCTGGTCATCATCCCCAAAAGATTTTGGAGATTCATGTGCAGTTGCCCTTGACATATCAAAGGCTTTTGACAGGGATGGCATCAGGGTCTCATCTCTTAAGCTCCCCTCCTTTGGCTTCCCTCCCTCACTTTGCTCCTTTATATCTAGCTTCCCCTTTGGCTGACCTATCTCTGTGGTTGTTGATGGATCAGCCAACCTCCTTTTCCATCAACAGCAGTTTCCTTCAAGGTTCTTTCCTGACCCCTACACTTTTTCTCTTTTCGTTTAATGGTTTTCTCTCATCCACAAAAAATCCAATGCTTTTATATGCTGATGACTCAACACTGCATTCATCCACATCCTTCAGTTCTGTTCCCTCTTCTCTCACTTGATCTACATCTTGTCTTGACACAGGAACACTTGAACAGGAAACCTCAGTGAGATAGACAAATTCTTGTTAAGTTTAATGCCTCCAAGACCCAGTTTCTACCCATCTCTCTAACAAAAGCACCTCACAGCTCTCATCTCTCCTTTGATGGTTCTGTAATTCCTCCTCTTGACTTAGTGAACATATTTGGTATTACTACATATTTGGTATTATTATTATTATTATTATTATTAGTAGTAGTAGTAGTAGTAGTAGTAGTAGTAGTAGTAGTAGTAGTAGTAGTAGTATTACTACATATTTGGTATTATTACATCCACTCTTTCTTAGAAACCTGACATTACTGAAATGGCTAAGTCTGCCTCTAAGAAACTGGGTGTCCTGTTTAGATGTTGAAATGTCTTCCCATGAACAGTTGCTCTGTTTATACAAGGGAATGATTCATCTTTGTATGGAGCACTGCTCTCCCATTTGGGGTCATTCTAGTTCTGTATGCTTACTTGACAGAGCTGAGTTGAAAGCAGTCTGACTTGTAAACTGTCCCAGGCAAACTTCCAGACTGGATTAACTCTCTCTATGCCATAGTATTGTTTCACTTACCCTCTTGTATAAGCATTACTTTGGTTTTGCTCCCAAGAACTTGCTGCTTGTGTGCCTTCACCACGAGCTAGACCATGCAGTATTCGGCAAGCTGCTGTGTCACATGATTATTGTGTGGCCATCAGTAACTCAAGGCTGGGCCATTATGATACCTGCTTCTTTCCTTACACATCAAAGCTTTGGAACACTCTACCTTCTCATGTTTTTCCCAGTGACTATGATATGGCACATTTCAAAAGACAGGTCTTTCTTTTCCTCCAAAATTCCTAAATACTTTCCCTTTTATCTATTTATTATACTTTGTCGCTGATTCCCACGTCAGCGAGGTAGCTCAAGGAAACAGACGAAAGAATGGCCCATCCCACCCACATACTCATCCACACATGCCCATATACATACCTATACATTTCAGTGTATAGGTATGGATTGCGCAAAAGATGCTTGTGGCATGAGAAGAGTGGGAGGTGGGCTGTTTAGAAAGGGTAGTGAGTGGTGGGATGAAGAAGTAAGAGTATTAGTGAAAGAGAAGAGAGAGGCATTTGGACGATTTTTGCAGGGAAAAAATGCAATTGAGTGGGAGAAGTATAAAAGAAAGAGACAGGAGGTCAAGAGAAAGGTGCAAGAGGTGAAAAAAAGGGCAAATGAGAGTTGGGGTGAGAGACTATCAGTAAATTTTAGGGAGAATAAAAAGATGTTCTGGAAGGAGGTAAATAGGGTGCGTAAGACAAGGGAGCAAATGGGAACTTCAGTGAAGGGCGTAAATGGGGAGGTGATAACAAGTAGCGGTGATGTGAGAAGGAGATGGAATGAGTATTTTGAAGGTTTGTTGAATGTGTCTGATGACAGAGTGGCAGATATAGGGTGTTTTGGTCGAGGTGGTGTGCAAAGTGAGAGGGTTAGGGAAAATGATTTGGTAAACGGAGAAGAGGTGGTAAAAGCTTTGCGGAAGATGAAAGCCGGCAGGGCAGCGGGTTTGGATGGTATTGCAGTGGAGTTTATTAAAAAAGGGGGTGACTGTATTGTTGACTGGTTGGTAAGGTTATTTAATGTGTGTATGACTCATGGTGAGGTGCCTGAGGATTGGCGGAATGCGTGCATAGTGCCATTGTACAAAGGCAAAGGGGATAAGAGTGAGTGCTCAAATTACAGAGGTATAAGTTTGTTGAGTATTCCTGGTAAATTATATGGGAGGGTATTGATTGAGAGGGTGAAGGCATGTACAGAGCATCAGATTGGGGAAGAGCAGTGCGGTTTCAGAAGTGGTAGAGGATGTGTGGATCAGGTGTTTGCTTTGAAGAATGTATGTGAGAAATACTTAGAAAAGCAAATGGATTTGTATGTAGCATTTATGGATCTGGAGAAGGCATATGATAGAGTTGATAGAGATGCTCTGTGGAAGGTATTAAGAATATATGGTGTGGGAGGCAAGTTGTTAGAAGCAGTGAAAAGTTTTTATCGAGGATGTAAGGCATGTGTACGTGTAGGAAGAGAGGAAAGTGATTGGTTCTCAGTGAATGTAGGTTTGCGGCAGGGGTGTGTGATGTCTCCATGGTTGTTTAATTTGTTTATGGATGGGGTTGTAAGGGAGGTAAATGCAAGAGTCCTGGAAAGAGGGGCAAGTATGAAGTCTGTTGGGGATGAGAGAGCTTGGGAAGTGAGTCAGTTGTTGTTCGCTGATGATACAGCGCTGGTGGCTGATTCATGTGAGAAACTGCAGAAGCTGGTGACTGAGTTTGGTAAAGTGTGTGGAAGAAGAAAGTTGAGAGTAAATGTGAATAAGAGCAAGGTTATTAGGTACAGTAGGGGTGAGGGTCAAGTCAATTGGGAGGTGAGTTTGAATGGAGAAAAACTGGAGGAAGTGAAGTGTTTTAGATATCTGGGAGTGGATCTGTCAGCGGATGGAACCATGGAAGCGGAAGTGGATCATAGGGTGGGGGAGGGGGCGAAAATTTTGGGAGCCTTGAAAAATGTGTGGAAGTCGAGAACATTATCTCGGAAAGCAAAAATGGGTATGTTTGAGGGAATAGTGGTTCCAACAATGTTGTATGGTTGCGAGGCGTGGGCTATGGATAGAGATGTGCGCAGGAGGATGGATGTGCTGGAAATGAGATGTTTGAGGACAATGTGTGGTGTGAGGTGGTTTGATCGAGTAAGTAACGTAAGGGTAAGAGAGATGTGTGGAAATAAAAAGAGCGTGGTTGAGAGAGCAGAAGAGGGTGTTTTGAAATGGTTTGGGCACATGGAGAGAATGAGTGAGGAGAGATTGACCAAGAGGATATATGTGTCGGAGGTGGAGGGAACGAGGAGAAGAGGGAGACCAAATTGGAGGTGGAAAGATGGAGTGAAAAAGATTTTGTGTGATCGGGGCCTGAACATGCAGGAGGGTGAAAGGAGGGCAAGAAATAGAGTGAATTGGAGTCATGTGGTATACAGGGGTTGACGTGCTGTCAGTGGATTGAAGCAAGGCATGTGAAGCGTCTGGGGTAAACCATGGAAAGCTGTGTAGGTATGTATATTTGCGTGTGTGGACGTGTGTATGTACATGTGTATGGGGGGGGGGTTGGGCCATTTCTTTCGTCTGTTTCCTTGCACTACCTCGCAAACGCGGGAGACAGCGACAAAGTATAAAAAAAAAAAAAAAAAAAAATTATTTATTATATTTTGTCGCTGTTTCCCACGGTAGTGACGTAGTGTAAGGAAACAGACAAAAGAATGGCCCAACCCACCCACATAGACATGTATATACATACACGTCCACACACGCACATATACATACCTATGCATCTCAACTTATATATATAAACACACACACATGTACATAATTCATACCGTCTGCCCTTATTCATTCCTGTCACCACTCTGCCACACATGAAATGACAACCCCCTCCCACGCATGTACACGAGGTAGCGCTAGGAAAAGACAACAAAGGCCACATTCGTTCACACTCAGTCTCTAGCTGTCATGTATAATGCACCAAAATCACAGCTCCCTTTCCACATCCAGGCCCCACAAAACTCTTCATGGTTTACCCCAAACACTTCACATGCCCTGGCTCAATCCATTGACAGCATGTCGACCCTGGTATACCACATCATTCCAATTCACTCTATTCCTTGCACGCCTTTCACCCTCCTGCATGTTCAGGCCCCGATCTCTCAAAATCTTTTTCACTTAATCTTTCCACCCCCAATTTGGTCTCCCAATTCTCGTTCCCTCCACCTCTGACACATATATCCTCTTGGTCAATCTTTCCCCACTCATTCTCTTCATGTGACCAAACCATTTCAAAACACCCTCTTCTGCTCTCTCAACCACACTGTTTTTGTCACCTCTTATCTCTCTTACCCTTTCATTACTTGATCACACCACCTCACACCACATATTGTCCTCAGACATCTCATTTCCAACACATCCACCCTCCTCCGCACAACTCTATAGCCCACGCCTCGCAACCATATAACATTGTTGGAACCACTATTCCTTCAAACATACCCTTTTTGCTTTCCCAGATAATGATCTCGCCTTCCACACATTTATCAATGCTCTCAGAACTTTTGCCCCCCTCCCCCACCCTGTGACTCACTTCTGCTTCCATGGTTCCATCTGTTGCCAAATCCACTCCCAGATATCTAAAACACTTCACTTCCTCCAGTTTTTTCCATTCAAACTTACCTCCCAATTGATGTGTCCCTCTCCCCTACTGTACTTAACAACCTTGCTCTTATTCACATTTACTCTCAGCTTTCTTCTTACACACATTTTGCCAAACTCAATCACCAGCTTCTGCAGTTTCTCACCCAAATCAGCCACCAGTGCTGTATCATCAGCGAACAACAACTGACTCACTTCCCAAGTACTCTCATCCACAACAGACTGCATACTTGCCCCTCTCTCAAAAACTCCTGCATTCACCTCCCTAACAACCCTGTCCATAAACAAATTAAACAACCATGGAGACATCACACACCCCTGCCGCAAACCGATATTCACTAAGAACCAATCACTTTCCTCTCCTCCCACTCGCACACATGCCTTACATCTTTGATAAAAACTTTTCACTGCTTCTAACAACTTACCTCCCACACCGTATATTCTTAATACCTTCCACAGAGCATCTCTATCAACTCTATCATATGCCTTCTCAAGATCCATAAATGCTACATAGAAATCCTTTTGCTTTTCTAAGTATTTCTCACATACATTCTTCAGAGCAAACACCTGATCCACACATCCTCTCCCACTTCTGAAACCACACTGCTCTTCCCCAATCTGATGCTCAGTACATGCCTTCACCCTTTCAATCAATACCCTCTCATATAATTTCCCAGGAATACTCAACAAACTTATACCTCTGTAATTTGAGCACTCACCTTTATCCCCTTTGTCTTTGTACAGTGGCACTATACAAGCATTTCGCCAATCATCAGGCACCTCACCATGAGTCATACATACATTAAATATCCTTACCATCCAGTCAACAACACAGTCACACCCTTTTTTGATAAATTCCACTGCATTGCCATCCAAACCTGCTGCCTTGCCAGCTTTCATCTTCCACAAAGCTTTTACTACCTCTTCTGTGTTTACCAAATCATTCTCCCTAACCCTCTCACTTCGCCCACCACCTCGTCCAAAACACCCTATATCTGCCACTCTATCATCTAAAACATTCAAGAAATCTTCAAAATACTCACTCCATCTCCTTCTCACATCACCACTACTTGTTATCTCCTCCCCATTAGCCCCCTTCAACGATGTTCCCATTTGTTCTCTTGTCTTACGCACTTTATTTACCTCCTTCCAAAACATCTTTTTATTCTTCCTAAAATTTAATGATACTCTCTTACCTGAACTCTCATTTGTCCTCTTTTTCACCTCTTGCACCTTTCTCTTGACCTCCTGCCTCTTTCTTTCATACATCTCCCAGTCATTTGCACTATTTCCCTGGAAAACTCATCCAAAAGCCTCTCTCTTCTCTTTCACTAATAATCTTACTTCCTCATCCCACCACTTACTACCCTTTCCAATCTGTCCACCTCCCATGTTTCTCATGCCACAAACATCTTTTGCGCAAGCCATCACTGCTTCCCTTGATACATCCCATTCTTCCCCCACTTCCCATACATCCTTTGCTCTCACCTTTTTCTATTCTGTACTCAGTCTCTCTTGGTACTTCCTCACGCAAGTCTCCTTCCCAGGCTCACTTACTCCCACCACTCTCTTCACCCCAACATTCTCTCTTCTTTTCTGAAAACCTCTACCAATCTTCACCTTCACCTCCACAAGATAATGATCAAACATCCCTCCAGTTGCACCTCTCAGCACATTAACATCCAAAAGTCTCTCTTGTGCACATGTCAGTTAACACGTAATCCAACAACGCTCTCTGGCCATCTCTCCTACTTACATATGTATAATTATGTATATCTCTCTTTTTCAACCAGGTATTCCCAATCATCAGTCCTTTTTCAGCACACAAATCTGCAAGCTCTTCACCATTTCCATTTACAACACTGAACACCCCATGTACACCAATTATTCCCTCAACTACCACATTACTCACCTTTGCATTCAAATCACCCATCACTATAACTCGGCAACACACTCACTCAGCTGCTCCCAAAACACTTGCCTCTCATGATCTTTCTTCTCATGTCCAGGTGCATATGCACCAATAATCACCCATCTCTTTCCATCCACTTTCAGTTTACCCATATCACATACTCCCACAACTCCTGTTTCATGAGTAGTGCTACTCCTTCCCTTGCTCTTGTTCTCTCACCAACCCCTGACTCTACTCCCAAAATATTCCCAAACCACTCTTCCCTTTACCCTTGAGCATTGTTTCACTCAGTGCCAAAACATCCAGGTTCCTTTCCTCAAACATATTACCTATCTCTCCTTTTTTCTCATCTTGGTTACATCTACACACATTTAGACACCCCAATCTGAGCCTTCGAGGAGGATGAGCACTCCCTGCGTGACTCCTTTTGTTTCCCCTTTTAGAAAGTTAAAATACAAGGAGGGGAGAGTTTCTAGCCCCCCTTTCCCATCCCCTTTAATCGCCTTCTGTGACACGTGAGGAATGCGTGGGAAGTATTCTTTCTTCCCTAACCCCAGGGTATTAGTGTTCCATGATAAACAAACTTGGCTTGAAAATTGAAGAAAAAAAGGAAAATATTTCTAACAACAAAGTTGAAACTTCAGTTCAATTCAGCTCTTAGGATGTTTGCTAAGGACATGCAAATGAATGGAGAAGTTGCATGCACTTGATCCACCCCATGTAGAAGAGACTATATGTAACAGAAAGGTGTTTAACACATGCATAGATTCCCGCGACACAGATACTTACTCTCAAGTATAAGCATATTTGTATTAATTCTTGAATACTTTTTAAATTCCTTGCACCCATTTTGTGATTTGGCCCACCTGAACAAGACCAAAATTCACAACTATGGGACTTAAAACAACCAATACATTTTGTAATATAAGAAAGGGCTTTCAGAGAACTAAGAGTTAACCTCTTTAAAAATGGACTGTTAGGAAACTATAATCTCTAGGTGTTATATTGGCAACTTGTCTAATGCATGAAACGTTGCTATACAGCCCAGCATGACCCATATTTTACACAAGGCGATGCATGAATGTCATAAAAATGCAGTTCTTATCATACTTAGTATATATAAAAAAAATAGTTACATTTCAGCAACATTATTCCTACATCTTATGAAAATACAAAGCCAGTTACACAAGAGTACAAAAGATGATCAGTGTATCTTTTATTTATATTTTATATTTATTTTGCGCAATCCATCACTGATTCCCTAAATACATCCCATTCCTCCCCCACTCCCCTTACTTCCATTGTTCTCACCTTTTTCCATTCTGTACTCAGTCTCTCCTGGTACTTCCTCACACAAGTCTCCTTCCCAAGCTCACTTACTCTCACCACCCTCTTCACCCCAGCATTCACTCTTCTTTTCTGAAAACCCATACAAATCTTCACCTTAGCCTCCACAAGATAATGATCAGACATCCCTCCAGTTGCACCTCTCAGCACATTAACATCCAAAAGTCTCTCTTTCGCGCGCCTGTCAATTAACACGTAATCCAGTAACGCTCTCTGGCCATCTCTCCTACTTACATAAGTATACTTATGTATATCTCGCTTTTCAAACCAGGTATTCCCAATCACCAGTCCTTTTTCAGCACATAGATCTACAAGCTCTTCACCATTTCCATTTACAACACTGAACACCCCATGTATACCAATTATTCCCTCAACTGCCACATTACTCACCTTTGCATTCAAATCACCCATCACAATAACCCAGTCTCGTGCATCAAAACCACTTACACACTCATTCAGCTGCTCCCAAAACACTTGCCTCTCATGATCTTTCTCATGCCCAGGTGCATATGCACCAATAATCACCCATCTCTCTCCATCAGCTTTCAGTTTTACCCATATTAATCGAGAATTTACTTTCTTACATACAGTGATGGATTGCGCAAAAGATGCTTGTGGCATGAGAAGAGTGGGAGGTGGGTTGATTAGAAAGGGTAGTGAGTGGTGGGATGAAGAAGTAAGATTATTAGTGAAAGAGAAGAGAGAGGCATTTGGACGATTTTTGCAGGGGAAAAAATGCAATTGAGTGGGAGATGTATAAAAGAAAGAGACAGGAGGTCAATAGAAAGGTGCAAGAGGTGAAAAAGAGGGAAAATGAGAGTTGGGGTGAGAGAGTATCATTAAATTTTTGGGAGAATAAAAAATGTTCTGGAAGGAGGTAAATAAAGTGCGTAAGACAAGGGAGCAAATGGGAACTTCAGTGAAGGGCACAAATGGGGAGGTGATAACAAGTAGTGGTGATGTGAGAAGGAGATGGAGTGAGTATTTTGAAGGTTTGTTGAATGTGTTTGATGATAGATTGGCAGATATAGGGTGTTTTGGTCGAGGTGGTGTGCAAAGTGAGTGTTAGGGAAAATGATTTGGTAAACAGAGAAGAGGTAGTAAAAGCTTTGGGGAAGATGAAAGCCGGCAAGGCAGCAGGTTTGGATGGTATTGCAGTGGAATTTATTAAAAAAGGGGGTGACTGTATTATTGACTGGTTGGTAAGGTTATTTGATGTACGTATGACTCATGGTGAGGTGCCTGAGGATTGGCGGAATGCTTGCATACTGCCATTGTGCAAAGGCAAAGGGGATAAGAGTGAGTGCTCAAATTACAGAGGTATAAGTTTGTTGAGTATTCCTGGTAAATTATATGGGAGGGTATTGATTGAGAGGGTGAAGGCATGTACAGAGCATCAGATTGGGGAAGAGCAGTGTGGTTTCAGAAGTGGTAGAGGATGTGTGGATCAGGTGTTTGCTTTGAAGAATGTATGTGAGAAATACTTAGAAAAGCAAATGGATTTGTATGTAGCATTTATGGATCTGGAGAAGGCATATGATAGAGTTGATAGAGATGCTCTGTGGAAGGTATTAAGAATATATGGTGTTGGAGGCAAGTTGTTAGAAGCAGTGAAAAGTTTTTATCGAGGATGTAAGGCATGTGTACGTGTAGGAAGAGAGGAAAGTGATTGGTTCTCAGTGAATGTAGGTTTGCGGCAGGGGTGTGTGATGTCTCCATGGTTGTTTAATTTGTTTATGGATGGGGTTGTTAGGGAGGTGAATGAAAGAGTTTTGGAAAGAGGGGCAAGTATGAAGTCTGTTGGGGATGAGAGAGCTTGGGAAGTGAGTCAGTTGCTGTTCGCTGATGATACAGCGCTGGTGGCTGATTCATGTGAGAAACTGCAGAAGCTGGTGACTGAGTTTGGTAAAGTATGTGAAAGAAGAAAGTTAAGAGTAAATGTGAATAAGAGCAAGGTTATTAGGTACAGTAGGGTTGAGGGTCAAGTCAATTGGGAGGTAAGTTTGAATGGAGAAAAACTGGAGGAAGTAAAGTGTTTTAGATATCTGGGAGTGGATCTGGCAGCGGATGGAACCATGGAAGCGGAAGTGGATCATAGGGTGGGGGAGGGGGCGAAAATTCTGGGAGCCTTGAAGAATGTGTGAAAGTCGAGAACATTATCTCGGAAAGCAAAAATGGGTATGTTTGAAGGAATAGTGGTTCCAACAATGTTGTATGGTTGCGAGGCGTGGGCTATGGATAGAGTTGTGCACAGGAGGATGGATTTGCTGGAAATGAGATGTTTGAGGACAATGTGTGGTGTGAGGTGGTTTGATCGAGTAAGTAACGTAAGGGTAAGAGAGATGTGTGGAAATAAAAAGAGCATGGTTGAGAGAGCAGAAGAGGGTGTTTTGAAATGGTTTGGTCACATGGAGAGAATGAGTGAGGAAAGATTGACCAAGAGGATATATGTGTCGGAGGTGGAGGGAACGAGGAGAAGTGGGAGACCAAATTGGAGGTGGAAAGATGGAGTGAAAAAAGATTTTGTGTGATCGGGGCCTGAACATGCAAGAGGGTGAAAGGAGGGCAAGGAATAGAGTGAATTGGATCGATGTGGTATACCGGGGTTGACGTGCTGTCAGTGGATTGAATCAGGGCATGTGAAGCGTCTGGTGTAAACCATGGAAAGCTTTGTAGGTATGTATATTTGCGTGTGTGGACGTATGTATATACATGTGTATGGGGGTGGGTTAGGCCATTTCTTTCGCCTGTTTCCTTGCGCTACCTCGTAAACGCGGGAGACCGGCAAAAAAAAATTATTTTGCTTTGTCGCTGTCTCCCACGTTAGCGAGGTAGCGCAAGGAAACAGACGGAAGAATGGCCCAACCTACCTATATACACATGTATATGCATACACGTCCACACGCAAATATACATACCTATACATCTCAACGTGTACATGTATATACACACACAGACATATACATATATACACATGTACATAATTCATACGGTCTACCTTTATTCATTCCCATGGCTACCACGCCACACATGAAATAAAAACCCCTCCCCCTCATGTGTGCAAGTAGCGCTAGGAAAAGACAACAAAGGCCACATTCATTCACACTCAGTATCTACCTGTTACGTAATAATACACCGAAACCACAGCTCCCTTTCCACATCCAGGCCCCACAGAACTTTCCATGGTTTACCCTAGACACTTCACATGCCCTGGTTCAATCCATTGACAGCTCGTCGACCCCGATATACCACATTGTTCCAATTCACTCTATTCCTTGCATGCCTTTCACCCTCCTGCATGTTCAGGCCCCGATCACTCAAAATCTTTTTCACTCCATCTTTCCACCTCCAATTTGGTCTCCCACTTCTCCTCGTTCCCTCCACCTCTGACACATATATCCTCTTTGTCAATCTTTCGTCACTCATTCTCTCCATGTGACCAAACTATTTCAAAACACCCTCTTCTGCTCTCTCAACCACACTCTTTTTATTACCACACATCTCTCTTACCCTGTTATTACTTACTCGATCAAACCACCTCACATCACATATTGTCCTCAAACATCTCATTTCCAGCACATCCGGCCTCCTCCGCACAGCTCTATCTATAGCCCACGCCTTGCTACCATATAACATTGTTGGAACCACTATTCCTTCAAACATACCCATTTTTGTTTTCCGTGTTAATGTTCTCGACTTCCACACATTCTTCAACGCTCCCAGAACTTTTGCCCCTCCCTCACCCTATGATTTACTTACACTTCCATGGGTCCGTCCACTGTCAAATATACTCCCAGATATCTAAAACACTTCACTTCCTCCAGTTTTTCTCCATTCAGACTTACCTCCCAATTGACATGTCCCTCAACCCTACTGTACCTAATAACCTTGCTCTTATTCACATTTACTCTCAGCTTTCTTCTTCCACACACTTTACCAAACTCAGTCACCAGCTTCTGCAGTTTCTCACACGAATCAGCCACCAGCACTGTATCATCAGCGAACAACAACTGACTCACTTCCCAAGCTCTGTCATCCACAACAGACTGCATACTTGCCCCTCTTTCCAAAACTCTTGCATTCACCTCCCTAACAACCCAATCCAGAAACAAATTAAACAACCATGGAGACAGCACACACCCCTGCCGCAAACCTACATTCAATGAGAACCAATCACTTTCCTCTCTTCCTACACGTACACACATCCCTTACATCCTCGATAAAAACTTTTCACTGCTTCCAGCAACTTGCCTCCCACACCATATATTCTTAATACCTTCCACAGAGCATCTCTATCAACTCTATCATATGCCTTCTCCAGATCCATAAAAGCTACATACAAATCCATTTGCTTTTCTAAGTATTTTTCACATACATTCTTCAAAGCAAACGCCTGATCCACACGTCCTCTACCACTTCTGAAACCACACTGGTCTTCCCCAATCTGATGCTCTGTACATGCCTTCACCCTCTCAATTAATACCCTCCCATATAATTTCCCAGGAATATACTCAACAAACTTATACCTCTGTAATTTGAGCACTTACTTTTATCCCCTTTGCCTTTGTACAATGGCACTATGCAAGCATTCCTCCAATCCTCAGGCACCTCACCATGAGTCATACATACATTAGATAACCTTACCAACCAGTCGACAATACTGTCACCCCTTTTTTAATAGATTCCACTGCAGGACCATTCAAACCCGCTGCCTTGCCGGCTTTCATCTTCCACAAAGCTTTTACTACCTCTTCTCTGTTTACCAAATCATTTTCCCTAACCCTATTACTTTGCACACCACCTTGACCAAAACACCTTATATCTGCCACTCTATCATCAAAGACATTCAACAAACCTTCAAAATACTGACTCCATCTCCTTCTCACGTCACCACTACTTGATATCACCTCCCCATTAGCCCCCTTCACTGAAGTTCCCATTGATTCCCTTGTCTTACACACATTATTTACCTCCTTGCAAAACATCTTTTTATCCTCCATAAGATTTAACGATACTCTCTCACCCCAACTCTCATTTGCCCTCCTTTTCACCTCTTCACCTCCTGCCTCTCTCTTCTCTTTCACTAACAATCTTACTTCATCATTCCACCACTCACTACCCTTTCTAATCTGCCCACCTCCCATGCTTCTCATGCCACAAGCATCTTTTGCGCAAGCCATCACTGCTTCCCTAAATACAACGCATTCCTCCCGCACTCCCCTTATGTCCTTTGTTCTCACCTTTTTCCATTCTGTACTCAGTCTCTCCTGGTACTTCCTCACACAAGTCTCCTTCCCAAGCTCACTTACTCTCACCACTCTCTTCACCCCAACATTCTCTCTTCTTTTCTGAAAACCTCTACAAATCTTCACCTTCGCCTCCACAAGATAATGATCAGACATCCCTCCAGTTGCATCTCAACACATTAACATCCAAAAGTCTCTCTTTCGCTTGCCTATCAATTAAAATGTAATCCAATAACGCTCTCTGGCCATCTCTCATACTTACATATGTATACTTATGTATATATCTCTTTTTAAACCAGGTATTCCCAATCACTAGTCCTTTTTCAGCACATAAATCTACAAGCTCTTCACCATTTCCATTTACAACACTGAACACCCCATGTACACCAATTATTCCCTCAACTGCCACATTACTCACCTTTGCATTCAAATCACCCATCTCTATAACCCGGTCTCGTGCATCAAAACTACTAACACACTCACTCAGTTGCTCCCAAAACACCTGCCTCTCATGATCTTTCTTCTCATGCCCAGGTGCATATGCACCAATAATCACCCATCTCTTTCCATCCACTTTCAGTTTTACCCATATCAGTCTAGAGTTTGCTTTCTTACACTCTATCACATACTCCCACCACTCCTGTTTCAGGAGTAGTGCTACTCCTTCCATTGCTCTTGTCCTCTCACTAACCCTTGAGCTTTGTTTCACTCAGAGCCAAAACGTCCAGGTTCCTTTCCTGAAACATACTACCTATCTCTCCTTTTTTCTCATCTTGGTTACATCCACACACATTTAGACCCCCCAATCTGAGCCATCGAGGAGGATGAGCACTCCATGCTTGACTCCTTCTGTTTCCCCTTTTAGAAAGTTAAAATACAAGAAGGGGAGGGTTTCCAGCCCCCTGCTCCCGTCCCCTTTAGTCACCTTCCACGACACGTGAGGAACGCGTAGGAAGTATTCTTTCTCCCCTATCCCCAGGGATAGTGTATCTTATTCCACTTTATATTTGCTCTCAACCCACTTAATGAATGTAACAATATGACTTTGACCTTAAAAATGATTTAAATTCATGGCAAAAACTAAATTTCGTACAGTACTCATCTTCTAAGATGGTAAGACCTTTGAAAATTTTAAATTCAGTCACTTCTCATATAAATACATTAATCACAACCTTTAATTTCAATTCATCTCTTACTCCATTACATATTGCTATCAATTAACCACAAAACACAAAACTGAGTGTTCAATTTACAGAGGTATAGGTTTATTGAGTATTCCTGGGAAATTATATGGGAGGGTATTGATTGAGAGGGAGAAGGCATACACAGAGCATCAGATTGGGGAAGAGCAGTGTGGTTTCAGAAGTGATAGAGGATGTGTGGATCAGGTGTTTGCTTTGAAGAATGTATGTGAAAAATACTTAGAAAAACAAATGGATTTCCATGTAGCATTTATGGATCTGGAGAAGGCATATGATAGTTGATAGAGATGCTCTGTGGAAGGTATTAAGAATATATGGTGTGGGAGGCAAGTTGCTAGAAGCAGTGAAAAGTTTTTATCGAAGATGTAAGGCATGTGTACAAGTAGGAAGAGAGGAAAGTGATTGGTTCTCAGTAAATGTCAATTTGTGACGGGTGCGTGATGTCGCCATGGTTGTTTAATTGGTTTATGGATGGGGTTGTTAGGGAGGTGAATGCAAAAGTTTTTGAGAGAGGGGCAAGTATGCAGTCTGTCATGGATGAGAGGTCTTAGGAAGTGAGTCAGTTGTTGTTTGCTGATGATACTGCGCTGGTGGCTGATTCAGGTGAGAAACTGCAGAAGCTAGTGACTGAGTTTGGTAAAGTGTGTGAAAGAAGAAAGCTGAGAGTAAATGTGAATAAGAGCAAGGTTATTAGGTACAGTAGGGTTGAGGGACAAGTCAATTGGGAGGTAAGTTTGAATGAAGAAAAGCTGGAGGAAGTGGTTTTAGATGTCTGGGAGTGGATGGAACCATGGAAGCGGAAGTGAGTCACAGGGTGGGGGAGGGAGCGAAAGTTCTGGGAGCATTGAGATTTGGGTGGAAGGCAAGAAGATTATCTTGGAAATCAGAAATGGGTATGTTTGAAGGAATAGTGGTTCCAACAGTGTTATATGGTTGCGAGGCGTGGGCTATAGATAGGGTTGTGCGAAGGAGGGTGGATGTGTTGGAAATGAGATGTTTGAGGACAATATGTGGTGTGAGGTGGTTTGATCAAGTAAGTAATGAAAGGGTAAGAGAAATTTGTGAAAATGAAAAGAGTGTGCTTGAGAGAGCAGAAGAGGGTGTTTTGAAATGGTTTGGTCACATGGAGAGAATGAGTGAGGAAAGATTGACCAAAGGGATATTTTGCTTTGTCGCTGTCTCCCGCGTTAGCTAGGTAGCGCAAGGAAACAGACGAAAGAAATAGCCCAACCTACCCACATACACATGTATATACATACACATCCACACGCACATATACACACCTATACATCTCAACATATACATATATATACACACACAGACATATACATATATACACATGTACATAATTCATACTTGCTGCCTTTATTCATTCCCGCCCCCACCCTGCTACACATGAAATGACAACCCCCTCCCCCTGCATGCGTACGAGGTAGCGCTAGGAAAAGACAACAAAGGCCACATTTATATACACGCATTCTCTAGCTGTCATGTATAATGCATCTAAACCACAGCTCCTTTTCCACATCCAGGCCCCACAAAACTTTCCATAGTTAACCAAGACTCTTCACATGCCCTGGTTCAATCCATTTACAGCACGTCGACCTCGATTTACCACATCGTTCCAATCCACTATATTCCTTGCATGCCTTTCACCCTCCTGCATGTTCAGGCCCTGATCACTCAAAATCTTTTTCACCCTATATTTTCACCTCCAATTTGGTCTCTCACTTCTCCTCATTCCCTCCACCTCTGACACATATATCCTCTTTGTCAATCTTTCCTCATTCATTCTCTCCATGTGACCAAACCATTTCAATGCACCCTCTTCTGCTCTCTCAACCACACTCTTTTTATTACCACACCTCTCTTCCCCTTTCATTACTTACTTGATCAAACCACCTAACACCACATATTGTCCTTAAACATCTCATTTCCAACGCATCCAGTATCCTCTGCACAACTCTATCTATAGCCCACGCCTCGCAACCATGTAACATTGTTGTTATCACTATTCCTTTAAACACCCATTTTTACTTTCCGAGATAATTTTCTCGCCTTCCACACATTCTTTAACTCTCCCAGGACTTTCGCCCCTTACTCCCCCCTGTGACTAACTTCCGCTTCCATGGTTCCATCGGCTGCCAAATCCACTCCCAGGCATCTAAAACACTTCACTACCTCCAGTTTTTCTCTATTTAAACTTACCTCCCAATTGACTTGTCCCTCAACTCTTCTGTACCTAATTACCTTGCTCTTATTAACATTTACTCTCAGCTTTCTTCTTTCAACACTTTAACAAACTCAGTCACCAGCCTCTGCAGTTTCTCACCCAAATCAGCCACCAGCATTGTATCATCAACAAACAACTGACTCACTTAACAAGCCCTTTCATCCACAACAGACTGCATACTGCATCCCCAAAATTCTTGCATTCACCTCCCTAACAACCCCATCCATAAACAAATGAAACAACCATGGAGAGACATCACTCACCCCTGCCACAAAACGACATTCCCTGAGAACCAATCACTTTCCTCTCTTCCTACTCGTACACATGCCTTACATCTTTGATAAAAACTTTTCACTGCTTCTAACAACTTGCCTCCCACACCATATACTCTTAATACCTTCCACAAAGCATCTCTATCAACTCTGTCATATGCCTTCTCCAGATCCATAAATGCTACATACAAATCCATTTGTTTTTCTAAGTATTTCTCACATACATTCTTCAAAGCAAACACCTGATCCACACATCCTCTACCACTTCTGAAACCACACTACTCTTCTCCAGTCACATGCTCTGTACATGCCTTCACCCTCTCAATCAATGCCCTCCCATATAATTTCCCAGGAATACTCAAAAAACTTATACTCTGTAATTTGAGCACTCACTTTTATCCCCTTTGCCTTTGTACAATGGCACTATGCAAGCATTCCGCCAAGCCTCAGGCACCTCACCATGAGTCATACATACATTAAATAATCTTACCAACCAGTCAACAATATAGTCACCCCCCTTTTTTAATAAATTCCACTGCAATACCATCCAAACCCGCTGCCTTGCCAGCTTTCATCTTCCGCAAAGCTTTTACTACCTCTTCTCTGTTTACCAAATAATTTTCCCTAATCCTGTCACTTTACACACCACCTCTACCAAAGCACCCTATATCTGCCACTCTTTCATGAAACACATTCAACAAACCTTTAAAAATACTCACTCCATCTCCTTCTCACATCACCACTACTTGTTATCACCTCCCCATTAGCCCTTCACTGATGTTTCCATTTAATCCCTGTCTTACGCACTTTATTTATCTCCTTCCAAAACATCTTTTTATTCTCCCTAAAATTTAATGATACTTTCTCACCCCAACTCTCATTTGCCCTCTTTTTCACCCCTTGCATCTTTCTCTTGACCTCCTGCCTCATTCTTTTATACATCTCCCAGTCATTTGCATTATTTCCCTGCAAAAATCGTCCAAATGCCTCTCTCTTGTCTTTCACTAATATTCTTACTTCTTCATCCCACCACTCACTACCCTTTCTAATCTGCCCACCTCCCACACTTCTCATGCCACAAGCATCTTTTGCGCAAGCCATAACTGCTTCCCTAAATACATCCCATTCCTCCCCCTCTCCCCTTATGTCCTTTGTTCTCACCTTTTTCCATTCTTTATTCAGTCTCTCCTGGTACTTCCTCACGCAAGTCTCCTTCCCAAGCTAACTTACTCTCACCACTCTCTTCACCCCAACATTCTCTCTTCTTTTCTGAAAAGCTCTACATATTTTCACCTTCGCCTCCACAAGATAATGATCAGACATCCCTCCAGTTGCACCTCCCAGCACTTTAACATCCAAAAGTCTCTCTCGCATGCCTATCAATTAAAACGCAATCCAATAACACTCTCTGGCCATCTCTCATACTTACATATGTATACTTATGTATATCTCTCTTTTTAAACCAGGTATTCCCAATCACCAGTCCTTTTTCAGCACATAAATCTACAAGCTCTTCACCATTTTCATTTAAAACTCTGAACGCCCCATGTACACCAATTATTCCCTCAACTTCCACATTACTCACCTTTGCATTCAAATCACCCATCACTATAACCCAGTCTCGTGCATCAAACTACTAACACACTCACTCAGCTGCTCCCAAAACACTTGGCTCTCATGATTCTTCTCATGCCCAGGTGCATATGCACCAATAATCACCCATCTCTCACCATCCACTTTCAGTTTTACCCATATCAGTCTAGAGTTTACTTTGTTACACTCTATTACATACTCCCACCACTCCTGTTTCAGGAGTAGTGCTACTCCTTCCCTTGCTCTTGTTCTCTCACTAACCCCTGACTTTACTCCCAAGACATTCCCAAACCAGGTTCCTTTCCTCAAACATACTACCTATCTCTCCTTTTTTCTCATCTTGGTTACATCCATACACAGTTAGATATCCCAATCTGAGTGTTCAAGGAGGATGAGCACTCCCCGCGTGACTCCTTCATCTGTTTCCCAGCGCTATCCTGCCCCACAGGAAACAGTATCACAGCCATCTACTTCAGCAAGGTCTTTCTTTTTTCTTTCAAACTATTCGCCATTTCCCGCATTAGCGAGGTAGCGTTTAGAACAGAGGACTGGGCCTTTGAGGGAATACCCTCACCTGGCCCTATTCTCTGTTCCTTCTTTTGGAAAATTGAAAAAAAAAAAAAAAAAAAACAAGAGGGGAGGATTTCCAGCCCCCCCGCTCCCTCCCCTTTTAGTCGCCTTCTACGACACGCAGGGAATACGTGGGAAGTATTCTTAATCCCCTATCCCCAGCAAGGTATTACCAGAAAAACAGACAAGAAAAGACCACATTCATTCACTCTCAGTCTATAGCTGTTATGTGTAATGCACCGAAACCACAGTTCCCTATCCACATCCAGGCCCCATAGACCTTTCCATGGTTTACCCCAGACATAACACATGCCCTGGTTCAGTCCATTGACAGCACGTTGACTCTGGTATACCAGATTGTTCCAGTTCACTCTATTCGTTGCATGGCTCTCACCATCCTGCAAGGTCAGGCTTTGTTCACTCAAAATCTTTTTCACTTTATCCTTCCACCTCCAATTTGGTCTCCCGCTTATCCTTGTTCACTCCTCCTCTGACACATTTATCTTCTTTGTCAACCTATCCTCACTCATTCTCTTCATATGTCCAACCTATTTTGCTTTCTTAACCATTCTTTTTATTTCCACACATCTCTCTTACCCTTTCATTACTTACTCAATCAAACCATGTCACACCACATTTTGTCCTCAGTTATTTCATTTCCAATACATCCAACTTCCTCCGTACAACCCTATCTATATCCCATGTCTCACAGCCATATATTGTTGGAACTGCTATTCCTTCAGACTTACCCATTTATGCTATCCGAGATAACATTCTTTCCTTCCACGTCTTCTTCGCTCCCAGAACCTTCAACCCCTCCCCCACCCTATGACTCACTTTTACTTCCGTGGTTCCACTCACTGCTGAGTCTACTCCCAGGTATCAAAAACACTACACTTCCTCCAGTTGTCCCTCAACCCTACTGAACCTAATAACCTTGCTTTTATTCACATTTACTCTCAACTTTCTACCTTCACACACTTTTCCAAACTCAGTCATCAAATTCTGCCGTTTCCTACTCAAATCATTTGCTAGTGCTCCTCCCCACTCTGATGCATTGTGCCTGCCCTCACCCTCTCAGTCAATTCCCCCCCGTACAATTTCCCAGAAATGCTCAACTAACTTATGCCTCTGTAGCTCAAACACTCACCTTCATCCCCTTAGCCTTTGTAGAATGACACTATGCATGCATTCTGCCAATACTCAGGCATCTCACCATGATCCACACATACACTGAATATCCTTATGAACCAAGCAACATCACAGTCACTCCCTTTCTTAATAAATTCAACTGCAATACCATCCAAACCCTCCACCTTGCCAGATTTTATCTTCCACAAAGGTTTCACTACCTCTTATGTCGTAATCAAACCATTCTTCCTGACCCTCTCCCTTCACACACCACCCCAACCAAAGCACCCTACATCTGCCACTCTGTCATCGAACAAATTCAGTAAACCCTCAAAATACCCATTTCATCTCCTCACTTCATCACTACCTGTTATTACATCCCCCTTGCCACCTTCACTGATGTTCCCATTTATTCTCTTGTCTTACACATGTTATCTATCTCCTTCCAAGACATTTTATTCTCTGTAAAGTTTAATGATATTCTTTCACCCCAACTCTCATTTGCCCTCTTTTTAACCTATGCTCCTTCCTCGACCTCCTGCCACTTTCTTTTATACATCTACCAGTCATTTGCACTACTTCCTTGTAAGTATCTTCTATATGCCTCTCTTTTCTTTCACTAACAACTTTACTTCATCCCACCACTCATTACTTTTTCTAATCTGCACACCTCCCATCTCTTTCATGCCATATGCATCTTGTGCACATGCCATCACTGCTTCCCCCAAATGCATCCCATTCCTCATCCACTCCCCTCATGTCATTTGCTCCCACCTTTTGCCATCCTACACATGATCTCTCCTGGTACTTCCTCATACAAGTCTTCTTTCCAAGCTAACTTACTCTGACTACTCTCTTCTCCCCAACATTTTCTCGTCTTTTTTGAAAATCTCTACAAACCTCTACCTTTGCCTCCACAAGATAATGATCAGACATCCCACCAGCTGCCCCTTTCAGCACATTAACATCTAAAAGTTTCTCTTTTGCACACCTATCAGTTAACACATAATCTGATAATGCCCTTTGACCATCTCTCCTACTCACATATGTATACTTATGTATTTCTCTCTTTTTGAACCAAGTATCCCCAATCACCAGTCTTTTTTTAACACACAAATCCATATGCTCTTCATTTCCATTCACAACACTGAATACCCCATGTATTCCAAGTATGCCCTCGACTGCCACATAACTCACCTTCATATTTAAATCACCCATCAGTAATACACAGTCTCATGCACCAAAGGTACTGACATACTCAGCTGCTCCCAAAATACTTGCCTTTCATGATTTTTCTTCTCATGACCAGGTGCATAAGCACCAATAATCACCCATCTCTCCATTCACTTTCAATTTTGTCCACATCAGTGTAGAATTTATTTTCTTACACTTATCACATGATTCCGCAACTCCTGCTTCAGGAGTATTGGTACTCTTTCATTAGGCCTTGTCCTTTCACCAGCCCCTGACTTTACTCTCAAGACTTTTCCAAACTATTCTTTCCCTTAACCCTTGAGCTTCGTTTCACTCAGAGCCAGAACATCCAGGCTTCTTTCCTCAAACTTACTACCTATCTCTCCTTTCTGCACATCTTAGTTACATCCACACACATTCAGACACCCCAATCTGAGCCTTCCAGGAGAATGAGCACTCCCAGCTTGACTCTTTCCTCTGTCTCTCAGCAGCTTCAAACTTACATAGACAAACTGATGGACTGCTCACATAGGTGGCAAATGAATTTTGATATCGATAAGTACAAAATAAATTTTTGATATTGATAGGTAGAGAATTTTATATATCAGTTATATAAATGAAAAACTGGAGGAAGTGAAGTGTTTTAGATATCTGGGAGTGGATCTGTCAGCGGATGGAACCATGGAAGCGGAAGTGGATCATAGGGTGGGGGAGGGGGCGAAAATTTTGGGAGCCTTGAAAAATGTGTGGAAGTCGAGAACACTATCTCGGAAAGCAAAAATGGGTATGTTTGAGGGAATAGTGGTTCCAACAATGTTGTATGGTTGCGAGGCGTGGGCTATGGATAGAGATGTGCGCAGGAGGATGGATGTGCTGGAAATGAGATGTTTGAGGACAATGTGTGGTGTGAGGTGGTTTGATCGAGTAAGTAACGTAAGGGTGAGAGAGATGTGTGGAAATAAAAAGAGCGTGGTTGAGAGAGCAGAAGAGGGTGTTTTGAAATGGTTTGGGCACATGGAGAGAATGAGTGAGGAGAGATTGACCAAGAGGATATATGTGTCGGAGGTGGAGGGAACGAGGAGAAGAGGGAGACCAAATTGGAGGTGGAAAGATGGAGTGAAAAAGATTTTGTGTGATCGGGGCCTGAACATGCAGGAGGGTGAAAGGAGGGCAAGAAATAGAGTGAAGTGGAGTCATGTGGTATACAGGGGTTGACGTGCTGTCAGTGGATTGAAGCAAGGCATGTGAAGCGTCTGGGGTAAACCATGGAAAGCTGTGTAGGTATGTATATTTGCGTGTGTGGACGTGTGTATGTACATGTGTATGGGGGGGGGGGGGGGGTTGGGCCATTTCTTTCGTCTGTTTCCTTGCGCTACCTCGCAAACGCGGGAGACAGCGACAAAGTATAAAAAAAAAAAAAAAAAAAAAAAAAAAAAAAAAAAAAAATAAATGAAAAGGCAAGCTACAGTATTTATTCTGTTGAACTGCAAAAGGTAAGTGAGGAAAAAGACGGGCTTAATCGTCTCTGATGACCTAAAACCTAGCAGTGCACAGATGCAGTGAAAAGAGTAAATACATTCTTGAATTGATGAGAAGGGCCTTAGAAAAGTCCAGGGAAATCTTCCTTCCTCTTTACAGTTCATTGGTTCATCCACATCTTGAGTATTGTGTTCAGTTTTGCTCACTCAACCTAAAAGGTTCCTTATGGTATGTTTTTAGCTAGAAAAGAGAAGGTTAAGAGATGTTGTAAGTATTCAATATGATCAAAGGCTTTAATAATCTTGATCTATAAAGTTACTCAATGCTTGGTTTGCCTGATTGTACTCTTAGTGATGGATACGGACTCATAGAGAAATGTTTTACCTCAAATGAGATGAAATACTTTTTCTTGAACAGGATTGTTAACACATGGAATGGTTTGTCAACTACAGCAGTTGAAACCAGTAATATAGATACTTGTAGGGGTTAGCATTATTTTTCCTGACAGTAGCACATTCATGGGCTTCCCAAGGTCTCATGGAGAGGTTCCAATCCTGGATGTGGCAGGTGATCCACATTCAACACAGCTGTTCATCCACCCTATGGGGCTCATTGATGAAATGGGTACCTGCCTCAGGAAAGATTGAGTGTAGAATGGCAAAAAGTGAGAGCAAATGATCTGAGGGGAGTGGGTGAGGAATGGGATGTATTTAAGGAAACAGTGATGGCTTGTGCAAAAGATGCATGTGGCATGAAGAAGGTTGGAGGTAGGCAGATTAGAAAGGGTAGTGAGTCGTAGAATGAAGAGGTAATATTGATAGTGAAAGAGAAAAGAAAGGCGTTTGGACGATACTTGCAGGGAAGTAGTGCAGATGACTGGGAGGTGTTTAAAAGAAAGCGGCTGGAGGTCAAGAGAAAGGTGCAAGAGGTGAAAAAGAAGGCAATTGAGAGTTTGGGTGAGAGAGTATCATTAAATTTTAGGCAGAATAAAAAGATGGTTTGGAAGGAGGTAAATAACATGTGAAAGACAGAACAAAAGGGAACATCAGTGAAGGGGGCAAATGGGGAGGTAATAACAAGCAGTGATGAAGTGAGAAGGAGATTGAGTGAGTATTTTGAAGGTTTGTTGAATGTGTTTGATGATAGAGTGGAAAATATAGTTCGTTTTGGTTGGGTTGGTGTGCAAAGTGAGAGGATCAGAGAGAATGGTTTTGTAAATAGAGAAGAGTTAGTGAAAGCTCTGCGGAAGATGAAACCTGGCAAGATGGCAGGTTTGGATGGTATTGCAGTGGAATTTAATAAAAAAGGGGGTGACTATGATGTTGATTGGTTGATAAGGATATTCAGTGTATGTATGGATCATGGTGAAGTACCTGAGGATTGACAGTATGCATGCATAGTGCCATTGTACAAAGGCAAAGGGGGTAAAGGTGAGTGTTCAAATTACAGAGGCATAAGTTTGTTGAGTATTCCTGGGAAATTTATATTTATTTTTATATTTTGCTTTGTCACTGTCTCCTGCATTAGCGAAGTAGCACAAGGAAACAGACGAAAGAATGGCCCAACCCACCCACATACACTTTTTTTTTTTATAGTATTCGCTATTTCCCACGTTAGTGAGGTAGCGTTAAGAACAGAGGACTGAGCCTTTGGGGGAAAATCGTCACTTGGCCCCCTTCTCTGTTCCTTCTTTTGGAAAACTGAAAACGAGAGGGGAGGATTTCCAGCCCCCACTCCCTTCCCTTTTAGTCACCTTCTATGACACGCAGGGAATACTTGGGAAGTATTCTTTCTCCCCTAACCCCAGGGATAACATACACATGTATATGTATATATACACATCCACACATGCAAAATATACATACCTATACATCTCAACATATACATATATATATACACACAGACATATACATATATACACATGTACCTAATTCATACTGTCTGCCTTTGTTCATTCCCATCACCACCCCTCCACATATGAAATAACAACCCCCTCCTCCCTCATGTGCACGAGGTAGCGCTAGGAAAAGACAACAAAGGCCACATTCGTTCACACTCGGTCTCTAGCTGTCATGTAATAATGCACCAAAACCACAGCTCCCTTTCCACATCCAGGCCCCACAGAACTTTCCATGGTTTACCCCAGACGCTTCAGATGCCCTGGTTCAATCCATTGTCAGCACGTCGACCCCGGTATACCACATCATTCCAATTCACTCTATTCCTTGCACTCCTTTCACCCTCCTGCATGTTCAGGCTAAGATCACTCAAAATCTTTTTTACTCCATCTTTCCATCTCCAATTTGGTCTCCCACTTCTCGTTCCCTCCACCTCTGACACATATATCCTCTTGGTCAATTGTTCCTCACTCATTCTCTCCATGTGACCAAACCATTTCAAAACACCCTCTTCTGCTCTCTCAACCATGCTCTTTTTATTACCACACATCTCTCTTACCTTACTATTACTTACTCGATCAAACCACCTCACACAACACATTGTCCTCAAACATCTCATTTCCAGCACATCCACCCTCCTCCGCACAACTCTATCTATAGCCCACGCCTCACAACCATATAACGTTGTTGGAACCACTATTCCTTCAAACATACCTTTTGCTTTCCGAGATGATGTTCTCGACTTCCACACATTCTTCAATGCTCCCAGAACTTTCGCCCCCTCCCCCACCCTTATGATTCACTTCCACTTCCATGGTTCCATCCACTGCCAAATCCACTCCCAGATATCTAAAACACTTCACTTCCTCCAGTTTTTCTCCATTCAAACTTACCTCCAATTGACTTGTCCCTCAACCCTACTGTACCTAATAACCTTGCTCTTATTCACATTTACTCACAGCTTTCTTCTTTCACACACTTTATCAAACTCAGTCACCAGCTTCTGCGGTTTCTCACATGAATCAGCCACCAGCGCTGTATCATCAGCGAACAACAACTGACTCACTTCCCAAGCTCTCTCATCCACAAGAGACTGCATACTTGCCCCTCTTTCCAAAACTCTTGCATTCACCTCCCTAACAACCCCATCCATAAACAAATTAAACAACCATGGAGACATCACACACCCCTGCCGCAAACCTACATTCGCTGAAAAGCAATCACTTTTCTCTCTTCATACATGTACACATGCCTTACATCCTCGATAAAAATTTTTAACTGCTCCTAACAACTTGCCTCCCACACCATATATTCTTAATACCTTCCACAGAACATCTCTATCAACTCTATCATATGCCTTCTCCAGATCCATAAAAGCTACATACAAATCCATTTGCTTTTCTAAGTATTTCTCACATACATTCTTCAAAGCAAACACCTGATCCACACATCCTCTACCACTTCTGAAACCACACTGCTCCTCCCCAATATGGGAGGGTATCGGTTGAGAGGGTAAAGGCATGTGCAGAGCATCAGATTGGATGCTATTTCATGTGGGGTGGCGACAGGAATGGATGAAAGCAAGGAAGTATGAATATGTACACGTGTATATATGTATATATGATCATGAGAGGCAAGTGTTTTGGGAGCAGCTAAATGAGTGTGTTAGCGGTTTTGATGCACGAGACCGGGTTATAGTGATGGGTGATTTGAATGCAAAGGTGAGTAATGTGGCAGTTGAGGGAATAATTGGTATGCATGGGGTGTTCAGTGTTGTAAATGGAAATGGTGAAGAGCTTGTAGATTTATGTGCTGAAAAAGGACTGATGATTGGGAATACCTGGTTTAAAAAGCGAGATATACATAAGTATACTTATGTAAGTAGGAGAGATGGCCAGAGAGCGTTATTGGATTATGTGTTAATGGACAGGCGCGCGAAAGAGAGACTTTTGGATGTCAATGTGCTGAGAGGTGCAACTGGAGGGATGTCTGATCATTATCTTGTGGAGGCTAAGGTGAAGATTAGTATGGGTTTTCAGAAAAGAAGAGTGAATGTTGGGGTGAAGAAGGTGGTGAGAGTAAGTGAGCTTGGGAAGGAGACCTGTGTGAAGAAGTATCAGGAGAGACTGTGTACAGAATGGAAAAAGGTGAGAACAATGGAAGTAAGGGGAGTGGGGGAGGAATGGGATGTATTTAGGGAAGCAGTGATGGATTGCGCAAAAGATGCTTGTGGCATGAGAAGAGTGGGAGGTGGGCTGTTTAGAAAGGGTAGTGAGTGGTGGGATGAAGAAGTAAGAGTATTAGTGAAAGAGAAGAGAGAGGCATTTGGACGATTTTTGCAGGGAAAAAATGCAATTGAGTGGGAGAAGTATAAAAGAAAGAGACAGGAGGTCAAGAGAAAGGTGCAAGAGGTGAAAAAAAGGGCAAATGAGAGTTGGGGTGAGAGACTATCAGTAAATTTTAGGGAGAATAAAAAGATGTTCTGGAAGGAGGTAAATAGGGTGCGTAAGACAAGGGAGCAAATGGGAACTTCAGTAAAGGGCGTAAATGGGGAGGTGATAACAAGTAGTGGTGATGTGAGAAGGAGATGGAATGAGTATTTTGAAGGTTTGTTGAATGTGTCTGATGACAGAGTGGCAGATATAGGGTGTTTTGGTCGAGGTGGTGTGCAAAGTGAGAGGGTTAGGGAAAATGATTTGGTAAACAGAGAAGAGGTAGTAAAAGCTTTGCGGAAGATGAAAGCCGGCAAGGCAGCAGGTTTGGATGGTATTGCAGTGGAATTTATTAAAAAAGGGGGTGACTGTATTGTTGACTGGTTGGTAAGGTTATTTAATGTATGTATGACTCATGGTGAGGTGCCTGAGGATTGGCGGAATGCTTGCATAGTGCCGTTGTACAAAGGCAAAGGGGATAAGAGTGAGTGCTCAAATTACAGAGGTATAAGTTTGTTGAGTATTCCTGGTAAATTATATGGGAGGGTATTGATTGAGAGGGTGAAGGCATGTACAGAGCATCAGATTGGGGAA
Source organism: Panulirus ornatus (assembly GCF_036320965.1). Lineage (NCBI taxonomy): Eukaryota > Metazoa > Arthropoda > Malacostraca > Decapoda > Palinuridae > Panulirus > Panulirus ornatus. The sequence goes on from NC_092233.1 coordinate 35,404,414, forward strand.
GAGCAGTGTGGTTTCAGAAGTGGTAGAGGATGTGTGGATCAGGTGTTTGCTTTGAAGAATGTATGTGAGAAATACTTAGAAAAGCAAATGGATTTGTATGTAGCATTTATGGATCTGGAGAAGGCATATGATAGAGTTGATAGAGATGCTCTGTGGAAGGTATTAAGAATATATGGTGTGGGAGGCAAGTTGTTAGAAGCAGTGAAAAGTTTTTATCGAGGATGTAAGGCATGTGTACGTGTAGGAAGAGAGGAAAGTGATTGGTTCTCAGTGAATGTAGGTTTGCGGCAGGGGTGTGTGATGTCTCCATGGTTGTTTAATTTGTTTATGGATGGGGTTGTTAGGGAGGTAAATGCAAGAGTTTTGGAAAGAGGGGCAAGTATGAAGTCTGTTGGGGATGAGAGAGCTTGGGAAGTGAGTCAGTTGTTGTTCGCTGATGATACAGCGCTGGTGGCGGATTCATGTGAGAAACTGCAGAAGCTGGTGACGGAGTTTGGTAAAGTGTGTGGAAGAAGAAAGTTAAGAGTAAATGTCAATAAGAGCAAGGTTATTAGGTACAGTAGGGTTGAGGGTCAAGTCATTTGGGAGGTGAGTTTGAATGGTGAGAGGCTGGAGGAAGTGAAGTGTTTTAGATATCTGGGAGTGGATCTGTCAGCGGATGGAACCATGGAAGCGGAAGTGGATCATAGGGTGGGGGAGGGGGCGAAAATTTTGGGAGCCTTGAAAAATGTGTGGAAGTCGAGAACATTATCCCGGAAAGCAAAAATGGGTATGTTTGAAGGAATAGTAGTTCCAACAATGTTGTATGGTTGCGAGGCGTGGGCTATGGATAGAGTTGTGCGCAGGAGGATGGATGTGCTGGAAATGAGATGTTTGAGGACAATGTGTGGTGTGAGGTGGTTTGATCGAGTAAGTAACGTAAGGGTAAGAGAGATGTGTGGAAATAAAAAGAGCGTGGTTGAGAGAGCAGAAGAGGGTGTTTTGAAATGGTTTGGGCACATGGAGAGAATGAGTGAGGAAAGATTGACCAAGAGGATATATGTGTCGGAGGTGGAGGGAACGAGGAGAAGAGGGAGACCAAATTGGAGGTGGAAAGATGGAGTGAAAAGGATTTTGTGTGATCGGGGCCTGAACATGCAGGAGGGTGAAAGGAGGGCAAGGAATAGAGTGAATTGGAGCGATGTGGTATACAGGGGTTGACGTGATGTCAGTGGATTGAATCAAGGCATGTGAAGCGTCTGGGGTAAACCATGGAAGGCTGTGTAGGTATGTATATTTGCGTGTGTGGACGTGTGTATGTACATGTGTATGGGGGGGTTGGGCCATTTCTTTCGTCTGTTTCCTTGCGCTACCTCGCAAACGCGGGAGACAGCGACAAAGTATAAAAAAAAAAAAAAAAAAAAAAAAAAGTATATATGTATATGTGTGTGTGGGCATTTATGTACATACATGTGTATGTGGGTGGGTTAGGCTTTCCTCATCTGTTTCCTTGCACTACCTCGCTGGTGTGGGGGATGGCAATTAGGTATAATGTATAAAGTAAATAAGTATGCGAGTGGATTGGCTATTTTTCATCTGTTTCGTGGCTCTCCCTCGCTGATGGGGGAAACAGCTATTAAGTATGATAATGATAAAAAATGAAAATGTATATGTATATAGTGTTAATGGGATGGTCTTGATTAGGATCCGTACCATCTCAGCTAACATAAAAAAGAATTATACTTCACTTTAAGTCTACAACTTACATTATTTGTGCCTTCTTGGTCACAGTGACAAATTCCAGGTTGTTCTCTTTGATTTATCTTTATGCCTTCCAACTTTTATCACAGTAACCTATGAGTTTCTGATATCTTGCACTATCACATACAGCCTCAGAAAGACCCTGTGGTCTGTTGCTGTCCCAGATGAATGAAGAATAGATGACTATGTAATGCAGGTGGTGGTAGCTGATAAAGAATATCTTGTTCAAGCAAGGTTTTCAGTGAGTGCTTTACACTTGCCTTGATAATTTTGCTAAATCTTGTCATAGGTACTAGTAGGTTCAAAACACACACACACACACACACACACACACACACAACACACACACACACACACAACACACAACAAAAACACACACACACACACACACACAACACACAACACACACACACAACACACACACAAGGCTGAAAGAACTCTAGCTAGATAGCCTAGAAAGATAACGGATAATCTATACATGTCAGCAAATTGAAGGTAAAAGGAAATGTGTTCAAATTCAAAGCCTGTCAACAGGAAAGTACAGGATTGTTAAGTTTTCATGAATACCATGGAACGTACTGAAAATAAATCAGACAGAAATATATGACAGCTTAACTAAGAAGCAAGAACGATTATTTAGTGTACTAGCTTGACTAAGAAGCAAGAAAGATTATTTATTGTACTGCCAGAAGTAAATGTGCTTGGAACAACTACAAAAAAAAAATGTAAAGAAATCTTGACCTATGGTTGAAGTCAGTCATAGGTGAACTAAGAAACAAAAATGTAATGCAGGTGAGCACTTTGTACAAGCCTTGCCATTTTGGTTAAATCTTGTCATAGGTGTTTGCATATAATTAGAGTCTCTCTCTCTCTCTCTCTCTCTCTCTCTCTCTCTCTCTCTCTCTCTCTCTCTCTCTCTCTCTCTCTCTCTCTCTCTCTCTCTCTCTCTCTCTCTCTCTCTCTCTCTCTCTCTCTCTCTCTCTCTCTCTCTCTCTCTCTCTCTCTCTCTCTCTCTCTCTCTCTCTCTCTCTCTCTCTCTCTCTCTCTCTCTCTCTCTCGTTATACACTCAACCCCCTCATCACATCTTATTTTGTCCTCGTGCATTAGTTACATAGAGTTACACAGGTACATAGAACAACACACAGACCCAGGGTACATTTGAGGTGGCCTGGCCTTAATGCTAAATCAAAAGAGAGAGAGAGAGAGACCCTTGTAAGCAGTAGAAGAAAAATATAGCAAAGCATTGGTTGTCTCCCCACCCTCCACTCCCCTCTGGCACACACTGGCAGGAAAACAGGTAGTAAAATACCTTGCAGGATTGATAATCCTGTGAAAGAAATTTTTATAGAAAAGTCATAAGGTAGACTGAATTTGAATATGTCATGCATTCTATCACCAGTGACATGCATCCCTCCACTTTTTCTTATAAAAGGAATGCTAAGAATAAACTTGAGCTATATCCTCACAACTTACCATGCCTGTATTATTCCTGATGAAGAATGAGACTAATTCTCAGTTACTCTCTCGAAGCAGGTGACTTGGGTTAATCAATATCAATATGATGCAGCAACATGGCTAGGGAGATAACAGTGGTTGAGAAGGTAATGTGATACATCACTGCATTGTGATGACTGATTAAATGAATTATTCAATACTAGTGAGTGACAATTGATGATCAAGCCTAATTTTGACAATATTCAGGGTTTTGCTCTGAACAACTTTTCCTGGGAGCTTATTCCATGTATCAGTAATATTTATATTTATTATATACTTTGTCGCTGTCTCCCACGTTAGTGAGGTAGCACAAGGAAACAGACGAAAGAATGGCCCAACCCACCCACATACACATGTATATACATACATGTCCACACACACACATATACATACCTATACATCTCATCATATACATATATATACACACACAGACATATACATATATACACATGTACATAATTCATACTGTCTGCCCTTATTCATTCCCGTCGCCACCCAGTCACTCATCAAATGACAACCTCCTCACCCTGCATGTGCGCAAGGTAGCGCTAAGGAAAGACAACAAAGGCCACATTCGTTCACACTCAGTCTCTAGCTGTCATGTATAATGCATCGAAATCACAGCTCCCTTTCCACATCCAGGCCCTACAAAACTTTCCATGGTTTAGCCCAGACGCTTCACATACCCTGGTTCAATCCATTGACAGCACGTCGACCCCGTTATACCACATCGTTCCAATTCACTCTTTTTCCTTGCACGCCTTTCACCCTCCTGCATGTTCAGGCCCCAACTACTCAAAATCTTTTTCGCTCCATATTTCTACCTCCAATTTGGTCTCCCACTTCCCCTCATTCCCTCCACCTCTGACACATATATCCTTTTTGTCAATCTTTCCTCACTCATTCTCTCCATGTGACCATACCATTTCAAAACACCCTCTTCTGCTCTCTCAACCACACTCTTTCTGTTACCACACATCTCTCTTACCCTTTCATTACTTACTCAATTAAACCACCTCACACCACATATTGTCCTCAAACATCTCATTTCCAGTACATCCACCCTCCTCCGCACAACTCTATCCATAGCCCACGCCTCACAGCCATATAACATTATTGGAACCGCTATTCCTTCAAACATACCCATTTTCGCTTTTCAAGATCACGTTCTTGACTTACACACATTTTTCAACGCTCCCAGAACTTTCATCCCCTCCCCCACCCTATGATTCACTTCTGCTTCCATGGTTCCATCCACTGTCAAATCCACTCTCAGATATCTAAAACACTTCACTTCCAGTTTTTCTCCATTCAAACTTACCTCCCAATTGACTTGTCCCTCAACTCTACTGTGCCTAATAACCTTGCTCGTATTCACATTTACTCTCAGCTTTCTTCTTTCACACACTGTACCAAACTCAGTCTCCAGCTTCTGCAGTTTCTCACCCGAATCAGCCACCAGCGCTGTATCATCAGCGAACAAAAACTGACTCTCTTCCCAAGCTCTCTCATCCACAACAGACTGCAGACTTGCCCCTCTTTCCAAAGCACTTGCATTCACCTCCCTAACAACCCCATCCATAAACAAATTAAACAACCATGGAGACATCACGCACTCCTGCCACAAACCGCAACCAATTCACTGTATCAATAATGTTGCTTGTAAGAAAATATTTCTAGATTAACTTAGTGACCTCTAAATTTTAATCTATTTCCCCTCATCGGTAATGTTGGCACTACTGTAAAGAAATGTTCAATATCATCGTTGTTGAATCCTTTAAGTGTCTTGAAACATTCTGTTAACCTGCGCCAGAGGTGCCTCTTGCTTAGGGAGAATAAGTTTAATTCTAGCATTCTTTCCTCTTATAGTTTGTTCTGCAAGGAGGGAATCAGTATAGTTGCTCTTTGCTGCCCTGCTTCCAATTTAAGAATGTCCTTACTTAAGTGGAGGGCCCAGACCTGCACTGCATATTTGAGATGTGGTCTAACTACACATAGGTGAAGTAGCAATATCACGTCCTTGCTTTTGTAAATAAAGTTTCTGTTTATGAATCCTAACATCCTATTTGTTTTCTTGGCAGATTCATTGCAATATTAGATTTTAAAGTAATTGGAGGCAGTGACCCCTAGATCTCTCACACTAGGGGTGCCCTTTATCTCGTGGCCCATTAGTTCATTATCATATTTTTTGTTTAGGTTTCCTACTTGCAACAGCTGTCATTAATTGATGTTAAATGTCATTTGCCATTCACTAGACCATTCAACAATTTTATCTAGATCCTGGTGTAGTCTTAGCTTATCTCATTCATTTATCATGGCACTGCTTATCTTTTTGTCATCTGCAAATTTGGACATTAGGTTATTTAACACTGCATCAGTATCGTTGATATAGATGATGAAAATTATAGGCCAAAGTAAGGATCCCTGGAGGACTCCACCGGTAATGGGTTACCGTTGTGATGATTTCCCAGCTCATTATAACCCTCTGCTTCCTATCATGTAACCAGGCTTCTATCCAATTTTCCATGCAACCAGTAATCCCCAAGGCTTGGACCTGAGATAGTTTGCCAGTTGATTTCTGGAAGGTTAGGATACCCAGAAACGATCAAGTCTGTATCCTGCACTGCTAGTTATAAACTTTTGTACATGAGTGTCAATATATGCTGGCTGACTAGTGCATCTATAAATGATGTTTATGTAAAGTTTGGAAGCTTCTGTGCTGATCTGAACACACACTTGTTCAACAGCAGCAGATGTAGTCGTCTGAATTTTGTTAGGATTTAGATATGATTTTACATACAGTGCAGTTCCTGCTCCATAACCATCTCCATCCCTGACGGATAATTTGTAGTATGGTAGATTGTACTCACAAATCAGATCGTTGTTTTTCGTGTTCAGAAATGTTTTAGTTTGACCAGTGACATCGTGTTCACTATTTATCAAACAGTGCAATTCAGCTATTTTTTGGATGGAACTTATATTCATGTAAAGGCCATTTAACTTTGAATAGTTTCTATAGGAGGCTGGTGGTATGATTTGGTGACTGGCTATTTTTAGACCTAGGTGTGAAGCACCCCCATGACCTGCATCCCTGGCATTATTGTCTGGTGGGGTGGGGAAGGGATTCAGTCTGACTTGCCTTGTGTGACATTTAATATGACCTGACCCGGCCTCAACTGCCCATTTGGTATGGTTAACCTCTGTTGGATCTTAACAAAAAATTTTCCCTTGTGATTGTAAGGCAATTTGATCTTTGATTCACATTACTAAGAGTTCTGCCCTTATGTTAGAAAAGTTGAAGTGAATACCATCTTTGCTATATAGTTCTTTGTCTTTTATGAATTGAAGCCACGGATTTAAAAGACCAATGTTAGCTTACCTACTTCAGTGTTTTAGTCTCTCATTTACACCCAGTGCTTTACTCAGGGTGTCGTTACCTTCACTAAGTTGCAGGAAGCGCTAACTTAAACAGTGTTATCCAATCTGTCTTTTAGGTTGCATATTGTATTCTTTGATGATAACTCCTAAATTTGAATTCTTGCAGTAAACATGGGTGCTTCCAACATTCACCACTGCACATGACTTTTTAGTTGTTACTTTGATGTCTTTAACCTTTTGTTTACAGTGGGAAATTCTGGTACTCAGGTAAAAGTGGACTGTTGTCTTAACATTCAAATTCCCCACCAAGTGTTTAGGAAGAATTTTTACCAGTTAGTAGCCTATGATTATGGAACAGTCTTCTATGCTCTTTTTTCTCAAGCTGCTAATTATGCGAATTGATTGCTCGTGGGTATGGCCACTGGGGGTGAGAGGGCAGGAAAGTGGTTCCATGAAGAAAGAGGGCGGTTAGGATGATTGAGATGTGACACTGACTTGTAGGAGGTTTGGAATTTGGTTGAGAGTGGACCGTAGTGGAGGGAAGGGAGTGGGAGTTTGGATGAAGGTAAGAGGAGTTTAGGTAGGGAGGTAGGGGTGAGAGGAAGTTGCAGGACAGTTGGGCTGAGGGGTAGGTTGAACATGATGAGGTTTAGGATGGGACTGGGAATTTGAGTGAGGATTAGGGGAGTTTAAATGGGGTTGAGAGGAGGTAGCAGAACAGGAGGGTTGAAGGGTAAGGTGATGATGACAATGTTTAGGATGGTAATGGGAGTTTGGGTATGGGTAGGAGGAGTTTAGATTACATTTCCAACAAATCCACCCTCTTCCATCCTTTTACATTCTGGGTTCAAGACTAATATACCTTCAAACATGATCAGCTTTTACCCAACAGACATTGACCTCCCACACATGCATCAGTGCACTCACGACCTTAGCTCCCTTTCTCACATTGTGACTTTTTTTTATCCCCCATGGTTCCATCCACTGCTATGTTGACTTCTAGGGACCTGAAACACCACTGCCTACAGGCCTTTCCCTCTTCAAATTCACATTCATACCATCCTGGTATGCCCTCCTGTTACACCTTTTCATCTTAATTTTGTTCACAGTATCTCTCAGTTTCTTCCTTTGACACCCTCCCACAAACTCAGACACCTGCTTCTAGAGTTTATCTTTTGAGTCTTCCAAGAGAACTAACTCATCTACAAACAGAAACTGATTCCCCTCCCTGGCTCCTTAACTGTAGACTTGCCTTTTGTTTGTAAATCCTTGCATTTAGCCAATGAACAAATTAGAATGACATGATTGTGTGTACAGAAAGTGAAGGTGTTCTGGTATTGCTGGTATACTGTTGTTCATTAGTGTTAGAGTTGTAGAGGGACAGCACAGATTGCATGGCTTTCATTCTTTCATTTCTTGCATTTGGATGGTTCATCAGAAACTGCAGTGGTTGAAGTGACATGTTCTGCTGAATGGAAAGAAGTGTTTTCAACAAAGCTTTATTTTTTTTCTTATTTTAGCAGGGGAGTGTGGTTAGGAGATGAGTTGTAAGAACTTTTGATGCAAATAACAGATGCTGTTTATGATTTTATTTGTTCGCAGATCTCAGATGCTAGAGCAGGTTGTCGACAACTATACAGATGGTCGTTATCGAGTTGTAGCCGAATTGCTGACAACGATATTCCATGAACCTCTCACAAAACCTCGACCTGGAGTTACATTACCAACCAGGCAAACACAGTTAGCCATCCTTATTGACTCCTTACACAAACTTGGTGATGGCAAGGTAAGAAAACAGACGAGCCTAATTTGGTAGGATTATTTGTGGATGCATTGGAATACTGTAGTAGTTTTATACTGTACTTTATTTTTTATTTTTTTTTTTTTTTGCCGCTGTCTCCCGCGTTTGCGAGGTAGCACAAGGAAACAGACGAAAGAAATGGCCCAACCCACCCCCATACACATGTATATACATACGTCCACACACGCAAATATACATACCTACACAGCTTTCCATGGTTTACCCCAGACGCTTCACATGCCCCGATTCAATCCACTGACAGCACGTCAACCCCGGTATACCACATCGCTCCAATTCACTCTATTCCTTGCCCTCCTTTCACCCTCCTGCATGTTCAGGCCCCGATCACACAAAATCGTTTTCACTCCATCTTTCCACCTCCAATTTGGTCTCCCTCTTCTCCTCGTTCCCTCCACCTCCGACACATATATCCTCTTGGTCAATCTTTCCTCACTCATTCTCTCCATGTGCCCAAACCATTTCAAAACACCCTCTTCTGCTCTCTCAACCATGCTCTTTTTATTTCCACACATCTCTCTTACCCTTAAGTTACTTACTCGATCAAACCACCTCACACCACACATTGTCCTCAAACATCTCATTTCCAGCACATCCATCCTCCTGCGCACAACTCTATCCATTGCCCACGCCTCGCAACCATACAACATTGTTGGAACCACTATTCCTTCAAACATACCCATTTTTGCTTTCCGAGATAATGTTCTCGACTTCCACACATTCTTCAAGGCTCCCAGAATTTTCGCCCCCTCCCCCACCCTATGATCCACTTCCGCTTCCATGGTTCCATCCACTGCCAGATCCACTCCCAGATATCTAAAACACTTCGCTTCCTCCAGTTTTTCTCCATTCAAACTCACCTCCCAATTGACTTGACCCTCAACCCTACTGTACCTAATAACCTTGCTCTTATTCACATTTACTCTTAACTTTCTTCTTTCACACACTTTACCAAACTCAGTCACCAGCTTCTGCAGTTTCTCACATGAATCAGCCACCAGCGCTGTATCATCAGCGAACAACAACTGACTCACTTCCCAAGCTCTCTCATCCCCAACAGACTTCATATTTGCCCCTGTTTCCAAAACTCTTGCATTCACCTCCCTAACAACCCCATCCATAAACAAATTAAACAACCATGGAGACATCACACACCCCTGCCGCAAACCTACATTCACTGAGAATCAATCACTTTCCTCTCTTCCTACACGTACACATGCCTTACATCCTCGATAAAAACTTTTCACTGCTTCTAACAACTTGCCTCCCACACCATATATTCTTAATACCTTCCACAGAGCATCTCTATCAACTTTATATAAGTGTATATTATTGTGAAAAATGTGTTTTTCTTTTACTTCTTGACTTTTTCCGTATTACAAAGTTACAGTGTGTGTTTACTCCCAAACTTATGTAATGCTTCATGTGTAAATAAGTACACACATTGAAGTTCTTGTTATCTGGACCTTGCTGGTCTCAAACTCTGGATGGAAATAAAAAAGATGGGTATTCCTTGGTCATCTGATCTGTGCATCAGTTGTCCAAGGTATACCCAGTTCTATTTCCTCCTTCATTAAAGCAATCAAAATTGCATACCATGTACAATATTACTTTCCAGAATAGAAATATGAACTATACTAAAGTGATCTTTTGTGTATGTTTTCCTGGTGCTACCTCGCTGAAGCATGGGGTAGCAATGCTGTTTCCTGTGGGATGGGGTAGCAACATGAATGGATGAAGGCAAGCAAGTATGAATATGTATATACGTATATATGTATATGTCTGTGTATGTGTATGTATATGTTGATATGTATATGTATATATACATGTGTGTATAGGCATTTATGTATATATGTGTGTATGTGAGTGGATGGGCCATTCTTCATCTGTTTCCTGGTGCTGCCTTGCTGATGGGGGAAACAATGATTTAGTATAAAAAAAAGATAACTAAAGTAAGAATGTCTTATAAGAAAGCAAGCTGTGCAGTACTGCATACTGAAACTTTTAGTGATGGGTGATTTGAATGTGAAGCTGAGTAGCGTGGCAGTTGAGGGTATAATTGATGTGCATGGGTATTCAGTACTGTGAATGGAAATGGTGAGGAGCTTTTGGATTTGTGTGCTGAAAAAAAAACTTGTGATTGGGAATCCCTGGTTTAAAAAGAGAGTATCCACATGTATGCATATGTGCATAGGAGAGATGGTCAAAGGTCATTATTAGACTATACAAAATGATAGGCATGTAAAAGAGAGACTTTTGGATGTAAATATGCTGAGAGGGGCAGCTGATGGGATGTCTGATCACTATCTTGTGGAGGCAAAGGTGTAGATTTGTAGAGGTTTTGAAAAAAGAGGAGACAATGTTGGGGAGAAGAGAGTTGTGACAGTAAGTGAGCATGGAAAGGAGACTTGTATGAAGAAATACCAGAAGAGATTAAGTATAGAATGAAAAAAGGTGAGAGCAAATGAAGTAAGGGGAGTGGTTTAGGAATAGAAGGCAATTAGAGAAGCAGCAATGGCATGTGCAAGAGATGACTGTGGCATGAGAAAGGTGGGAGGTGGGCAGATTAGAAAAAGTATTGTGTTGGGATGAAGAAGTAAAGTTGCTGGTGAAAGAGAAAAGAGAGGGATTTGGATGGTACTTACATGCCTGTCTGTCCATGTTATATCTTTGACTGTCTTTGTATTTATATGGTGGTGCAAGAGATGCATGTAGACATGCACCTTTGTCTAAATCTGCAAAACTGAGGTTCTTAACTCCAGCACCATAGATTGGCGAAAGACAGAAATGACAAGTTCCCTCAGCAGGAATTGCTCTTTTGCTACTTTGCTACCCTGTGTCTTTATGTGGTTATGCTGAAATTACTATTAATAAAAGCTCCCTTTCTTCAGGAAGTTATGGCATGGGGAGCCCAGTCTTTAGCAGAGGCCTTAAAGCGCTTCAACCGAGCAGAAGCAGAGGAAGAGAAAAATCGATGGGCAAAAACGTTAATGAAAATTTCTGATACAATGAATACAACACTTGAGAAAAATATTAATATTGGTAAGATTACCTTTAATGTAATATAATAAGTCATTTAATGTCATCATAATGCAATGGTATATCATGTTACCTTCCCAACCACTGATGTCTCCGTGGCCAGGCAGCAGTAACATACCAATATTGAATAACCCATTTCACCTGCTTTGAGAGAGTAAATGATAATTTTTGCATCATTCTTCAGCATCAAGAATGATATAGGTATGGTAAGTCAAGAGGCTGCCACTCAGATTTATCCTTAGTATTGTCTTTACAACAAAAAGTGAAGGGATGCATGTTGTTGGTAATGTGATTTATGACATATTCATGTTCTTTCTACCTAATGACTTTCCTATAAAAAATTTCTTCAGGCTTGCCAATCCTGCAAGGTATTTTTTCTAAATGTTTTCCATCCAGCATGTGCTAGAGGGAGTGGAGAGTGGGGACACGCCTTTGCTTTTCTAATCTTTTCTTCAACAATATCTCTCTCTCTCTCTCTCTCTCTCTCTCTCTCTCTCTCTCTCTCTCTGTCTCTCTCTCTCTCTCTCTCTCTCTCTCTCTCTCTCTCTCTCTGTCTCTCTCTCTCTCTCTCTCTGTCTCTCTCTCTCTCTCTCTCTGTCTCTCTCTCTGTCTCTGTCTCTCTGTCTCTCTCTCTGTCTCTGTCTCTGTCTCTGTCTCTCTGTCTCTGTCTCTGTCTCTGTCTCTCTGTCTCTGTCTCTCTCTCTGTCTCTCTCTGTCTCTCTCTCTCTGTCTCTCTCTCTCTGTCTCTCTCTCTCTCTCTGTCTCTCTCTCTCTCTCTCTGTCTCTCTCTCTCTCTCTCTGTCTCTCTCTCTCTCTCTGTCTCTCTCTCTCTCTCTCTGTCTCTCTCTCTCTCTCTCTCTCTCTCTCTCTCTCTCTCTGTCTCTCTCTCTCTCTGTCTCTCTCTCTCTCTGTCTCTGTCTCTCTCTGTCTCTGTCTCTCTCTGTCTCTGTCTCTCTCTGTCTCTCTCTCTGTCTCTCTCTCTGTCTCTCTCTCTCTGTCTCTGTCTCTGTCTCTGTCTCTCTCTCTCTCTCTCTGTCTCTCTCTCTCTGTCTCTCTCTCTCTCTCTCTCTCTCTCTCTCTCTCTCTCTCTCTCTCTCTCTCTCTCTCTCTCAAGGAATTAACAAGGTATAACACAGGGTAAGGTTATTTAATGTATGTATGACTCATGGTGAGGTGCCTGAGGATTGGCGGAATGCGTGCGTAGTGCCATTGTACAAAGGCAAAGGGGATAAGAGTGAGTGCTCAAATTACAGAGGTATAAGTTTGTTGAGTATTCCTGGTAAATTATATGGGAGGGTATTGATTGAGAGGGTGAAGGCATGTACAGAGCATCAGATTGGGGAAGAGCAGTGCGGTTTCAGAAGTGGTAGAGGATGTGTGGATCAGGTGTTTGCTTTGAAGAATGTATGTGAGAAATACTTAGAAAAGCAAATGGATTTGTATGTAGCATTTATGGATCTGGAGAAGGCATATGATAGAGTTGATAGAGATGCTCTGTGGAAGGTATTAAGAATATATGGTGTGGGAGGCAAGTTGTTAGAAGCAGTGAAAAGTTTTTATCGAGGATGTAAGGCATGTGTACGTGTAGGAAGAGAGGAAAGTGATTGGTTCTCAGTGAATGTAGGTTTGCGGCAGGGGTGTGTGATGTCTCCATGGTTGTTTAATTTGTTTATGGATGGGGTTGTAAGGGAGGTAAATGCAAGAGTCCTGGAAAGAGGGGCAAGTATGAAGTCTGTTGGGGATGAGAGAGCTTGGGAAGTGAGTCAGTTGTTGTTCGCTGATGATACAGCGCTGCTGGCTGATTCATGTGAGAAACTGCAGAAGCTGGTGACTGAGTTTGGTAAAGTGTGTGGAAGAAGAAAGTTGAGAGTAAATGTGAATAAGAGCAAGGTTATTAGGTACAGTAGGGGTGAGGGTCAAGTCAATTGGGAGGTGAGTTTGAATGGAGAAAAACTGGAGGAAGTGAAGTGTTTTAGATATCTGGGAGTGGATCTGTCAGCGGATGGAACCATGGAAGCGGAAGTGGATCATAGGGTGGGGGAGGGGGCGAAAATTTTGGGAGCCTTGAAAAATGTGTGGAAGTCGAGAACATTATCTCGGAAAGCAAAAATGGGTATGTTTGAGGGAATAGTGGTTCCAACAATGTTGTATGGTTGCGAGGCGTGGGCTATGGATAGAGATGTGCGCAGGAGGATGGATGTGCTGGAAATGAGATGTTTGAGGACAATGTGTGGTGTGAGGTGGTTTGATCGAGTAAGTAACGTAAGGGTAAGAGAGATGTGTGGAAATAAAAAGAGCGTGGTTGAGAGAGCAGAAGAGGGTGTTTTGAAATGGTTTGGGCACATGGAGAGAATGAGTGAGGAGAGATTGACCAAGAGGATATATGTGTCGGAGGTGGAGGGAACGAGGAGAAGAGGGAGACCAAATTGGAGGTGGAAAGATGGAGTGAAAAAGATTTTGTGTGATCGGGGCCTGAACATGCAGGAGGGTGAAAGGAGGGCAAGAAATAGAGTGAATTGGAGTCATGTGGTATACAGGGGTTGACGTGCTGTCAGTGGATTGAAGCAAGGCATGTGAAGCGTCTGGGGTAAACCATGGAAAGCTGTGTAGGTATGTATATTTGCGTGTGTGGACGTGTGTATGTACATGTGTATGGGGGGGGGGGGTTGGGCCATTTCTTTCGTCTGTTTCCTTGCGCTACCTCGCAAACGCGGGAGACAGCGACAAAGTATAAAAAAAAAAAAAAAAAAAAAAAAAAACACAGAAAAGTACTGAAGGCTCCATGAATAGATAGTAATCCTAATGATAAAGCCAATTAAGTGTAGTATATCACTGAACCAGGAATATAGAGGTAGGCAGGCACTGACCAAGGAGGTGTGTTACCAGCACTGTCTGCTTGTGTATTGGAAGGGTTTGTGGTGGCTTCATAAGTGAACTGCTCTTCAATGGTTGTCAAGTTGTGCCTCTCTGATCTAGGTAGCTCTCTTGACTTTATGAGACTTATCCACACATGGACTGCTGGCATTGTGTCCACAAACATAGTCTCTCTGTGTCATACATAAACACATGACAGTACTTAATTTCCACAATGTGTATTTGGTAACTATGTGCTAGCTCTGCCTTTTAACAGAATGGTAGGAACAGTAAATAGAAGTAGTAGGTGGGAACTTTAGACAGGAGTATTGGGTAGAAGTTATAGATTGGAACATTAGGTGGGAGCATTAAGTAAAAGTAGTAGATAGGTAGAAGTTATGGGTTGGAACATTAGGTGGGAGATTAGGTAAAAGTAGTAGATAGGTAGAAATAGTTAGGAGAGACATTGGGTTGGAGCCTGTGGAAACACTGTTCTATAGTTATCCTCTGCCAGTTGCCCGTTAAGAGTGAAGCACTAAAGCACTAGAGTTCACCAGTTATGGAGACTCTTTACCCGTGGCCACCACTTTAATGGAGTTCTCAGAGGAAACAGGCATCAGAGATATAGATAGATAGATGGGAATATTTGAAAAATGACACCTACTTGCTGTATATCTATCTTTATCTTTTAACAGAGAAGAGGTACTGAAAGCATTGCGGAAGATGAAAGCCAGGAAGTCGGCGGGTTTGGATAGTATTGCGGTGGAATTTATTAGAAAAGGGGGTGACTGTGTTGTTGAGTGGTTGGTAAGGATATTCAATGTATGTATGGTTCATGGTTAACTGCCTGAGGATTGATGGAATGCATGCACAGTGCCATTGTACAAAGGCAGAAGGGATAAAGGTGAGTGTTCAAATTACAGAGGTACAACAATGTTGTATGGTTGTGAGGCGTGGGCTATGGATAGAGTTGTGCACAGGAGGGTGGATGTGCTGGAAATGTGATGTTTGAGGACAATGTGTGGTGTTAGGTGGTTTGATCGAATAAGTAATGTAAGGGTAAGAGAGATGTGTGGAAATAAAAAGAGCGTGGTTGAGAGAGCAGAAGAGGGTGTTTTGAAATGGTTTGGGCACATGGAGAGAATGAGTGAGGAAAGATTGACCAAGAGGATATATGTGTCGGGGGTGGAGGGAACGAGGAGAAGTGGGAGACCAAATTGGAGGTGGAAAGATGGAGTGAAAAAGATTTTGAGTGATTGGGGCCTGAACATGCAGGAGGGTGAAAGGCGGGCAAGGAATAGAGTGAATTGGATCGATTTGGTATACCGGGGTTGACGTGCTGTCAGTGGATTGAATCAGGGCATGTGAAGCGTCTGGGGTAAACCATGGAAAGTTGTGTGGGGCCTGGATGTGGAAAGGGAGCTGTGGTTTCGGGCATTATTGCATGACAGCTAGAGAGTGAGTGTGAACGAATGGGGCCTATGTTGTCTTTTCCTAGCGCTACCTCGCACACATGAGGGGGGAGGGGGATGGTATTCCATGTGCGGCGAGGTGGTGATGGGAATGAATAAAGGCAGACAGTGTGAATTGTGTGCATGGGTATATATGTATGTGTCTGTGTGTGTATATATATGTGTACATTGAGATGTATAGGTATGTATATTTGCGTGTGTGGACGTGTATGTATATACATGTGTATGGGGGTGGGTTGGGCCATTTCTTCTGTCTGTTTCCTTGCGCTACCTCGCAAACGCGGGAGACAGCGACAAAGCAAAATGAATATAAATGAATAAGTTTGTTGAGTATTACTGGGAAATTATATGGGAGGGTATTGATTGAGAGGGTAAAAGCATGTACAGAGCATCAGATTGGGGAAGAGCAGTGTAGTTTCAGAAGTGGTAGAGGAAGTGTGGTCAAGTATTTCCTCTGAGGAATGTATGTGAGAAATACTTAGAAAAACATGGATTTGTATGTAGCGTTTATGGATCTGGAGAAGGCATATGATAGAGATGCTCTGTGGAAGGTATTAAGAGTATATGGTGTGGAAGGTAATTTGCTAGAAGCAGTGAAAAGTTTTTATCAAGGATGTAAGGCATGTGTATGAGTAGGAAGAGAGGAAAGTGATTGGTTCTCAGTGAATATCGGTTTGCGGCAGGGTTGTGTGATGTCTCCATGGTAGTTTAATTTGTTTATGGATTGGGTTGTTAGGGAGGTAAATGCAAGAGTTTTGGAGAGAGGGGCAAGTATGCAGCCTATTGTGGATGAGAGGACTTGGGAAGTGAGTCAGTTATTTTTCGCAGATGATACAGCACTGGTGACTGATTCGGGTGAGAAACTACAGAAGTTGGTGAGTGAGTTTGGTAAAGTGTGTGAAAGAAGAAAGCTTAGAATGATTGTGAATAAGAGCAAGGTTCAGTAGGGTTGAGGGGCAAGTTAATTGGGAGGTAAGTTTTAATGAAGAAAAACTGGAGGAAGCAAAGTGTTTTAGATATCTGGGAGTGGATTTAGCAGTGGATGGAGCTATGGAAGTGGAAGTGAGTTACAGGGTGGGGGAGGGGGCGAAGGTTCTGGGAGCGTTGAAGAATGTGTGGAAGACGAGTACGTTATCTTGGAGAGAAAAAATGGGAATGTTTGAAGGAATAGTGGTTCAACAATGTTATATGGTAGCGAGGTATGGGCTATAGATATGGTTGTGTGGAGGAGGGTGGATGTGTTGGAAATGAAATGTTTGAGGACAATATGTAGTGTGAGGTGGTTTGATCGAGTAGGTAATGAAAGGGTAAGAGAGCTGTATGGTAATAAAAAGAGTATGGTTGAGAGAGCAGAAGAGGGTGTATTGAAATGCTTTGGTCACATGGAGAGAATGAGTTGGGAAAGATTGACAAACAGGATATGTGTGTCAGAGGTGGAGGGAGCGATTTTGAGCGATCAGGGTCTGAACATACTGGAGGGTGAAAGGCGTGCAAAGAACAAAGTAAATTGGAACGATGTGGTATACAGGGGTCAACATGCTATCAGTGGATTGGACCAGGGCATGTGAAGTGTCTGTGGTAAAGCATGGAAAGTTTTGTGGGGCCTGGATGTGGAAAGGGAGCTGTGGTTTTGGTTCATTACCCATGACAGCTAGAAACTAAGTGTGAACGAATGTGGCCTTTGTTGTCTTTTCTTAGCACTACCTTGCATGTGTGTGCAGGGTAAAGAGGGTGCTTTTTCATGTGTGGTGGGATGGCAATGGGAATGGATGAAGGCAGCAAGTATGGATATGTAGTTATTATACTTTGCTGCTGTCTCCCGCGTTAGCGAGGTAGTGCAAGGAAACAGACGAAAGAATGGCCCAACCCACCCACATACTCATGTATATACATATACATCCACACACGCACATATACATACCTATACATTTCAACATATACATACGTATACATACACTGACATATGCATATATACACATGTACATAATTCATACTGTCTGCCTTTATTCATTCCCATCGCCACCCCGCCACACATGAAATGACAACCCCCTCCCCTCACATGCACGCAAGGTAGCACTAGGAAAAGACAACAAAGGCCACATTCGTTGACACTCAGTCTCTAGCTGACATTTATAATGCACCGAAACCACAGCTCCCTTTCGCAATCCAGGCCCCACAAAACTTTCCATGGTTTACCCCAGGCACTTTACATGCCTTGGTTCAATCCATTAACAGCACATCGACCCTGGTATACCACATCGTTCCAATTCTCTTTATTCCTTGCACGCCTTTCACCCTCCTGCATGTTCAGGCCCCGATCACTCAAAATCTTTTTCACTCCATATTTCCACCTCCAATTTGGTCTCCCACTTCTCCTCATTCCCTCCGCCTTTGACACATATATCCTCTTGGTAAATCTTTCCTCTCTGATTCTCTTCATGTGAACAAACCATTTCAAAACACCCTCTTCTGCTTTCTTAACCACACTCTCTTTATTACCACACATCTCTCTTCCCCTTTCATTACTTACTTGATCAAACCACCCCACACCACATATTGCCCTCAAACATCTCATTTCCAACACATCTACCCTCCTCCACACAACTCTATCTATACTCCACGCCTCACAACCATATAACATTGTTGGAACCACTATTCCTTCAAACATATCCATTTTCGATTTCCGAGATAATGCTTTCGCCTTCCACACACTTTTCAACGCTCCCAGAACTTTTGCCCCTTCCCATACCCTGTGACTCACTTCCGCTTCCATGGTTCTATCTGCTGCCAAATCTACTCCCAGATATCTAAAACACTTCACTTCCTCCAGTTTTTCTCCATTCTAATTTACCTCCCAGTTGACTTGTCCCTCAACCCTTCTGTACCTAATAACCTTGCTCTTATTCACATTTACTCTCAGCTACCTTCTTTCACGCACTTTACCAAACTCAGTCACCTGCTTCTGCAGTTTCTCACCCGAATCAGCTACCAGCACTGTATCATCACTGAACAACAACTGACTCACTTCCCAAGCCCTCTCATCCACGACAGACTGCATACTTGCCCCTCTCTCAAAAGTCTTGCGTTCACCTTCTTAACAACCCCATCCATAAATAAATTAAACTACCATGGAGACATCACGCACCCCTGCCGCAAACCAACATTCACTGAGAACCAATCACTTTCCTCTCTTTCTACACGTACACATGCCTTACATCGTCGATAAAAACTTTTCTCTGCTTTTAGCAACTTTCCTTCCACACCATATACTCTTAATACCTTCCACAGAGCATTTCTATCAACTCTATCATATGCGTTCTCAAGATCCATAAATGCTACATACAAATCCATTTGCTTTTCTTAGTATTTCTCACCTACATTCTTCAGAGCAAACACCTGATCCACACTTCCTCTACCACTTCTGAGACCACACTGCTCTTCCCCAATCTGATGCTCTTCACATGCTTTCACCCTCTCAATCAATACCCTCCCATATAATTTCCAAGGAATACTCAACAAACTTATACCTCTGTAGTTTGAGTACTCACCTTTATCCCCTTTGCCTTTGTACAATGGCACTGTGCATGCATTCTGCCAATCCTCAAGCACCTCACCATGAGTCATACATACATTAGTTATCCTTACCAACCAATCAACAACACAATCACCCCCTTTTTAGATAAATTCCATTGCAATACCATCCAAACCCGCTGCCTTGCCAGCTTTCATCTTCTGCAAAGCTTTTACTACCTTTTCTCTCTTTACCAAGTCATTCTCCCTAGCCTTCTTACTTCACACACCACCTCGACCAAAACACCCAATATCTGCCACTCTGTCATCTAACACATTCAACAAAGCTTCAAAATACTCACTCCATCTCCTTCTCACATCACCATTATCCCCTTTCACCGATGTTCCCATATGTTCTCCTGTCTTACACACTTTATTTACCTCCTTCCAAAACATCTTTTTATTCTCCCTAAGATTTAATGATACTCTCCCGCCCCAACTCTCATTTGCTCTCTTTTTCAATTCTTGCACCTTTCTCTTGACCTCCTGCCTCTTTTATACTTCTCCCAGTCATTTGCACTATTTCCTTGCAAAACCTGTCTAAATGCCTCTCTCTTCTCTCTCACTAATAATCTTACTTCATCATCCCACCACTCACTACCCTTTCTAATCTGCCCACCTCCCACGCTTCTCATGCCACAAGCATCTTTTGTGCAAGCCATCACTGCTTCCAGAAATACATCCCATTCCTCCCTCACTCACCTTTTTCCATTCTGCACTCAGTCTCTCCTGGTACTTCCTCACACAAGTCTCCTTCCTAAGCTCACCTACTCTCACCACTTTCTTCACCCTAACATTATCTCTTCTTTTCTGATAACCTCTCCAAATCTTCACCTTCACCTCCACAAGATAATGATCAGACATCCATCCAGTTGCACCTCTCAGCACATAACATCCAAAAGTCTCTCTTTCGCACGCCTATCAATTAACACATAATCCAATAATGCTCTCTGGCCATCTCTCCTTTTTACATACGTATACTTATGTATATCTCTCTTTATAAGCCAGGTATTCCCAATCACCAGTTCTTTTTCAGCACACAACTCTACAAGCTCTTCACCATTTCCATTTACAACACTGAACACTCCATGTACACCAAATATTCCCTCAACTGCCACATTACTCGCCTTTGCATTCAAATCACCCATCATTATAACCCGGTCTTGTGCATCAAAACCACGAACACACTCTCTCAGCTGCTCCCAAAACACTTGCCTCTCATGATCTTTCTTCTCATTCCCAGGTGCACAGGCACAATCATCACCCATCTCTCTCCATCCACTTTCAGTTTTGCTCATATCAATCTAGAGTTTACTTTCTTACACTCTATTGCATACTCCCACCACTCCTGTTTCAGGAGTAGTGCTACTCCTTCCTTTGCTCTTGTTCTCTCACCAACCCTTGATTTTACTCCTAAAACATTTCCAAACCTCTCTTCCCCTTTACCCTTGAGCTTCGTTTCACCCAGAGCCAAAACATCCAGGTTCCTTTCCTCAAATATACTACCTATCTCTCCTTTTATCTCATCTTGGTTACCTCCACACAAATTTAGACACCTGAATCTGAGCCTTCGAGGAGGATGAGCACTCCCCGTGTGACTCCTTTCTTTGTTTACCCTTTTAGAACGTTAAAATACAAGAAGGGGAGGGTTTCTAGCCCCCCTGCTCTTGTCCCCTTTAGTCGCCTTCTATGACATGTGAGGAATGTGTGGGAAGTATTCTTTCTCCCCTATATTTTTATCTATATATACATATGATGATAGATTGGCAGATTTAGGGTGTTTTTGTCGAGGTGGTGTGCAAAGTGAGATGGTTAGGGAGAATGATTTGGTAAACAGAGAAGAGGTAGTGAAAGCTTTGCAGAAGATGAAAGCCAGCAAGTCAGCAGGTTTGGATGGTATTGCAGTGGAATTTATTGAAAAAGGAGGGTGACTGTGTTGTTGACTGGTTGGTGAGGATATTTAATGTAGGTATGACTCATGGTGAGGTGCCTGAGGATTGGCAGAATGCATGCATAGTGCCATTGTACAAAGGCAAAGGGGATAAAGGTGAGTGCGCAAACTGCAGAGGTATAATTTTGTTGTGTAGCTCTATGATAACAAGTAGTGGTGATGTGAGAAGGAGATGGAGTGAGTATTTTGAAGGTTTGTTGAATGTGTTTGATGATAGAGTGGCAGATATAGGGTGTTTTGGTCGAGGTGGTGTGCAAAGTGAGAGGGTTAGGGA
>NC_092233.1:35426104-35576104 GCF_036320965.1 Panulirus ornatus
TATGTACATTGAGATGTATAGGTATGTATATTTGCGTGTGTGGATGTGTATGTATATACATTGTGTATGGGGGTGGGTTGGGCCATTTTTTTCGTCTGTTTCCTTGCGCTACCTCGCAAATGCAGGAGACAGCGACAAAGCAAAATAATAATAAAATGTATATATATATATATATATATATATATATATATATATATATATATATATATATATATTTTTTTTTTTATACGATTCGCCATTTCCCGCGTTTGCAAGGTTGCGTTAAGAACAGAGGACTGGGCCTTAGAGGGAAAATCCTCACCTGGCCCCCTTCTCTGTTCCTTCTTTTGGAAAATTAAAAAAAAAAAAACGAGAGGGGAGGATTTCCAGCCAACCGCTCCCTCCCCTTTTCGTCACCTTCTATGACACGCAGGGAATACGTGGGAAGTATTCTTTCTCCCCTATCCCCAGGGATAATGCATATATATATACATATCCCTGGGGGTAGGGGAGAAAGAATACTTCCCACGTATTCCCTGCGTGTCGTAGAAGGCGACTAAAAGGGGAGGGAGCGGGTGGCTGGAAATCCTCCCCTTTCGTTTTTTTCAATTTTCCAAAAGAAGGAACAGAGAAGGGGGCCAGGTGAGGATATTCCCTCGAAGGCCGAGTCCTCTGTTCTTAACGCTACCTCGCTATCGCGGGAAATGGCGAATAGTACGAAAGAAAGAAAGATATATATATATATATATATATATATATATATATATATATATGTATATTATATATTATATTATACTTTGTCGCTGTCTCCCGCGTTTGCGAGGTAGCGCAAGGAAACAGTCGAAAGAAATGGCCCAACCCACCCCCATACACATGTATATACATACGTCCACACACGCAAATATACATACCTACACAGCTTTCCATGGTTTACCCCAGACGCTTCACATGCCTTGATTCAATCCACTGACAGCACGTCAACCCCGGTATACCACATCGCTCCAATTCACTCTATTCCTTGCCCTCCTTTCACCCTCCTGCATGTTCAGGCCCCGATCACACAAAATCTTTTTCACTCCATCTTTCCACCTCCAATTTGGTCTCCCTCTTCTCCTCGTTTCCTCCACCTCCGACACATATATCCTCTTGGTCAATCTTCCCTCACTCATTCTCTCCATGTGCCCAAACCACTTCAAAACACCCTCTTCTGCTCTCTCAACCACGCTCTTTTTATTTCCACACATCTCTCTTACCCTTACGTTACTCACTTGATCAAACCACCTCACACCACACGTTGTCCTCAAACATCTCATTTCCAGCACATCCATCCTCCTGCGCACAACTCTATCCATAGCCCACGCCTCGCAACCATGCAGGAGAAGGCAATATATATATATATATATATATATATATATATATATATATATATGTTTGAGGGAATAGTGGTTCCAACAATGTTGTATGGTTGCGAGGCGTGGGCTATGGATAGAGTTGTGCGCAGGAGGATGGATGTGCTGGAAATGAGATGTTTGAGGACAATGTGTGGTGTGAGGTGGTTTGATCGAGTAAGTAACGTAAGGGTGAGAGAGATGTGTGGAAATAGGGAGAGCGTGGTTGAGAGAGCAGAAGAGGGTGTTTTGAGGTGGTTTGGGCACATGGAGAGAATGAGTGAGGAAAGATTGACCGGGAGGATATATGTGTCGGAGGTGGAGGGAACGAGGAGAAGAGGGAGACCAAATTGGAGGTGGAAGGATGGAGTGAAAAGGATTTTGTGTGATCGGGGCCTGAACATGCAGGAGGGTGAAAGGAGGGCAAGGAATAGAGTGAATTGGAGCGATGTGGTATACAGGGGTTGACGTGCTGTCAGTGGATTGAATCAAGGCATGTGAAGCGTCCGGGGTAAACCATGGAAAGCTGTGTAGGTATGTATATTTGCGTGTGTGGACGTGTGTATGTACATGTGTATGGGGGGGGTTGGGCCATTTCTTTCATCTGTTTCCTTGCGCTACCTCGCAAACGCGGGAGACAGCGACGAGGTATAAAAAAATAAAAAAAAATATATATATATATATATATATATGCCTATGTGTGTACATGCATGTATACGTTGAAAGTATATATATGTATATGTTAACAGATAGATAATGAAAATATATTTTTACATTAGTGGATTGGCCATTCTTCGTCTGTTTTCTGTCTACCTTACTGACATGGGAAGCGACGATTATTTGTAATGAAAATAATAATGATAATCATAATGATGATAATTAAATCCAAACTTCTCTCAGACAAATTCTGAAATGTAGACTATCATTTGATTTTATGCAAGTATATTCTGTTTCTTTTTCTTGTAGTGGATGAAGTGAACCGGCAGCGATTGGTAGAGCTTGTGTCCACATTAATTCAGATGTTGGTGATACAGTTAGAGAGACCACAGAGTGCCCAAATCTTGCCATTTGAGACACTTTCTCCATGGATTCTTCTTCATCGTCTCTTAGCCTACGAAGAAAACCCTAAAGAACTAGTTAACAAAAGATCAGATATGCATCATGATAATGAAGGCAAAAATGTCACCATTGAAACTGTAGATAGGTTACAAAATGAAAAGACATCAACAAACAATGAAGTTAGGAAAGAAAATAGTGAAAGTTTAAAGTATCCAGTAAGTAAACTGGATGAAGCCACTCTCGCATCTGGAATGAAAAATGATGTAAAAAGCCAACATAATTCAAGTAATCTAGTAGAAGAATCTCCAACAAATGAGCTTGCCAAAGTACATCAGAATGTAACTCAAAATAGTGACAATACAAAATGCTCCGAAGAAAACGGAAGGAACAAAATGCACCAAAGTGAAGAGCAAGTTATAAAAGATGAAGTTCCAGCTGAGAATAAAGGACCTGCTGTACCTTACCCATCAACTCTCTTCCTCATTACAGCTCATGATGAGCTTGGCAAGTAAGTTCTTTTTCTCTGAGCAGTTATGATAGTATTGAATCTCTCTCTCTCTCTCTCTCTCTCTCTCTCTCTCTCTCTCTCTCTCTCTCTCTCTCTCTCTCTCTCTCTCTCATTATTATTATTAACATAGTGGACATGGGTTGAGGATGTGTATGAGTAATCTAGCTGTATGATATGATTACCCCATTTCACATGATTGAGGTTGATCAAGTGCAGAAAAGCATGCACCTTTTTGTGGGAATTAATTTTGCAGAAATGAAGTTTCCAACCCATGGTCTGTCATGGAAGAATGAGAGATTATCTAGAATATATCAAGGAAATTCGGAATAAAGATCTTCCAGCACTCAGTATTTCCCACCCTTTGCTAACTACTTAAACATGGTAATTGCAGCCTGCTCATTTGGTCCCACCTTTAGCCAGTCAGAGATGATATCATTGACCTACTTACTCCTACCTATCCTATCTCTTTAAATTTTTAGGATCATGCACTGACAGGGTGTATGCTACCAGATTGACTTTTAGATTAGTATGATTAGTATGATTTTTTTTATACCAGTTGTTTAGATTATTAAGAGAATGATGTACTTTTTTCTTATTGAGAGAATTATATATTTTTTTATGCTGAAGGTTCCAGTCCAGTGTTAACTTTGATAACGATAATCCAATAACCCCAATTTTTAGGCCGCTTTTGATAATCTGATAATTCTAATACTTTATCAGAAGTTAATGATAATCTGATAAAAATAGCTTTTTGAATAAAGAATTAAATAAAACAAGGAAAAAAGCTTTAAAACCCATAGAAAATTCATTTTTATGCTAAATCCAAGAAAAAGTAAGCATTTTTTACTAGTTTTACAACTGTTTTGCTAATTTTTCTTTATATTTTCATTAAAAAATGTAGTTGTGAAACCTTGTAACCAAACCAATACCATGAACTTGATTTTAATCTATCAAATGATTATTATGGCAGGAACTGAAAGGTAAGTTTGAAATTTGAATGCATTTATTAAGCTAAAAACTATTAAGCATACCATACGGTAAAATATTTATATACATACTCAGAATTAGCTAATTATTAAGGCTGTTGACATGGCCTCTAACAATTTACTTGGTCATGTGGCATTTTTGGCACTCAAATAGACTGCCTTGTTTTTGATCTTGTCATGATGGCTGAGCTTTAAGTAGCACACCAGATGGGGCTCAGGGGTTTTGGAAAAGGTTCTTGGTCCTGGCTGGCGGTGACTTGGCTGTCAGATGGCTGAGAAGTCTCCACCACAGACAGAGAGCCACTGGGGCTCAAACTCAGAAGTACCTGAGACAGAGGCAATCTCAATGTTGAGAACTTTGTCTTGGTGTTCCATGGACGTTGGTCCATTGTAGCCTTGTACTGCTGTAAGTTAACTTGTAGAAACCAGACCATGTAGAAACCAGACCATAAGAGAGAAGTTTGAGATTTGAATGCTGTCAAGTTGACAGCGATACTGAACAGTGTTACCAGCTACCACTAATGTGGCCGAATCCACAGTGTGTGGCAGGATTGCTAGGTCTGTCCTTTTAAGGACAATTGATCATTTTTCAGATCTAGTTGTCCTATTTTGAGAAAGAAATGACAGCTTATATCTGTCCTTTTTGAAGTATTTCATATAGCTTTATACATAATATTTTCAAACTTTTTGAATCTTGATAGAATTCTTTCCCTACCAGATAAATGACAAGTGTCAACAACAAGATCCATGGACACATTCGCTTCAGCTTTAAACCATGCACTGTACCTGCTCGGTACTGGAACAGCAAAGGATGGGGAAGGGAGGGGGACTAGGGAGTTAGAACCAGGGTCTGGGAGGGAGACAGTAATGGTGTGTTCATGGTTGAGCTGTTAATAACATAGAATATAAAGAAGAGAAGATTGGGGCGTCTAAATATGTGTGGATGTAACCAAGATGAGAAAAAAGAAGAGATAGGTAGTTTGTTTGAGGAAAGGAACCTGGATGTTTTGGTTCTGAGTGAAACGAAGCTCAAGAGTAAAGGGGAAGAGTGGTTTGGGAATGTCTTGGGAGTAAAGTCAGGGGTTAGTGAGAGGACAAGAGCAAGGGAAGGAGTAGCACTACTCATGAAACAGGAGTGGTAGGAGTATGTGATAGAGTGTAAGAAAGTAAACTCTAGATTGATATGGGTAAAACTGAAATTTGATGGAGAGAGATGGGTGATTATTGGTGCATATGCACCTGGACATGAGAAGAAAGATCATGAGAGGCAAGTGTTTTGGGAGCAGCTGAGTGAGTGTGTTAGTAGTTTTGATGCACGAGACCGGGTTATAGTGATGGGTGATTTGAATGCAAAGGTGAGTAATGTGGCAGTTGAGGAAATAATTGGTGTACATGGGGTGTCCAGTGTTGTAAATGGAAATGGTGAAGACCTTGTAGAGTTATGTGCTGAAAAAGGACTGGTGATTGGGAATAACTGGTTTAAAAAGAGATATACATAAGTATATCTCTTGGATTACGTGATAATTGATAGGCATGCGAAAGAGAGACTTTTGGATGTTAATCTGCGGAGAGGTGCAACTGGAGGGATGTCTGATCATTATCTTGTGGAGGCAAAGGTGAAGAATTGTAGAGGTTTTCAGAAAAGAAGAGAGAATGTTGGGGTGAAAAGAGTGGTGAGAGTAAGTGAGCTTGGGAAGGAGACTTGTGTGAGGAAGTACCAGGAGAGACTGAGTACAGAATGGAAAAAGGTGAGAACAAAGGATGTAAGGGGAGTGGGGGAGGAATGGGATGTATTTAGGGAAGCAGTGATGGCTTGCGCAAAAGATGCTTGTGGCATGAGAAACGTGGAAGGTGGGTTGATTAGAAAGGGTAGTGAGTGGTGGGATGAAGAAGTAAGATTATTAGTGAAAGAGACGAGAGAGGCATTTGGACGATTTTTGCCGGGAAATGAAGCAAATGACTGGGAGATGTATAAAAGAAAGAGGCAGGAGGTCAAGAGAAAGGTGCAAGAGGTGAAAAAGAGGGCAAATGAGAGTTGGGGTTTGAGAGTATCATTGAAATTTAGGGAGAATCAAAAGATGTTTTGTAAGGAGGTAAATAAAGTGCATAAGACAAGGGAACAAATGGGAACTTCAGTGAAGGGGGCTAATGGGGAGGTGATAACAAGTAGTGGTGATGTGAGAAGGAGATGGAGTGAGTATTTTGAAGGTTTGTTGAGTGTGTTTGATGATAGAGTGGCAGATATAAGGTGTTTTGGTCGAGGTGGTGTGCAAAGTGAGAGGGTTAGGGAAAATGATTTGGTAAACAGAGAAGAGGTTGTAAAAGCTTTGTGGAAGATGAAAGCCAGCAAGGCAGCAGGTTTGGATGGTATTGCAGTGGAATTTATTAAAAAAGGGGGTGACTGGTTGGTAAGGTTATTTAATGTATGTATGATTCATGGTGAGGTGCCTGTGGATTGGTGGAATGCTTGCAAAGCGCCGTTGTACAAAGGCAAAGGGGATAAAAGTGAGTGCTCAAATTACAGAGGTATAAGTTTGTTGAGTATTCGTGGGAAATTATATGGGAGGGTATTGATTGAGAGGGTAAAGGCATGTACAGAGCATCAGATTGGGGAAGAGCAGTGTGGTTTCAGAAGTGGTAGAGAATGTGTCGATCAGGTGTTTGCTTTGCAGAATGTATGTTAGAAATACTAAGAAAAGCAAATGGATTTGTATGTAGCATTTATGGATCTGGAGAAGGCATATGAGAGAGTTGATAGAGATGCTCTGTGGAAGGTATTAAGAATATATGGCGTGGGAGGCAAGTTGTTAGAAGCAGTGAAAAGTTTTTATCGAGAATGTAAGGCATGTGTACGTGTAGGAAGAGAGGAAAGTGATTGGTCCTTAGTGAATGTAAGTTTGCGGCAGGGGTGTGTGATGTCTCCATGTTTGTTTAATTTGTTTATGGATGGGGTTGTTAGGGAGGTGAATGCAAGAAGTTTTGGAATGAGGGGCAAGTATGCAGTCTGTTGTGGATGAGAGAACTTGGGAAGTGAGTCAGTTGTTGTTCGCTGATGATACAGCGCTGGTGGCTGATTCTTGTGAGAAACTGCAGAAGCTGGTGACTGAGTTTGGTAAAGTGTGTGAAAGAAGAAAGCTGAGAGTAAATGTGAATAAGAGCAAGGTTATTAGGTACAGTAGGGTTGAGGGACTAGTCACTTGGGAGGTAAGTTTGAATGGAGAAAAACTGGAGGAAGTGAAGTGTTTTAGATATCTGGGGGTGGATCTGGCAGCGGATGGAACCATGGAAGCGGAAGTGAATCATAGGGTGGGGGAGGGGGCGAAAGTTCTGGGAGCCTTGAAGAATGTGTGGAAGTCGAGAACATTATCTTGGAAAGCAAAAATGGGTATGTTTGAAGGACTAGTGGTTCCAGCAATGTTATATGGTTGCGAGGCGTGGGCTATGGATAGAGTTGTGCGCAGGAGGGTGGATGTGCAGGAAATGAGATGTTTGAGGACAATATGTGGTGTGAGGTGGTTTGATCGAGTAAGTAATGAAAGGGTAAGAGAGATGTGTGGTAATAAAAAGAGTGTGGTTGAGAGAGCAGAAGAGGGTGTTTTGAAAGGGTTTGGTCACATGGAGAGAATGAGTGAGGAAAGATTGACCAAGAGGATATATGTGTCAGAGGTGGAGGGAACGAGGAGAAGTGGGAGACCAAATTGGAGGTGGAAAGATGGAGTGAAAAAGATTTTGAGTGATTGGGGCCTGAACATGCAGGAGGGTGAAAGGCGTGCAAGGAATAGAGTGAATTGGAACGATGTGGTATACCAGGGTCAACGTGCTGTCAGTGGATTGAACCAGGGCATGTTTAGACTATAGAGGTGAAGTTTGTTGAGTATTCCTGGGAAATTATATGGGAGGATATTGAATGAGAGGGTAAAGGCATATACAGAGCATCAGATTGTGGAAGAGCAGTGTGGTTTCAGAAGTGTATGAGGATGTGTGAATCAGGTGTTTGCTTTGAAACCACACTGTTTTTCCCCAGTCTGATGCTCTGTACATGCCTTTACCCTCTCAATCAATACCCTTCCATATAATTTCCCAGGAATACTCAACAAACTTACACCTCTGTAGTTTGAACAGTCACCTTTATTCCCTTTGCCTCTGTGCAATGGCACTATGCATGCTTTCAGTCAATCCCCAGGTACTTCAACATGATCCATACATACATTGAATATCTTTACCAACCAATCCACAACACAGTCACCCACTTTTTTAATAGATTCCGCCACAATACCATCCAAATTTGCCACCTTGCCATCTTTCATCTTCCGCAAAACTTTCACTACCCCTCTTCTCTGTTTACCAAACCATTCTCCCTGACCATCTCACTTCGCACACCACCCTGACCAAAATACATATGTATATATGTATTTTTTCATACTTGGTCGCCATATCCTTCATTAGCAAGGTTGCACCAGGAACAGATGAAGGAAGTCCACATCCATTCTCTAGCTGTCAGTTGTGATACTTCAAAACCACAAATCCACAACCAGAACTTACAGGTCTTTCCTTGGTTTACCCTAGATGCTTTACTTGATCTAGTTCTATCCATGGACAGCACATTAACCCTAATATACCACATCGTTCCAATTCATTCTATCCCATGCACACCTTCCACCATTAGCATGTTCAGACTCTGGTTACTCAGATTTTTTTTCACTACATCCTTCGATCTCCAATTAGGTCTCCCCTTTCTCCTTGTTCTCTCCACTACTGACACCTTTATCCTCTTTATTGCCCATTTCTCACATATTCTCTCCATGTGTCCAAACCATTTCAGCATACTCTCTTCTGCTCTCATCCACACTCTTTTTTTTTTTACTCATCTATTTTACCCTTTCATTATTCACTTGATCAAACCATGTTACACCACATATTGTCCTTAAACGATTCATTTCTAGCACATCCATCCTTCTCTGTATAGCCTTATCTATAGCCCATGCCTTGCATCCATATGATATTGTTAGGACTACTATTCTTTCAACGTACCCATTTTTGCCCACCCAGATTGTTTTTGCTTTCCACACATTCTTCACTGCTTACCGAACCTTTGCCCCTCCCACCATCCATGGATCCAGTCATTACTGTTTCCACTCCCAGATATCTAAAACACCTCACTTCCTCCAGTGTTTCTTCATTTTAAACTCACCTTCCAACTAACCTGTCCCTCAACCCTGCTTAACCTGATAACATTGCTTTTATTAATTCACTCTCACCTTTCTCCTTTCACACACTCCTCTTCACTTAGTCACCAATTTCTCCAGTTTCTCACTCAAATCTGCGACCAATGCTGTATCTTCAGCAAACAATTGATTTACTTCCAAGTCCATCTCATGTCCCACAAACTGCATACTTGTTCCTTTATCCAGGACTCTTGCATTTTCCTCCCTCACCACCCTGTACATAGTGACATCACACACTCCTGCTGCAGACCTAACTTCACTTTATACCATTTACTCTCCTCTCTTCCTACTAGTACAGAAACCTTACACTCTTGATAAAAACTTCTCTGATTTTTACAGCTATCCTCCCTCACTGTATAATCTTAAGATCTTCCCCAAATCATTTCTATCACTCGTATTACATGCTTTATCCAAATCCAGAAATCCCTCATAAAAATCCACATAAAAATCCATCTGTTTTTCAAATAATTTTTTAGTTTTTTTTTTTAGCAAGCACCTGATCCACACATCTTCATTCATTTCTGAAACCACACTGCTCCTCCCCAATCTGATGCTCTGTACATACCTTCACAACTTCAGTTAATACCCTCCCGTACAACCTATCAGGTATACTTAAACTAATACCTCAGTAGTTTGAAAACTCATCTTTATCCCCCTTGCCATTATACACTGGCATTATACATACATTAAAAATCCTTACCAACCATTTGACAACACTCACACACCTTTCTTAATTTGTTCAAATGCAGTACCATCCAAACCAGCCACCTTGTCATATTTCATTTTCTACAAGGCTCTCACTACCCCTTCTCTCTTCACCAAACCACCCTCCATGACTCTCTCACTTCGCATACCACCCTGACCCAAACACCCAACGTCCACCACTTCATAATCGAACACACTTATCAGTGCTTCAGAATACTTATTCCATTTCCTCACTTCATCACTACCTGTTGTCACTTCCCCTTTTACCCCCTTCACCAATGTTCCCATTTGTTCTTTATCTTTTTATTCTCCCTTAAATTTACTGATACTTGCTCACCCCATCACCCTTCCCTTCTTGTATTTCAGTTTCTGTAAGGGGAAACGTAAGGAGTCAAGCAGGGAATGCGCATCCTCCTCAAAGGTTCAGATTGGGGTGTCTGAATGTGTGTGGATGTAACAAAGATGAGAAGAAAGGAGAGATATGTAGTAGGTTAGAGGAAGGAAACCTGGATGTTCTGGCTCTGAGTGAAATGAAGCTCAAGGGTAAAGGGGAAGAATGGTATGGAAAAATCTTGAATAAAGTCAGGGGCTAGTGAGAGAACAAGAGCTAAGGAAGGAGTTGCACTACCCCTGAAGCAGGAGTTGTGGTAGTCTTTGATATAGTGTAAGAAAGTAAATTCTAGATTGATGTGGGTAAAACTGAAAGTGGATGGAGAGATATGGGTGATTATTTGTGTTTATGCACCTGGTCATGAGAAGAAAAATCATGAGAGGCAAGTGTTTTGGGAGCAGCTGAGTGAGTTTGTCAGTAGCTTTGGTGCATGAGACCGGGTATTAGCGATGGGTGAGTATACTATGTGGCAGTTTAGGGTATAATTATAGTACATGGGGTATTCAGTGTTGTGAATGGAAATAGTGAAGATCTTGTGGATTTGTGTGCTGAAAAAAGACTGGTGATCGGGAATACCTGGTTTGAAAAGAGAGATATACCTAAGTATATGTATGTGAGTAGGAGAGATGGTCAAAGTGCTGAGAGGGGCAGCTAAAGGGATGTCTGATCACTATCTTGGAGGCTAAGCTGAATATTTGTAGAGGTTTTCAAAAAAAGAAGAGAATGTTGGGGAGAAGAGAGTTGTGAGAATAAGTGAGTATGGATAGGAGACTTGTGTGAGGAAGTACCAGGAGAGATTGGGTTTAGAATGGCAAAAGGTGAGAGCAATTGATGTGAGGGGAATTGGTAATGAATGGGATGTATTTAGGGAAGCAGCAATGGCATGTGTGAAAGACGCAAGTAGCATGAGGAAGGTGGGAGGTGTGCAGATTAGAAAGGATAGTGAGTGGTTGGATGAAGTAAAGTCCTTAGTGAAAGAGAAGAGAGAGGTGTTTGGATGATACTTACAAGGAAGGAGTGCAAATGACTGGGAGATGTATAAAAGAAAGCAGCAGGAGGTCAGGAGGAAAGTGCAAGGGTTGAAAAAGAGGGCAAATGAGAGTTAGGGTAAGTGAGTATCATTAAACTTTATGGAGACTGAAAAGATGTTTTGGAAGGAGGTAATTAAGGTGCAAAAGACAAGAGAACAAATGGGAGCATCAGTGAAGGGGGCAAGGGGGGAAATGATAACAGGTAGTGATGAAGTGAGGAGATGGAGTGAGTATTTTGGAGGTTTGTTGAATGTGTTTGATGATAGAGTGGCAGATATGGGATGTTTTGGTCAGGGTGGTGTGCAAAGTGAGAGGGTCAGGGAGAATGGTTTGGTTAAGAGAGAAGACGTAGTGAAAGCTGAGGAAGATGAAATCTGGCAAGGCGGCAGGTTTGGATGATACTGCAGTGGAATTTAGTAAAAAAGGGGGTGACTGAGTTGTTGATTGGATGGTGATGATATTCAGTGTATGTATGGACCATGGTGAATTGCCTGAGGATTGGCAGAATACATGCATAGTGCCATTGTACAAAGGCAAAGGTGATAAAGGTGAGTGTTCAAATTACAGAGGCATAAGTTTGTTGAGTATTTCTGGAAAATTATATGGGAGGGTATTGATTGAGAGGGTGAAGGCATGTTCAGAGAATCAGATTGGGAGAAGAGCAGTGTGGTTTCAGAAGTGGTAGAGGATGTGTGGATCAGGTGTTTGCTTTGAGGAATGTATGTGAGAAATACTTAGAAAAGTAGATGGATTTGTATGTAGCATTTATGGATCTGGAGAAGGTATATGATAGGGTTGGTAGAGATGCTTTGTGGAAGGTTTTAAGAGTGTATGGTGTGAGATGTAAGTTGTTAAAAGCAGTCCCTCTCAATGTTGGTGTGCAGCAAGGGTGTGTGATGTCCCCATGGTTGTTTAATTTGATTATGGATGAGGTGGTTTGGGAGGTAAATGCAAGAGTTTTGGAGAGAAGGGCAAGTATGCAGTTTGTTGGGGATGAGAGGGCCTGGAAAGTGTGTCAATTGTTGTTTGCTGATGTTACAGCTCTAGTGGCTGATTTGAGTTAGAAACTGCAGAAGATGGTGACTGAGTTTGGAAAAGTGTGTGAAAGAAGAAAGTTGAGAGTAGATGTGAATAAGAGCAAGGTTATTAGGTTCAGTTGGGTTGAGGGGCAAGTTAATTGGGAGGTGAGTTTGAAGTTTGGAGAAAAACTGCAATGCCATCCAAACCCTTCACCTTGCTGGCTTTCATCTTTCGCAAAGCTTTCTTTACTTCTTCTCTGTTTACCAAACCAATCTCCCTGACCCTCTCACTTCGCACACCACCCCACCCAAAACACCCTATATCTGCCACTCTATCATCAAACACATTCAACAAAGCTTCAAAATACTCACTCCTCCTTCTCACTTCATCACTGCTTGTTATTACCTCCCCTTTTGCCCCCTTCACTGATTATCCCATCTGTTTTCTTGTCTTATGCATGTAATTTACCTCCTTCCAAAACATCTTTTTATTCTCCCTAAAATGTAATGATACTTTTTCACCATAACTCTCATTATTTGCCCTCTTTTTCACCTCTTGCACCTTTCTCTTGACCTGCCGCTATCTTTTATACATCTCCCAATCATTTGCGCTGCTTCCCATAAAAAATTGTCCAAACACCTCTCTTTTCTCTTTCACTAACAACTGTGCTTCGTCATCCCACCACTCACTACCCTTTCTAATCTGCCCACCTCCCACCTTTCTCATGCCACATGCATCTTTTACGCAAGCCATCACTGCTTCCCTAAATACATCCCATTCCTACCTCATTCCCCATTCGTCATTTGTTTTCTCCTTTTGCCATTCTACTGTCAAAGTCTCCAGGTACTTCCTCATGCAAGTCTCCTTTCCTAGCTCACTTAATCTCACCACTCTCTTCTCCCTAACATTCTCTTTTCTTTTTTGAAAACCTCTACAAATCTTCACCTTTGCCTCCTCAACATCCCTCCAGCTGCCCCTCTGAGCTCCTTTATATCCAAAAGTCTCTTTTACATGCCTATCATTTAACATGTGATCCATTAATGCCCTTTGACCATCTCTCCTACTCACATCTTTTTTTTTTTTTTTTTTTTGCGTTTGCGAGGTAGCGCAATATATTTATGTATATATTTATGTATATCTCTCTTATTAAACCAGGTATTTCTAGCCACCAGTCCTTTTTTAGCATACAAATCTACAAGCTCTTCACCATTTCCATTTACAACACTGAACACCCCATGTACACCAATTATACCCTCAACTGCCACATTAGTTGCTTTTGCATTCAAATCATCCATCACTATTACCCAGTCTCATGCATCAGAGCTACTTAAACACTCACTCACATTTGCCTTTTATGATCTTTCTTCTCATGACCAGGTGTATAGGCACCAATAATCACCCATTTTTCTCCATCCACTTTCAGTTTTACCCACATCACTCTGGAATTCACTTTCTTACACAATCACATACTCCCACAACTCCTAGTTCAAGAGAAGTGCTACTCCTTCCTTTGCTCTTGTCTCTCACCAACCCCTGACTTCACTCCCAAGACATTCCCAAACCACTCTTCCCCTTTACCCTTGAGCTTCATTTCACTCAGAGCCAAAATATCTGGGTTCCTTTCCTCAAACATACTACCTATCTCTCCTTTCTTTCTCATCTTGATTACATCCACACACATTCAGACACCCCAGTCTGACCCTTTGAGGAGGATGAGCACTCCCTGCTTGACTCCTTCTGTTTCCCCTTTTAGAAATTTATATAGGATAGGGGTAGGTTCCAGCCCCCCTCCCACCCTCTTTAGTCCCCTTCTATGATATGCAGGGAATACTTGGGAAGTGTTCTTTCTCCCCTCTCCCAAGGGACATATATATATATATGCGTATATGAGTGGATGAGCCATTCTTCGTCTGTTTCCTGGTGTTACCTCGCTCACACAGGAAACAGTGGTTAGATATGAAAATATAATTGTGTGTTTGTGTGTGTGTGTGGGATGATAAAAAGAGTGTGATTGAGAGAGCAGAAGATGGTGTGTTGAAATGGTTTGGACATATTGAGAGAGTGAGCGAGGAAAGGTTGACAAAGAGGATGCATGTGGAGAGAACAAGGAGAAGCTGGATACCACATGGAAGGTGGAAGGATGGAGTGAAAAAGATTTTGAGCTTTCATAGCCTGAACTTGCAGAGGGTGAGAGGCATGCAAGGAATAGAGTTAATTAGAATGATGGGGTATACCTAGGTTGACTTGCTGTCAATGAACTGACCCAGGGCTAGTGAAACGGCTGGGGTAAACTATGGAAAGGTCTGTGGGGTCTTGGTGTGGATAGGGAGCTGTGGTTTCGGTGCATCACAAATGACAGCTAGAGACTGAGTATGAATGAATGTGATATTTTTTGTCTATTCTTCTGACGCTACTTCACTGACACGGATCGGCGATGATGTTTCCTGTGGGGCAGGGTGGTGCCAGGGAATGGATGAAAGCAAGGAAGTATGAATACTTACATGTGTACATATTTGTATGGTTGTATATGTATGTATATGTGCATATGTTCCTATGTATATGTATGGATATGTGTATATGTTGATGTGCATATGTATGTGTATGTCCGTGAGAAATACTTAGAGAACAGATGGATTTGTATGTGGCATTTATGGATCTGGAGAGGGCATATGATAGGATTGACAGAGATGCTTTTTGTAAGGTCTTAAGAGTATATGACACTCAATCATCAAACACATTCAACAAAGCTTCAAATTACTCACTCCTCCTTCTCACTTCACCGCTACTTGTTATTACCTCCCCTTGTGCCCCCTTCACTGATTTTCCCCCTTCACTAGTTTTCCCATTTGTCCTCTTGTCCTATGCTCATTATTTACCTCCTTCTAGAACATTTTTATTCTCCCTAAAATTTAATTATACTTTCTCACCCCAACTCTCATTTGCCCCTTTTCACCTCTTGCTCCTTTCTCTTGACCTGCCGCTATCTTTTATACATCTCCCAGTCATTTGCGCTGCTTTCCATAAAAAATTGTCCAAACACCTCTCTCTTCTCTTTCATTCACAACCTTGCTTCTTCATCCCACCACTCACTACCCTTTCTAATTTGCCCACCTCCCACCTTTCTCATGCCACATGCATCTTTTGCACAAGCCATCACAGCTTCCCTAAATACCTCCCATTCCTCCCCCATTCCCCTTATGTCATTTGCTCTCACCTTTTGCCATTCTGCTCTCAATGTCTTCAGGTATTTCCTCACACAAGTCTCCTTTCCTAGCTCTCTTAGTCTTATCACTCTCTTCTCCCCAACATTCTTTTCTTTTTGAAAACCTCTACAAATCTTCACCTTCGCCTCCACAAGATAGTGATCAGACATCCCTCCAGCTGCCCCTCTGAGCTCCTTTACGTCCAGAAGTCTCTCTTTTACACACCTATCAGTTAACATGTATTCCATTAATGCCCTTTGACCATCTCTCCTACTCACATCTGTATGTTTATACATATCTCTCATATTAAATCAGGTATTTCTAATCACCAGTCCTTTTTCAGCACACAAATCAACAAGAACTTCACCATTTCCATTTACAACACGGAACACCCCATGTGCAGCAGTTATGCCCTCAATTGCCACATCACTCGCCTTGTTATTCAAATCAGCCATCACTATAACCCAGTCTCATGCATCAAAGCTGCTTACATACTCACTCAGCTGCTTCCAAAACATTTGCCTTTTATGATCTTTCTTCTCGTGACCAGGTGCATAGGCACCAATAATCTCCCATCTCTCTCCATCCACTTTCAGTTTTACCCACATCACTCTGGAATTCACTTTCTTACACTATCACATACTCCCACAACTCCTACTTCAAGAGAAGTACTATTCCTTCCTTTACTCTTGTCTTCTCACCACACCCTGACATTATTCCTAAGACATTCCCAAACCACTCTTCCCTTGAGCTTCATTTCACTCAGAGCCAAAATATCTGGGCTCCCTTCCTCAAACATACTACCTATCTCTCCTTTCTTTTTCATCTTGGTCACATCCACACACATTCAGACGCCCCAGTCTGAGCCTTTGAGGAGGATGAGCACTCCCCACTTGACTCTTTCTTCTGTTTCCCCTTTTAGAAATTTAAATAGAAGGGAGGGGAGGTTCCAGCCCCCTGCTCCTGCCCTTTTTAGTCTCCTTTTACGACATGTGGGGAATACTTGGGAAGTATTCTTTCAACCCTTTCCCCAGGGATATATATTATATATCTGTATATGAGTGGATGAGCCATTCCTCGTCTGTTTCCCGGTGCTACCTCGCTGACACAGGAAACAGCAGTTGAATATAAGAATAGAATTGTGTGTATGTGGGGTGATATGAGAGAGCAAAAGAGGGTGTGTTAAAATGGTTTGGATATATGGAGAGAATGAGCAAGGAAAGGTTGACAAAGAGGATATATGTGTGGAGAGAACAAGAAGCTGGATACCACATTGAAGTTGGAAGGAAGGAGTGAAAAAGATTTTGAGCGTTCATAGCCTGAACATGCAGGATGGTGAGGGCATGCAAGGAATATAGTTAATTGGAATGATGGAGTATACCTGGGTCGACGTGCTGTCAATGGACTGAACCAGGGTAAGTGAAACGTCAGGGGTAAACCATGGAAAGGTCTGTGGGGTCTGGATGTGGATTGGGAGCTGTGGTTTTGGTGCATCACACATGACAGCTAGAGACTGAGTATGAATGAATGTGGCATTTTTTGTCTATTTTCCTGACACTTCTTCGCTGACTTAGGGGGGTGGTGATAATGTTTCCTGTGGGGCACGGTGGTGCTGGGAATGGATGATAGCAAGGAGGTATGAATATTTACATATGTATATATTTATATGGTTGCTTATGTATTATATGTGCATACGTTCTTATATATATGTATGGATATGTGTATATGTTGATGTGTATATGTATGTGTATGTCTTTGAGAAATACTTAGAGAACAGATGGATTTGTATGTGGCATTTATGGACCTGGAGAAGGCATATGATAGGGTTGATAGAGATGTTTTTTGGAAGGTCTTTAGTGTATATGGTGTGGGAGGTAAGCTACTAGAAGCATTGAGAAGTTTTTATCAGGGGTGTAAGGATGTAAGGAGAGAGTGATTGGTTCCCAATGAAGGCCGGTCTGTGGCAGGGGTGTGTGATGTCCACATGGTTGTTTAATTTGTTTATGAATGTGGTGGTCAGGGAGGTAACTGCAAGAGTTTTAGAGAGAGGGGTAAGTGTGTAGTCAGTTGGAGATGAGAGGGCCTAGGAAGGGAGTCAGTTGTTGTTCACCGATGATACAGCATTGGTGGCTGATTCAATTGAGAAACTGCAGAAGTTGGTGACTAAGCTTGGAAAACTGTGTGGAAGAAGAAAGTTGAGAGTAAATGTGAATAAGAGCAAGGTTATTAGGTTCACTAGGGGTTGAGGGACAGTTGATGGGGATGTAAGTTTGAATGGAAAAGAATTCTAGTAAGTGAAGTGTTTTAGGTATCTGAGAGTGGACTTTGCAGGGAAGTGAGTCATAAGGTGGGGGAGGGGTGAAGGTTCTTGGAGCGATGAAGAACATGTGGCAAGAGAGAAGTTATCTTGCGGAGTGAAAATTGGTATGTTTAAAAGAACAGTTGTTCCAGCTATATTATACAGTTGCGAGGCATGGGCTATAGTATTAGGGTTGCATGGAGGAGTGTGGATATGTTTGAAATTAGATATTGAGGACAATATGTGGTGTGAGGTGGTTTGATCGAGTAAGTAATGAAAAGGTAAAAGAGATGTGTGGCAATGAAAAGAGTGTGTTTGAGAGAACAGAAGAGGGTTTGTTGAAAAGGTTTGGATGTATGGAGAGAATAAGTGAGGAAAAGTTGACATAGAGGATATGTGTGTCAAAAGTAGAGGGAACAAGAAGCAGAAGACCAAATTGGAGGTGGAAGGATGGAGTAAAAATGATTTTGAGCAATTGGTGCCTGAACATGCAGGAGGGCAAGATGCGTGCAAGGAATAGAGCAAATTGGAACAATGTGGTATATGCTTTATGCCACACTCTCACAACTCCTGCTTTAGGAGAATTGCTACTCCTTCCTTAGCTCTTGTTCTCTCACCAACCCCTGACTTTACTCCCAAGGCTTTTCCAATTCAATCTTCCCCTTTACCCTTGAGTTTTGTTTCACTCAGAGCCAGAACATTCGGGTTTCTTTCCTGAAACACTCTACCTATCTCTCCCTTCTTCTCATCTTGGTTACATCCACACACATTCAGACATTCCAATCAAAGCCTTTAAGGGGGATGAGCATTCTCCGCTTGACTCCTGTTTCCTCTTTTAGAAATTGCAAGAGATCGCAGTGGTGCATGTGATTTAGTATATGCATGAAACCTCAGGAAGATGAAACATGATACATATGTATTATTTTTGTATTTATTATACTTGATTGTCATTTCCTGCATCAGCAAGTTAGCTCCAGGAAACAGATGAAGAATGGCCTCATCTACTCATATACACATATATATACATAAATGCCCATACGCGCACATATACATACATATACATATCAACATATACACATATACATACATATACATATATACACATGTACATATTCATATTTACTTGCCTTCATCCATTTCCATCGCTACCCTACCTCACAGGAAACAGCATCGCTACCCTCTGCTTCAGCAAGGTTGTAAAAAGTAACCAGACAAAAAAGGCCACATTCGTTTATACTCAGTCTCTAACTGTTAAGTGTAATGCACCAAAACCACAGCTCCCTATCCATATCTAGCCCCACAGACCTTTCCATGGTTTACCCCAGATGTTTCACACACACCATATAAATGTATTTATTATTATTTATTTTTTTTTTTTTTTGCATTCACCTCCCTAACAACCTCATTAAAAAAATAATTAAACAACCATGGAGACATCACACATCCTTGCCACAAACCGACATTCACTGGGAACTATCACATTCCTCTCTTCCTACTCGTACACATGCCTTACATCCTCAGTAAAATCTTTTCACTGCTACTAGCAACTTACCTCCCTCACCATATACTCTTAATACCTTCCACAGAGCATCTCTATCAACTCTATCATATGAACTCTATCATATGCCTTCTCCATATCCATAAATGCTACTTACAAATCCATCTGTTTTTCTAAGTATTTCTCACATACATTCTTCAAAACAAACACCTGATCCATACATCCTCTACCACTTCTGAAACCACACTGCTCTTCCCCAATCTGATGCTCCGTACATGCCTTCACCCTCTCAATCAATACCCTCCCATATAATTTCCCAGGAATTCTCAACAAACTTATACCTTTGTAATTTGAACACTCAACCTTTTTCCCTTTGCCTTTGTACAATGGCACTATGCATGCATTCCGCCAATCCTCAGGCATTTCACCATGAACAATACATACATTGAATATCCTTACCAACCAGTCAACAACACAGTCACCCCCTTTTGTAATAAATTCCACTGCAACACCATCCAAACCCGCTGTCTTGCTCCCTTTCCACATCCAGGCCCCACAAAACTTTCCATGGTTTACCCCAGACACTTCACATTCCCTGGTTCAATCCATTGACAGCACATCAACCCCGGTATGCCTCATCGTTCCAATTCACTCTATTCCTTGCACGCCTCTCTCCCTCCTGCATGTTCAGGTGCCGATTGCTCAAAAACTTTTTCACTCCATCCTTCCACCCCAATT
Source organism: Panulirus ornatus (assembly GCF_036320965.1). Taxonomy (NCBI): domain Eukaryota; kingdom Metazoa; phylum Arthropoda; class Malacostraca; order Decapoda; family Palinuridae; genus Panulirus; species Panulirus ornatus. The sequence goes on from NC_092233.1 coordinate 35,446,135, forward strand.
TGGTCTTCCACTTCTCCTCTTTCCTTCCACCTCTGACACATATATCCTCCTGCATGTTCAGGTGCCGATTGCTCAAGAACTTTTTTGCTCCATCCTTCCACCTCCAATTTGGTCTTCCACTTCTCCTCGTTCCCTCCACCTCTAACACATATATCCTCTTTGTCAATCTTTCCTCACTCATTCTCTCCATGTGACCAAACCATTTCAATACACCCTCTTCTGCTCTCTCAACCACACTCTTTTTATTACCACACATCTCTTACCCTTACATTACTTACTCGATCAAACCACCTTACACCACATATTGTCCTCAAACATCTCATTTCCAACACATCCATCACCCTCCGCACATCTATCTATAGCCCATGCCTTGCAACCATATAATATTGTTGGAACCACTATTCCTTCAAACATACCCATTTTTGCTCCCCGAGATAACGATCTCGCCTTCCACTCATTCTTCAACGCTCCCAGAACCTTCGCCCCCTCCCCCACCCTGTGGCTCACCTGTGCTTCCATGGCTCCATCCACTGACAAATCCACTTCCAGATACCTAAAACACTTCACTTACCTCCCAATTGACTTGTCCCTCATTTTTATTATTATTATACATAATTGCTGTTTCTCGCGTCAGCGAGGTAGCGCCAGGAAACAGACGAAGAATGGCCTGTCTGCTCACATGCACAGATATATACATAAATGCCATTATATGCACATATACGTATCAACTTATACACATATATATACACATACACAGCCGTATACATATATACACATGTACATATTCATACTCGCTTGCCTTCATCCATTCCCAGTGCCACCCTTCCCCCCAGGAAACAGCATTACCACCCCTCGCATCAGTGGCATAGCACCAGGAAAGCAGACAAAAAAGGCCATGTTCATTCACATTCAGTCTCTAGCTGTCATATGTAATGCATTGAAACCACAGTTCCCTATCCACATCTAGGCCCCACAGACCTCTCCATGGTTTACCCCAGATGTTTCACATGGTTTGGTTCAGTCCATTGACTGCATGTTGACCCCGTTATACCACATCATTCCACTTCTATCTCTTCCTTGCACGCCTCTCACACTCCTGTATGTTCAGAGCCTGATTACTTACAATCTTTTTCACTCCATCCTTCCACCTCCAGTTTGGTCTCCTGCTTCTCCTTGTTCCCTCCTCTGACACATATATCCCCTTTGTCAATCTTTCCACACTCATTCTCTTCCTATGTCCAAACCATTTCAACACAACCTCTTCTGCTCTCTCAACCACACTCGTTTTACTACCACTTATCTCTCTTAACCCTTTCATTACTTACTGTACCAACCACCTCACACCACATATTTTCCTGAAACTTTCATTTCCAGCACATCCACCACCTTTGTACAACCCTATCTATAGCCCATGTCACGCAACCATATGATATTGTTGTAACAACTATTCCCTTAAACATACCCATTTTTGCCCTCTGAGATAACATTCTTTCTTTCCACACATTCTTCATCGCTCCCAGAACCTTTGCCCCCACCCCCACCCTATGACTCAGTTCCACTTTCATGTTTCCATTTGCTGCTAAGTCCACTCCCAGATATCTAAAACACTTCACTTCCTACAATTTTGCCCCTTTCAAACTACATCTCAATTAACTTGTCCCCCAACTCTGTTGAACCTACTAACTTTGATTGTTTATTCACATTTACTCTCAACTTTCTCTTTTTACACACTTTTCCCAACTCAGTCACCAACTTCTGCAGTTTCTCACTTGAATCAGCCACCTGTGCTGTATCATTGGCAAACAACGACTGACTTAATTCCCAGGATCTCTCATCCCCAACAGCCTTCATACTCACCCCTCTCTCCAAGACTATTGCATTACTTCCTTCACCACCACATCTTTCACCATGGTGACATCACACATCTCTGCCACAGCTCGACCTTCACTGTGAACCATTTACTCTCCTCTCTTCCTTCGTGTTCACAAGTCTTAAACCCTTGATAAAAACTTTTCACTGCTTCTAGCAACTTAACTCACACAATAAATTTTTAAGACCTTCCACAAAGCATCTCTGTCAACCCTATCATATGTCTTCTCCAGATCCATAAATGCCACATATTGATCCATCTATTTTGCTAATTATTTCACACGTATTCTACAAAGCAAACCCCTGATCCACACATCCTCTACCACTTCTGAAACCACAAAGCTCCCCTCAATCTGATGCTCTGTACATGCCTTGACCCTCTCAATCAGTACCCTCTCTTATAACTTAAGAGGTATACGTAATAGACTTATACATCTTTTGTTTGGACACTCACCTTGATCCTGTTTGCCTTTGTACAATGACATTATACGTGCATTCCTCCAGTCCTTAGGCACTTCACTGTGATCCATACCTACCTCAAATATCCGTATCAACCAAAGAGATACCCTATCTATAGCCCATGCCTTGCTACCATATGATATTGTTGGAACAACTATTCCTTCAAAAATACCCATTTTCGCACTGAGATAATGTTCTCTCTTTCCTCGCATTCTTCATCTGCAGTACCACCAACTCCTGCCGCCTTGCTGCATTTCATATTCCTTAAGGTTTTCACCACCTCTTTTCACCAAACCACTCTCTCTGACTCTATTACTTCGCATACCACCCCAACCAAAACACCCTACATCTGCCATGCTATCATCAAACACATTTAACAGTCCTTCCAAATAGTCACTCCATCTCCTCCACACTTCATCTTTACCTCATATCACTTACCCCTTATGCCCCCTTCACTGATGTTCCCATTTGTTCTCTTATCTTTCTCACATTATATATCTCCTAAAAATCTCTTTGTTCTTTCTACAGTTTAAGTATTGTTATGACCTTACCCCTTCCTTTAAGGGTTTATAATCAGCCCATAGGCCCATTAAATAAAAAACTCTGAAGTAATTTCTTCTGTTAATAGAGAGATTTGGGCTAGACACAGATTCCCTTACCATCTGGCTAACATCTGACAGCTGATGGCCACTTAATATATATGTACTTCTCTTTCCATCCGACGCTGGTTAAACACCAAACAAAGTGGTATAAAAGTTTAAAAAATATAGTTACATTAACATAAATAAACATGTGCCCTCTGGACATAAATATAACATAATTTACTCCCCTATCCCTGGGGATAGGGGAGAAAGAATACTTCTTCGCATTCCCTACATGTCGCAGGACACGACTAAAGGAGACAGGAGCAGGGGTCTAAACCCTCCCCTCCTTGTATCTTCACTTTCTAGAAGGGGAAACAGAAGAATGAGTCATGCGGGGAGTGCTCATCCTCCTCGAAGGCTCAGATTAGCATGTCTAAATGTGTGTGGATGTAACCAAGATGAGAAAAAAGGAGAGATAGGTTGTACGTTTGAGGAAAGGAACCTGGATGTTTTGGCCCTGAGTGAAACAAAGCTCAAGGGTAAAGGGGAAGAGTGGTTTGGGAATGTCTTGGGAGTGAAGTCAGGGGTTGGTGAGAGGACAAGAGCAAAGGAAGGAGTAGCACTACTCTTGAAACAGGAGTTGTGGGAGTATGTGTTAGAGTGTAAGAAAGTAACTCTAGATTGATATGGGTAAAAATGAAAGTTGATGGAGAGAGATGGGTGATTATTGGTGTCTATGCACCTGGTCATGAGAAGAAAGATCATGAGAGGCAAGTGTTTTTGGAGCAGCTGAGTGAGTGTGTTAGCAGCTTTGACGCACGAGACCGGGTTATAGTGATGGGTGATTTGAATGCAAAGGTGAATAATGTTGCAGTTGAGGGTATAATTGGTGTACATGGGGTGTTCAGTGTTGTAAATGGAAATGGTGAAGAGCTTGTAGATTTGTGTGCTGAAAAAGGACTGATGATTGGGAATACCTGGTTTAAAATAGAGATATACATAAATACACGTATTTAAGTAGGAGAGATGGCCAGAGAGCATTATTGGAGTATGTATTAATTGATAGGCATGTGAAAGAGACTTATGGATTTTAATGTGCTGAAAGGGGCAATTGGAGGGATGTCTGATCATTATCTTGTGGAGGCGAAAGTGAAGATTTGTAAAGGTTTTCAGAAAAGAAGATAGAATGTTGGGGTGAAGAGAGTGGTGAGAGTAAGTGAGCTTAGAAAGGAGACTTGTGTGAGGACGTACCAGGAGAGATTGAGTGCAATGGAAAAAGGTGAGAGCAAATGACATAAGGGGAGTGGGGGAGGAACGGGATGTATTTAGGAAAGCAGTGATGACTTGTGCAAAAGATGCTTGTGGCATGAGAAGCGTGGGAAGTGGGCAGATTAGAAAGGGTAGTTAGTGGTGGGATGAAGAAGTAAGATTGTTAGTGAAAGAGAAGAGAGAGGCATTTGGACAATTTTTGCATGGAAATAGTGCAAATGACTCGGAGATGTTTAAAAGAAAGAGGCAAGAAGTTTAGAGAAAGGTGCAAGAGGTGAAAAAGAGGGCAAATGAGAGTTAGGGTGAGAGAGTATCATTAGATTTAGGGAGAATAAAAAGACGTTTTGGAAGGAGGTAAATAAAGTGCGTAAGACAAGAGAACAAATGGGAACATTGGTGAAGGGGGCTAATGGGGAGGTAATAACAAGTAGTGGTGAAGTGAAAAGGAGATGGAGTGAGTATTTTGAAGGTTTGTTAAATGTGTTTGATGATAGAGTGACAAATATAGGGTGTTTTGGTTGAGGTGGTGTTCGAAGTGAGAGGTTCAGGGAAAATGGTTTAGTAAACAGAGAAGAGGTAGTGAAAGCTTTGCAGAAGATGAAAGCCAGCTAGGTGGTGGGCTTGGATGGTATTGCAATGAAATTTATCAAAAAAGGGGGTCACTGTGTTGTTGAATGGTTGGTGAGAATATTCAGTGTATGTATGGTTCATGGTGAAGTGCCTGAGGATTAGCGGAAGGCATGCACAGTGCCATTGTACAAAAGCAAAGGGAATATAGGTGACTGTTCAGATTACAGAGGTATAAGTTTGTTGAGTATTCGTGGGAAATTATATGGAAGGGTATTGATTGAGAGGGTAAAGGCATGTACAGAGCATCAGATTGGGGATAAGCAGTGTGGTTTCAGAAGTGGTAGAAGATGTGTGGATCAGGTGTTTGTTGTGAAGACTGTATGTGAGAAGTGCTTAGAAAAATAGATGGATTTGCATGTAGCATTTATGGATCTGGAGAAGGCATATGATAGAGGTGATAGAAATGCTCTATGGAAGGTATTAAGAGTATATGGTGTGGGAGGTAAGTTGCTGGAAGCAGTGAAAAGTTTTTATCTATGATGTAAGGCATATGTACGAGTAGGATGAGAGGAAAGTGATTGGTTCCCGGTGAAGGTCGGTTTGCAGCAGGGGTGCATGATGTCTCCATGATTGTTTAATTTGTGTATGGATGGGGTTGTTAGGGAGGGGAATGCAAGAGTTTTGGAGAGAGGGGCAAGTATGCTGTCTGATGTGGATGAGAGGGCTTGGGAAGTGAGTCAGTTGTTGTTCGCTGATGATACAGTGCTGGTGGCTGATTCAGGTGAGAAACTGCAGAAGTTGGTGACTGACTTTAATAAGGTGTGTGAAAGAAGAAAGCTGAGAGTAAATGTGAATAAGAGCAAGGTTATTAGGTACAGTAGGGTTGAGGGACAAGTCATTTGAGAGGTAAATTTGAATGGAGAAAAACTGGAGGAAGTGAAGTGTTATAGATATCTGAGATTGGATTTAGCAGTGGATGGAACCATGGAAGCGGAAGTGAGTCACAGGGTGGGGGAGGGGGCAAAGGTTCTAGGAGTGTTGAAGAATGTGCGGAGAGCAAAAATGGGGATATTTGAAGGAATAGTGGTTCCAACAATGTTATATGGTTGCAAGGCATGGGCTATAGATAGGGTTGTGTAGAGGGTGGATGTGTTGGAAATGAGATGTTTAAGGACAATATGTGGTGTGAGGTGGTTTGATCGAGTAAGTAATGAAAGAGTAAGAGAGATGTGTGGTAATAAAGAGTGTGGTTGAGACAGCAGAAGAGGGTGTATTGAAATGGTTTGGTCACATGGAGAGAACGAGTGAGGAAAGATTGACAAAGAGGATCTGTGTGTCAGAGGTGGAGGAATGAGAAATGGGAGACCAAATTGGAGGTGGAAGGATGGAGTGAAAAAGATTTTAAGCAATCAGGGCCTGTACATACAGGGGGGTGAAAGGCGTGCAAGGAATAGAGTGAATTGGAACAATGTTTTATACTGGGGTGGACATGCTGTCAGTGGATTGAACAGGGCATGTGAAGCATCTGGGGTAAACCATTGAAGGTTTTGTATGTCTTGGATGTGGAAAGGGAGCTGTGGTTTTGGTGCATTACATATGAGAGCTAGAGACTGAGTGTGAATGAATGTACCCTTTGTTGTCTTTTTCTTGTGCTACCTCTTACATGCGTGGGGGGAGGGTGGTTGCCATTTCATGTGTGGCGGGGTGGCAATGGGAATGGATGAAGGCAGCAAGTATGAATATGTACATGTGTGTATCTGTATATCTGTGTATGTATATGTATGTATACAATGAAATGTATAGGTATTTATATGTGCGTGTGTTGGCATTTATGTATATACGTGTGTATGTGGGTGGGTTGGGCCATTCTATCAACTGTTTCCTTGTGCTACCTCGCCAAAGTGGGAGACGTTGACTAAGTATAATAAATAGATAGATAGTTTGGTGTTATACACAGTAAAAACTGGAACTTCGTACTGGAAACAAAGGGCAAAGTGCCAAACAGAAAATCTTCCTGATCATGAAAGTTTTAGGACTGCCATAAGGTAAACAAGGGCAATTTGTGTATTTATATGCTTTAAATAGATTGATCAGACTGCATCAAATTGTATCAAATACTGATGTTACATTTTGCATTGACCATTGATTGATATTCCTCTTAAGTAGATAAATTCTGATTTGTCTTGCATTATGACATCATAACCAGTCTGGCCTAGCCATGCCCTTGGCACATCCCATCTCATTAACAAACAGTACACAGGTAAAGTATGGTTCCAAGAACGAAGTGTTGTCTCTTGTGCTGAGTTGACAAATGATTAGAGATGTGGTAATTTTTATTCTTTTTGTTTATCATGAACGTATTTTCTTGTCTATGATGATTTGATATATTTAGAGGGGTTGGATAAAAGACTTAAAGTTTGAAGCAACTTAGATTAATTATTCATGGTATATTTTTACAGGCACTCCTGGTGTTGTTATGATGATGGACTGTTTTTACTGTATTGTCTGGACGTACTTTTGGTGGAACTTCGTAGATCTCTTGATGACCAACATCGACAGTTATTACACCACACGCTAGAACAAGTGTCATTCTGTCTCTACTCACATCCATCCAAGAAGTCCAAAGTTAGTAAGACTGCTTAAAATCAGTTGTATTTAATTTTTTCATATATATTCGTGGGAGGCAAGTTGTTAGAAGCAGTGAAAAGTTTTTATCGAGGATGTAAGGCATGTGTACGTGTAGGAAGAGAGGAAAGTGATTGGTTCTCAGTGAATGTAGGTTTGCGGCAGGGGTGTGTGATGTCTCCATGGTTGTTTAATTTGTTTATGGATGGGGTTGTTAGGGAGGTGAATGCAAGAGTCCTGGAAAGAGGGGCAAGTATGAAGTCTGTTGGGGATGAGAGAGCCTGGGAAGTGAGTCAGTTGTTGTTCGCTGATGATACAGCGCTGGTGGCTGATTCATGTGAGAAACTGCAGAAGCTGGTGACTGAGTTTGGTAAAGTGTGTGGAAGAAGAAAGTTAAGAGTAAATGTGAATAAGAGCAAGGTTATTAGGTACAGTAGGGTTGAGGGTCAAGTCAATTGGGAGGTAAGTTTGAATGGAGAAAAACTGGAGGAAGTGAAGTGTTTTAGATATCTGGGAGTGGATCTGTCAGCGGATGGAACCATGGAAGCGGAAGTGGATCATAGGGTGGGGGAGGGGGCGAAAATTTTGGGAGCCTTGAAAAATGTGTGGAAGTCGAGAACATTATCTCGGAAAGCAAAAATGGGTATGTTTGAAGGGATAGTGGTTCCAACAATGTTGTATGGTTGCGAGGCGTGGGCTATGGATAGAGTTGTGCGCAGGAGGATGGATGTGCTGGAAATGAGATGTTTGAGGACAATGTGTGGTGTGAGGTGGTTTGATCGAGTAAGTAACGTAAGGGTAAGAGAGATGTGTGGAAATAAAAAGAGCGTGGTTGAGAGAGCAGAAGAGGGTGTTTTGAAATGGTTTGGGCACATGGAGAGAATGAGTGAGGAAAGATTGACCAAGAGGATATATGTGTCGGAGGTGGAGGGAACGAGGAGAAGAGGGAGACCAAATTGGAGGTGGAAAGATGGAGTGAAAAAGATTTTGTGTGATCGGGGCCTGAACATGCAGGAGGGTGTAAGGAGGGCAAGGAATAGAGTGAATTGGAGCGATGTGGTATACAGGGGTTGACGTGCTGTCAGTGGAGTGAATCAAGGCATGTGAGGCGTCTGGGGTGGACCATGGAAAGCTGTGTAGGTATGTATACACGTGTGTGGACATGTGTATGTACATGTGTATGGGGGGGGGGGTTGGGCCATTTCTTTCGTCTGTTTCCTTGCGCTACCTCGCAGACGCGGGAGACAGCGACAAAGTATAAAAAAAAAAAAAAAAAAAAAAAAAAAAAAATATTCGCTATTTCCCATGTTAGCGAGGCAGCATTAAGAACAGAGGACTGAGCCTAAGAGGTAAAATCCTCACTTGGCCCCCTTCTCTGTTCCTTCTTTTGGAAAAGTAAAAATTGGAGAGGAGGATTTCCTGCTGCCCACTCCCTCCCATTTTTAGTTGCCTCTTACGACACACAGGGAACATGTGGGAAATATTCTTTCTCCTGTATCCCCAGGGATAAGGTGTATTTAATACCACTTAGAATTTAGAAATTGTAGATTTTCGTAATTTTAGTGGATAATTTTGTCTGTTGTACTCATAATATCCTGTTTTTAAAGAAGAGTGGATTTCACAGAATTATTCCACATAAAAATTGATATATTAACCACCTCTACTCGTAGACTTCATATATATCTGAAAAGCTTTATAGGTTTGGAATCAGAAAGGTAGAGCATTCACCACTTGTATGCATATATTTGGGATTTGGAGAGAAAGAATGCTACACATGTATCTCCTGCATATGTTGCATGGAAACCACAGCACCCTATCCACAATCATGCCCCTCAGGCCTTTCCTTGATTTTTTCCAGCTGCTTTATATTCCCTGATTCACTTCATTGACAACACATCACTCCAATTCACCCTATCCCGAGCACACCTTTCCACCCTCATGCATGTTCAGGCCTTGGGCACTCAAAATCTTGTTCACTCAATTGTTCGATCTCCAGTTCGGTCTCCTCCTTTCCCCTTGACCCTTCCACTTATTACTCACATTATCCTCTTTGTCAACCTCCCTTCACTCATTCTTTTCATATATCCAGCTGGTTGCTTCAACATGTTTTTCAGTTCTCTCACCCATGCCTTCTTATTTCTACACCTTTCTCTTACCCATTCTTACTTACAGAACCAACCCTCCTCACATGACATATTTTCTTCAAACATTTCCTTCACATTCACCCTCTTTCATACATTCTCATGTACAGCCTATGCTTTGCATCCTTACAACACTGTTGTGAATACTGCATCTTCAAATATACCCATTTCACCTTCCCAGATAGTGACCTCTATTGCCACAGATTCATCAGTACTTTCAGAACCTTTGCCCCCTCACCAACCTTATGACTCACCTCATCTTTCATAGATCTATTTGCTGCTCTAATTCCCAGGCATCTAGAAATCTTCACTACTTAAGTTTTCTTCATTTAAGTCATACCCCAAGTAATCTTTCTCTTGGCACTGCTAAACCTAATAACCTTAGTTTTAGTGACAATTACTCTACTTTATTCTACTGCACACTTTCCCAAACTCAGACACTAACTTCAATCTTTGTCTTGAATCTGCCAACAGCAGTGTGTCATCAGCAAACAACAACTGACTCACCACTCAGGGCCCATCACCTCCAGTAGACAGTATACCTGCCCATCTCTCCATGACCTTAGCGTTGACCTCCCTCACCCTTCTATGTGGGAATAGATTAAACAGCCATGGTGACATCACACACCCCTGCCTAAGACCCACTTTTACCTGGAACCACTCCCACTCTTCTCTTTCTATTTGAATATATGCTTTACTCACTTGATAAAAGCTCCTCAAAGCTCCTCACTTCTTCAAATAACATATATTTGTAGCAGTGTCCACGAGGCATTTCAATTAGCCTCATCATATGCTTTCTCCCAATCCATATATGCCACATACAAACTCTCTGTTTCTCTTAAGTGTATCACACATTTTCTGAAGCAAACACCTGATACACACATACTTTACCATGCTTGAAACCACATTGTTCCTCCCCAGTCTGATATTCTTTGCATGACAACACCCTCTGAGTCACCATTCTTCCATACAACTTACCTAGTACACTCAACAAACTTATACCTTTTTGATTTGAACACTCACCTTTTTCCTTTATACATTGGCACTATACATTCATTCCATCAGTCTTCAGGACTTCACCATGAACCATACATACACTGAAAACCCTAACTAACCAATCAGCTACCCAGTCTCCTCCATTCATAAGAAATTCAACTTCAGTACCATCCAATCCAGCTGCTTTGTTACTTTTCATCTTTTGCAAGGCTTTGAACACCTCTTTTCTGTTTACTAAACCACTTGCCATGACTCTACGGCCACTATCAAACTGACCCAAATACCTTACATCTGCCCTCCTGTCATCTAAAACATTCAACAACCTTTCAGAATACTCGCTCCATCTCTTCTTTACCACATCAGTGTCTTTTCCCACTATCCCAGAAGTTTGCTGTTACTAGTTCACCCCAGCTCTCATTTTCACCTCCTGCAACTTTCTCTTGTGAATCTCTCAATCATTCGCACTCCTTTCCTATAACTACCGCTCATACACTTTTTTTCTTGCTCTTGCAGCCTTATTTCTACATCCCACCACTCATTACCCTTTCTTACCAGCTCACCTTCCATGTTCTTCATGCTATGCACTTCACTTGCACATGCCATTCCCTCTCCCTTAGATACCTCTCATTCCTCACCCACTCCCTTAAATTTGTGTACTCTCACCTTTTGCCCTTTTACACTCAGTCTTTCTTGTTATTTCTTCACTCAATTCTCCTTTCCATGCTCAATTAATTTCAACACCATCATCATGCCCATATCATTTCCTTTTTCTTGGAAACCTCTACAGATCACTCTTGCTTCCATCAGGGAATGGTCAGACATCTTACCAGCTGCCCCTTTTGGCACATTCATATCCAAGTCTCTGTTTTGCTTGCTTATTTAGCTCATAATCCAGTAATTCTTGCTTACCACCTTCTCTACTCACCATGTATTCACAATCACCATTTTTTTTTTTTCACATGATTCCACATGCGGTTCACCATTTCTGTTTGCTTTACTAAATACCCCATGCCCCCAATGACACCATCAGCTGCCACATTGTTCACTTTTAGAGATGGATCGCCCATCACTAAAACCCAATCTCTCTAACTGCTAGATACAGATCGCCCATCTCTAAATTCCAATCTCTCAAACTGCTGACTCACTCAATAAGCTGCTCCCATAAGTGCATAAGGACTGATCCAGCTCTAATAATCCACTTTTGTTTTTACCCACATCAGTCTGGAGCTTGCTTCCTTACACTCACACATTCTTATATCTCCTCCAGCAGAAGTGCTACCCCTTCCTTTGCTGTTAACCTTACACTAACCCCTGACCATACCCCTAATGCATTCCCAAATCATTGTTCCCCTTACTGTTGAGCTTTCTTTTGCTAAGGGTTAAAACATCCAGGTTTCTTTCCTCAAACATGCTATCCATCTCATCTTGGTTACATCCTAATTCATTCAGATACCCCAGTCTGAATCTTCAAGGAGGAGGATCGCTCATTCCTTGGCTCCCTCTTGTTCAACTTTTAGAAATATATGTAAATTTTTATGTGATTTCATAATTTATTAGGGAATATTTCATGATCTGGTTTTACTATACTTATTTCTCATGTGTCAGTGAAAGCAACAAAGAGGAGCAGAGTAGGGGTTGGAAATTTTCTGCTTTTAAAATCAGGAATAGGAGTCAGGCAAGTATTTTTCACCATCTCAGTTAACCATCCCTGACACTGCCTTCCAAAGGTGAGAGAGGCTAACTGGTGTAAAGTTTTATAACAGAATTTGATTTCAGAAATATAGGTTGAAAAAAATTTCCATTAGATAATACATTATAGATACACTATTTTTTGTGTTTCAGTAATATCCTTAAAGATACTGTAACATATTGACATTTTCTTATGTTTATGTTAATCATGCATGATAACATTTTGTTAACAGCACAAGCACCTGCGTGATCATGGGGTGCCTCAGATTGCCCTGTGCTGGGAGAGAGCATTGCAGCTCTACCAGTACTACTGCCCCAGCCACCTGCCTGACTTTCAATCTTCACAGATACCATCTATTACTGATGATGTGGCCACTCTTCATAAAAGGTGCTGTAACCTAATAATTTGCTAAATCAAGTAATTTCTTTATTATATCATGTCATAATTTGTAACGTGTTGATTGCTTTCAGTGAATGGTACTGGATATCGTGATTCTATGTTCTATATACAAAATTAGTGATATTCTCCAGTAAGAATGAGTGACCAAATAGTTAAGAAGCTACTGAAACTGAGAAGGGTAGATATGTGTTACAGGAAGGGGTATAGTACTAGGTGTATTTACTTACATATGAGTACTTGCAATGAGATTTTTTCCAAAATGGTAAGGCTAACATGTGGCTCTCTAAATGTCATGCTAGTTGATCTTGGAATTATTTCAACCACATGTCAAGTCCTCTCTTAAATGTTTCGATCAAACCACCTCACACCATATATTGTCCTCAAACATCTCATTTTCAACACATCCACCCTCCTCTGCACAACCCTATCTATAGCCCACGAATCGCAACGATATAACATCGTTGGAACCACTATTCCTTCAAACAAACCTATTTTTGCTTTCCGAGATGATGTTCTCATCTTCCACACATTCTTCAACGCTCCCAGCACCTTTGCCCACTCCCCCACCCAGTGACTCACTTCTGCTTCCATGGTTCCATCCACTGCCAAATCCACTTCCATATATCTAAAACACTTCATTTCCTCCAGTTTTTCTCCATTCAAACCGACCTCCCAATTAACTTGTCCCTCAACCCTCGTGAACCTAATAACCTTTCTCTTATTTACATTTACTCTCAGCTTTCTTCTTTCACACACTTTACCGAACTCAGTCACCAACTTCTGCAGTTTCTCAACCGAATCACCCACCAGCGCTGTATCATCAGCGAACACCAAATGACTCACTTCCCAAACCCTCACATCCACAACAGGCTGCACACTTGCCTCCTCTCCAAAACTCTTGCATTCACCTCCATAACAACCCCATCCATAAACAAATTAAACAACAATGGAGACATCACACACCCCTGCCACAAAGCGACATTCACTGGGAACCACTCACTTTCCTCTCTTCCTACTTGTGCACATGCCGTATATCCTCGATAAAAACTTTTCACTGCTTCTAGCAACTTACCTCCCACATCAAATACTCTGAATACCTTCCACAAAGCATCTCTGTCAACTCTATCACATGCCTTCTCCAGATCCATAAATGCTACATACAAATCCATCTGCTTTTTTAAGTATTTCTCACATACACTCTTTAAAGCAAACACCTGATCCACACATCCTCTACCACTTCTGAAATCACACTGCTCTTCCCCAATCTGATGCTCTGTACATGCCTTCACCCTCTCTATCAAAACCCTCTCATATAATTTCCCAGGAATACTCAACGAACTTATACCTCTGTAGTTTGGACAATCACCTTTATCCCCTTTGCCTTTGTACAATGGCAGAATACATGCATTCCACCAATCCTCAGACACTTCACCATAAACCATACATATATTGTATATCCTGACCAATCAGTCATCAATACAGTCACCCCCCTTTTTTAATAAATTCCACAGCAGTACCATCCTAATACGCCGCCTTGCCAGCTTTCATCTTCCGCAAGGCTTTCCCTACCTCTTCTCTGTTTAACAAATCATTCTCCCTAACCCTCTCACTTTGCACACCACCTCGACCAAAACACCCTATATCTGCCACTGTATCATCACACATTTAGCAAACCTCCCCTCCTTGAATATAAATTTCTGAAAAGGGAAACAGAAGGAGTGATGCAGGGAGTGCTCATCCTCCTCGAAGGCTCAGATTGGGGTGTCTAAATGTGTGTGGATGTAACCAAATGAGAAAAAAAGAGAGATAGGTAGTATTTTTAAGGAAAGCAACCTGGATGTTTTGGCTGTGAGTGAAATGAAGCTCAAGGGTAAAGGGGAAGAGTGGTTTGGGAATGTCTTGGGAGTAAAGTCAGGGGTTGGTGAGAGGAGAAGAGCAAAGGAAGGAGTAGCACTACTCCTGAAGCAGGAGTTGTGGGAGTATGTGATAGAGTGTAAGAAAGTAAACTGTATATTGATATGGGTAAAACTGAAAGTGGATGGAGAGAGAAGGGTGATTATTGGTGCCTATGCGCCTGGTCATGAGAAGAATGATCATGAGAGGCAAGTGTTTTTGGAGCAGCTGAGTGAGTGTGTTAGCAGCTTTGATGCACGAGACTGGATTATAGTGATGGGTGATTTCAATGCATAGGTGAGTAATGTGGTAGTTGAGGGTATAATTGGTATACATGGAGTGTTCATTGTTGTAAATGGAAATCTTGAAGAGCTTGTAGATTTGTGTGCTGAAAAAGGACTAGTGATTGGGAATGCCTGGTTTAAAAAGATATATATGCAAGAGTCCTGGAAAGAGGGGCAAGTATGAAGTCTGTTGGGGATGAGAGAGCTTGGGAAGTGAGTCAGTTGTTGTTCGCTGATGATACAGCGCTGGTGGCTGATTCATGTGAGAAACTGCAGAAGCTGGTGACTGAGTTTGGTAAAGTGTGTGGAAGAAGAAAGTTAAGAGTAAATGTGAATAAGAGCAAGGTTATTAGGTACAGTAGGGTTGAGGGTCAAGTCAATTGGGAGGTGAGTTTGAATGGAGAAAAACTGGAGGAAGTGAAGTGTTTTAGATATCTGGGAGTGGATCTGTCAGCGGATGGAACCATGGAAGCGGAAGTGGATCATAGGGTGGGGGAGGGGGCGAAAATTTTGGGAGCCTTGAAAAATGTGTGGAAGTCGAGAACATTATCTCGGAAAGCAAAAATGGGTATGTTTGAAGGAATAGTGGTTCCAACAATGTTGTATGGTTGCGAGGCGTGGGCTATGGATAGAGTTGTGCGCAGGAGGATGGATGTGCTGGAAATGAGATGTTTGAGGACAATGTGTGGTGTGAGGTGGTTTGATCGAGTAAGTAACGTAAGGGTAAGAGAGATGTGTGGAAATAAAAAGAGCGTGGTTGAGAGAGCAGAAGAGGGTGTTTTGAAATGGTTTGGGCACATGGAGAGAATGAGTGAGGAAAGATTGACCAAGAGGATATATGTGTCGGAGGTGGAGGGAACGAGGAGAAGAGGGAGACCAAATTGGAGGTGGAAAGATGGAGTGAAAAAGATTTTGTGTGATCGGGGCCTGAACATGCAGGAGGGTGAAAGGAGGGCAAGGAATAGAGTGAATTGGAGCGATGTGGTATACAGGGGTTGACGTGCTGTCAGTGGATTGAATCAAGGCATGTGAAGCGTCTGGGGTAAACCATGGAAAGCTGTGTAGGTATGTATATTTGCGTGTGTGGACGTGTGTATGTACGTGTGTATGGGGGTTGGGCCATTTCTTTCGTCTGTTTCCTCGCGCTACCTCGCAAACGCGGGAGACAGCGACAAAGTATAAAAAAAAAAAAAAAAAAAAAAAATATATATATATATATCATAGGGTGGGGGAGGGGGCGAAAATTCTGGGGGCCTTGAAGAATGTGTGGAAGTCGAGAACATTATCTCGGAAAGCAAAAATGGGTATGTTTGAAGGAATAGTGGTTCCAACAATGTTGTATGGTTGCGAGGTGTGGGCTATGGATAGAGTTGTGCGCAGGAGGATGGATGTGCTGGAAATGAGATGTTTGAGGACAATGTGTGGTGTGAGGTGGTTTGATCGAGTGAGTAACGTAAGGGTAAGAGAGATGTGTGGAAATAAAATGAGCGTGGTTGAGAGAGCAGAAGAGGGTGTTTTGAAGTGGTTTGGGCACATGGAGAGGATGAGTGAGGAAAGATTGACCAAGAGGATATATGTGTCGGAGGTGGAGGGAGCAAGGAGAAGAGGGAGACCAAATTGGAGGTGGAAAGATGGAGTGAAAAAGATTTTGTGTGATTGGGGCCTGAACATGCAGGAGGGTGAAAGGAGGGCAAGGAATAGAGTGAATTGGAGCGATGTGGTATACCGGGGTTGACGTGCTGTCAGTGGATTGAATCAAGGCATGTGAAGCGTCTGGGGTAAACCATGGAAAGCTGTGTAGGTATGTATATTTGCGTGTGTGGACGTATGTATATACATGTGTATGGGGGGGGTTGGGCCATTTCTTTCGTCTGTTTCCTTGCGCTACCTCGCAAACGCGGGAGACAGCGACAAAGTAAAAAAAAAAAATATATATATATATATTTTATATATATATATATATATATATATATATATATATATGTATATATATATATATATATATATATATATATATATATATATATATATACATATATATTTTTTCATACTATTCGCCATTTCCCGCGTTAGCGAGGTAGCGTTAAGAACAGAGAACTGGGCCTTAGAGGGAATATCCTCACCTGGCCCCCTTCTCTATTCCGTCTTTTGGAAAATTAAAAAAAAAACTAGAGTGGAGGATTTCCAGCCACCCGCTCCCTCCCCTTTTAGTCGCCTTCTACGACTCGCAGGGAATACATGGGAAGTATTCTTTCTCCCCTATCCCCAGGGATGTATATATATTTCTTTTTTCTTTCACACTATTCGCCATTTCCCGCATTAGCAAGGTAGCGTTAAGAACAGAGGACTGGGCCTTTGAGGGAATATCCTCACCTGGCCCACCTTCTCTGTTCCTTCTTTTTGAAAAAAAAAAAAAAAAAAGGGGGAGGATTTCCAGCCACCCGCTCTCTCCCCTTTTAGTCGCCTTCTACAACACGCAGGGAATACGTGGGAAGTATTCTTTCTCCCCTATATATATATATATATATATATATATATAAGATATATATAAGTTTTGGAAAGAGGGGCAAGGATGAAGTCTGTTGGGGATGAGAGAGCTTGGGAAGTGAGTCAGTCGTTGTTCGCTGATGATACAGCGCTGGTGGCTGATTCATGTGAGAAACTGCAGAAGCTGGTGACTGAGTTTGGTAAAGTGTGTGAAAGAAGAAAGTTAAGAGTAAATGTGAATAAGAGCAAGGTTATTAGGTACAGTAGGGTTGAGGGTCGAGTCAATTGGGAGGTGAGTTTGAATGGAGAAAAACTGGAGGAAGTGAAGTGTTTTAGATATCTGGGAGTGGATCTGGCAGCGGATGGAAACATGGAAGTGGAAGTGGATCATAGGGTGGGGGAGGGGGCGAAAATTCTGGGAGCCTTGAAGAATGTGTGGAAGTCGAGAACATTATCTCGGAAAGCAAAAATGGGTATGTTTGAAGGAATAGTGGTTCCAACAATGTTGTATGGTTGCGAGGCGTGGACTATGGATAGAGTTGTGCGCAGGAGGATGGATGTGCTGGAAATGAGATGTTTGAGGACAATGTGTGGTGTGAGGTGGTTTGATCGAGTAAGTAACGTAAGGGTAAGAGAGATGTGTGGAAATAAAAAGAGCGTGGTTGAGAGAGCAGAAGAGGGTGTTTTGAAATGGTTTGGTCACATGGAGAGAATGAGTAAGGAAAGATTGACCAAGAGGATATATGTGTCGGAGGTGGAGGGAACGAGGAAAAGTGGGAGACCAAATTGGAGGTGGAAAGATGGAGTGAAAAATATTTGTGTGATCGGGGCCTGAACATGCAGGAGGGTGAAAGGAGGGCAAGGAATAGAGTGAATTGGAGCGATGTGGTATACCGGGGTTGACGTGCTGTCAGTGGATTGAATCAAGGCATGTGAAGCGTCTGGGGTAAACCATGGAAAGCTGTGTATGTATGTATATTTGCGTGTGTGGACGTATGTATATACATGTGTATGGGGGTGGGTTGGGCCATTTCTTTCGTCTGTTTCCTTGCGCTACCTCGCAAACGCGGGAGACAGCGACAAAGCAAAAAAAAAAAAATATATAAGTGTACGTGTAGGAAGAGAGGAAAGTGATTGGTTCTCAGTGAATGTAGGTTTGTGGCAGGGGTGTGTGATGTCTCCATGGTTGTTTAATTTCTTTATGGATGGGGTTGTTAGGGAGGTGAATGCAAGAGTTTTGGAAAGAGGGGCAAATATGAAGTCTGTTGGGGATGAGAGAGCTTGGGAAGTGAGTCAGTTGTTGTTCGCTGATGATACAGCGCTGGTGGCTGATTCATGTGAGAAACTGCAGAAGCTGGTGACTGAGTTTGGTAAAGTGTGTGAAAGAAGAAAGTTAAGAGTAAATGTGAATAAGAGCAAGGTTATTAGGTAGAGTAGGGTTGAGGGTCAAGTCAATTGGGAGGTAAGTTTGAATGGAGAAAAACTGGAGGAAGTAAAGTGTTTTAGATATCTGGGAGTGGATCTGGCAGCGGATGGAACCATGGAAGCAGAAGTGAATCATAAGGTGGGGGAGGGGGCGAAAATCCTGGGAGCCTTGAAGAATGTGTGGAAGTCGAGAACATTATCTTGGAAAGCAAAAATATTTTGGGTATGTTTGAAGGAATAGTGGTTCCAACAATGTTGTATGGTTGCGAGGCGTGGACTATGGATAGAGTTGTGCGCAGGAGGGTGGATGTGATGGAAATGAGATGTTTGAGGACAATATGTGGTGTGAGGTGGTTTGATCGAGTAAGTAATGTAAGGGTAAGAGAGATGTGTGGAAATAAATAGAGCATGGTTGAGAGAGCAGAAAAGGGTGTTTTGAAATGGTTTGGGCACATGGAGAGAATGAGTGAGGAAAGATTGACCAAGAGGATATATGTGTCGGAGGTGGAGGGAACAAGGAGAAGTGGGAGACCAAATTGGAGGTGGAAAGATGGAGTGAAAAGGATTTTGAGTGATCGGGGCCTAAACATGCAGGAGGGTGAAAGGCGGGCAAGGAATAGAGTGAATTGGATCGATGTGGTATACCAGGGTTGACTTGCTGTCAATAGATTGAATCAGGGCATATGAAGCGTCTGGGGTAAGCCATGGAAAGTTCTGTGGGGCCTGGATGTGGAAAGGGAGCTGTGGTTTCAGGCATTATTGCATGACAGCTAGAGACTGAGTGTGAACGAATGGGGCCTTTGTTGTCTTTTCCTAGCGCTACCTCGCACACATGAGGGGGGAGGGGGATGTTATTCCATGTGTGGCGAGGTGGCGGTGGGAATGAATAAAGGCAGACAGTGTGAATTGTGTGCATGTGTATATATGTATGTGTCTCTGTGTTTATATATATGTGTACATTGAGATGTATAGGTATGTATATTTGCGTGTGTGGACGTGTATGTATATACATGTATAAGGGGGTGGGTTGGGCCATTTCTTTCGTCTGTTTCCTTGCGCTACCTCGCAAATGCGTGAGACAGTGACAAAGCAAGATAAATAAAAAAATAAATATATAAGTATACATATGTAAGTATTCTCAATACCTTCCACAGAGCATCTCTATCAACTCTATCATATGCCTTCTCCAGATCCATAAATGCTACATACAAATCCATTTGCTTTTCTAAGTATTTCTCACATACATTCTTCAAAGCAAACACCTGATCCACACATCCTCTACCACTTCTGAAACCACACTGCTCTTCCCCAATCTGATGCTCTGTACATGCCTTCACCCTCTCAATCAATACCCTCCCATATAATTTACCAGGAATACTCAACAAACTTATACCTCTGTAATTTGAGCACTCACTCTCATCCCCTTTGCCTTTGTACAATGGCACTATGCACGCATTCCGCCAATCCTCAGGCACCTCACCATGAGTCATACATACATTAATAACCTTACCAACCAGCCAACAACACAGCAGTGAAAGCAGTGGAAACAGTGAAAAGTTTTTATCGAGGATGTAAGGCATGTGTACGTGTAGGAAGAGAGGAAAGTGATTGGTTCTCAGTGAATGTAGGTTTGCGGCAGGGGTGTATGATGTCTCCATGGTTGTTTAATTTGTTTATGGATGGGGTTGTTAGGGAGGTGAATGCAAGAGTTTTGGAAAGAGGGGCAAGTATGAAGTCTGTTGGGGATGAGAGAGCTTGGGAAGTGAGTCAGTTGCTGTTCGCTGATGATACAGCGCTGGTGGCTGATTCATGTGAGAAACTGCAGAGCTGGTGACTGAGTTTGGTAAAGTGTGTGAAAGAAGAAAGTTAAGAGTAAATGTGAATAAGAGCAAGGTTATTAGGTACAGTAGGGTTGAGGGTCAAGTCAATTGGGAGGTGAGTTTGAATGGAGAAAAACTGGAGGAAGTGAAGTGTTTTAGATATCTGGGAGTGGATCTGGCAGCGGATGGAACCATGGAAGCGGAAGTGGATCATAGGGTGGGGGAGGGGGCGAAAATTCTGGGAGCCTTGAAGAATGTGTGGAAGTCGAGAACATTGTCTCGGAAAGCAAAAATGGGTATGTTTGAAGGAATAGTGGTTCCAACAATGTTGTATGGTTGCGAGGCGTGGGCTATGGATACAGGGAACGAGGAGAAGAGGGAGACCAAATTGGAGGTGGAAAGATGGAGTGAAAAAGATTTTGTGTGATCGGGGCCTGAACATGCAGGAGGGTGAAAGGAGGGCAAGGAATAGAGTGAATTGGAGCGATGTGGTATATCGGGGTTGACGTGCTGTCAGTGGATTGAATCAAGGCATGTGAAGCGTCTGGGATAAACCATGGAAAGCTGTGTAGGTATGTATATTTGCGTGTGTGGACGTATGTATATACATGTGTATGGGGGTGGATTGGGCCATTTCTTTCATCTGTTTCCTTGCGCTACCTCGCAAACGCGGGAGACAGCGACAAAGCAAAAAAAAAAAAAAAAAAAAATATGTAAGTAGAGAGATGGCTAGAGAGCATTATTGGGATGCGTGTTAATTGATAGGCGTGTGAAAGTGTGACTTTTGGATGTTAATGTGCTGAGAGTGGATACTGGATGGCTGTCTGACCATTATCTTGTGGAGGCAAAGGTGAAGATACGTAGAGGTTATCAGAAAAGAAGAATGTTGGGGTGAAGAGAGTGGTGAGAGTAAGTGAGTTTGGAATGGAGAGTTGTGTGGGGAAATATCAGGAGAAATTAAGTGCTGAATAGAAAAAGGTGAGAGCAAACGATGCAAGGGGTGTGGGGGAGGAATGGGATGTATTTAGGAAAGCCGTGATGGCTTCAGCAGAAGATGCCTGTGGTATGAGAAAAGTGAGAGGTGGGTAGATTAGAAAGGGTAGTGAGTGGTGGGATGAAGTAGTAAAATAGTTAGTTAAAGAGAAGAGAGAGAGGCATTTGGACAAGTTTTCTAGGGAAATAGTGCAAATGACTGGGAGATGTATAAAAGAAAGAGGCAGGAGGTCAAGAGAAAGGTGCATGAGGTGAAAAAGAGTGCAAATGAGAGTTGGCGTGAGAGAGTATCATTAGATTTTAGGGGAAATAAAAAATGTTTTAGAAGGGGTAAATAAAGTCCATAAGACAGGAGAACAAATGGGAACATCGGTGAGAAGGACAAATGGAGAGGTAAAAACAAGTAGTAGTTAAATGAGCGGGAGATGGATTGAGTATTTCAATTTAAGATTTTGAGTAATCAGGGCCTCAACATGCAGGATGGTGAAAGGCATGCAAGGAATAGAGTGAATTGGAATGATGTGGTATACAGGGGTCGACGTGCTGTCAATAACCAGAGCATGGGGTATACCATGAAAAGTTTTGTGGGGCCTGGATGTGGAAAGGGAGCTGTGGTTTCGATGCATTATACATGAAAGCTAGAGACTTAGTGTGAACGAATGTAGCCTTTGATGTCTTTTTCTAGCGCTACCTTCCGCGCGTGCGAGGGGAGGGGGGGTGTCATTTCATGTGTGGCGGGGTGGCGACTGGAATGAATAAAGGCAGCAAGTATGAATTATGTACATGTGTATATATGTATATACCTTTGTATGTATGAATATGTATACGTTGAAATGTATAGGTATGTATATGTGAATATATAGGAAGAATAAAAAGATGTTTTGGAATGAGGTAAATAAAGTGTGTAAGACAAGGGAACAAATGGGAACTTCAGTGAAGGGGGCTAATGGGAAGGTGATAACAAGTAGTGGTGATGTAAGAAGGACATGGAGTGATTATTTTGAAGGTTTGTTGAATGTGTTTGATGATAGAGTGGCAGATATAGGGTGTTTTGGTTGAGGTGGTGTGCAAAGTGAGAGGCTTAGGGAGAATGATTTGGTAAACAGAGAAGAGGTAGTAAAAGCTTTGTGGAAGATGAAAGCCAGCAAGGCAGCGGGTTTGGATGGTCGTGCAGTGGAAGTTATTAAAAAAGGGGGATGAATGTATTGTTGACTGGTTGGTAAGGTTATTTAATGTATGTATGATTCATGGTGAGGTGCCTGAGGATTAAGTGTATGTGAGAAATACTTAGAAAAGCAAATGGATTTGTATGTAGAATTTATGGATCTGGAGAAGGCATATGATTGAGTTGATAGAGATGCTCTGTGGAAGGTATTAAGAATATATGGTGTAGAAAGCAAGTTGTTAGAAGCAGTGAAAAGTTTTTATCGAGGATGTAAGGCATGTGTACGTGTGGGAAGAGAGGAAAGTGATTAGTTCTCATTGAATATAGGTTTGCGGCAGGGGTGTGTGATGTCTCCATGGTTGTTTAATTTGTTTGTGGATGGGGTTGTTAGGGAGGTGAATACGAGACTTTTGGAAAGAGGGGCAAGTATGCAGTCTGTTGTGGATGAGAGAGCTTGGGAAGTGTGTCAGTTGTTGTTCGCTGATGATGCAGCGCTAGTGGCTGATTCAGAATTTTCGCCCCCTCCCCCACCCTATGATTCACTTCCACTTCCATGGTTCCATCCGCTGCCAGATCCACTCCCAGATATCTAAAACACTTTACTTCCTCCAGTTTTTCTCCATTCAAACTTACCTCCCAATTGACTTGACCCTCAACCCTACTGTACCTAATAACTTTGCTCTTATTCACATTTACTCTTAACTTTCTTTCACACACTTTACCAAACTCAGTCACCAGCTTCTGCAGTTTCTCACATGAATCAGCTACCAGCGCTGTATCATCAGCGAACAACAACTGACTCACTTCCCAAGCTCTCTCATCCACAACAGACTGCATACTTGCCCCTCTTTCCAAAACTCTTGCATTCACCTCCCTAACAACCCCATCCATAAAGAAATTAAACAACCACGGAGACATCACACACCCCTGCCTCAAACCTACATTCACTGAGAACCAATCACTTTCCTCTCTTCCTACATGTACACATGCCTTACATCCTCGATAAAAACTTTTCACTGCACCTAACAACTTGCCTCCCACACCATATATTCTTAATACCTTCCATAGAGCATCTCTATCAACTCTATCATATGCCTTCTCCAGATCCATAAATGCTACATACAAATCCATTTGCTTTTCTAAGTATTTCTCACATACATTCTTCAAAGCAAACACCTGATCCACACATCCCCTTCCACTTCTGAAACCACACTGCTCTTCCCCAATCTGATGCTCTGCACATGCCTTCACCCTCTCAATCAATACCCTCCCATATAATTTACCAGGAGTACTCAACAAACTTATACCTCTGTAATTTGAGCACTCACTCTTATCCCCTTTGCCTTTGTACAGTGGCACTATGCAAGCATTCTGCCAATCCTCAGGCACCTCACCATGAATCATACATACAATAAATAACCTTACCAACCAGTCAACAATACAGTCACCCCCTTTTTTAATTCCATTGCAGTACCATCCAAACCCACTGCCTTGCCGGCTTTCATCTACTGCAATGCTTTTACTACCTCTTCTCTGTTTCCCAAATCATTTTTCCTAACCCTCTCACTTTGCACACCACGTCGACCAAAACACCCTATATCTGCCACTCTATCTTCAAACACATTCAACAAACCTTCAAAATACTCACTCCATCTGCTTCTCACATCACCACTACTTGTTATCACTTCCCCATTAACCCCATTATATATATTTATTATTATTATTATTATTTTGCTTTGTCGCTGTCTCCTGCATTTGCGAGGTAGCGCAAGGAAACAGACTAAAGAAATGGCCCAACCCACCCCCATGCACATGTATATACATACACGTCCACACACGCAAATATACATACCTATACATCTCAATGTACACATACATATACACACACATATACATATATAAACATGTACATAATTCATACTGTCTGCCTTTATTTATTCCCATCGCCACCTCGCCACACATGGAATAACATCCCCCTCCCCCATCATGTGTGCGAGGTAGCGCTAGGAAAAGACAACAAAGGCCCCATTCGTTCACACTCAGTCTCTAGCTGTCATGTAATAATGCCCAAAATCACAGCTCCCTTTCCACATCCAGGCCCCACAGAACTTTCCATAGTTTACCTGAGACGCTTCACATGCCCTGATTCAAACAATTGACAGCACGTCGACCCCGGTATACCACATCGATCCAATTCACTCTATTCCTTCCCTGCCTTTCACCCTCCAGCATGTTCAGGCCCCGATCACTCAAAATCTTTTTCACTCCATCTTTCCACCTCCAATTTGGTCTCCCACTTCTCCTTGTTCCCTCCACCTCCGACACACACACACACACACACACAAACACACACACATATATATATATATATATATATATATATATATATATATATATATATATATATATATATATATATATATATATTTATTTTATTTATTTTATTATACTTTGTCGCTGTCTCCCGCATTTGCGAGGTAGCGCAAGGAAACAGACGAAAGAAATGGCCCACCCCCCCCCATACACATGTATATACATACGTCCACACACGCAAATATACATACCTACACAGCTTTCCATGGTTTACCCCAGACGCTTCACATGCCTTGATTCAATCCACTGACAGCACGTCAACCCCGGTATACCACATCGCTCCAATTCACTCTATTCCTTGCCCTCCTTTCACCCTCCTGCATGTTCAGGTCCCGATCACACAAAATCTTTTTCACTCCATCTTTCCACCTCCAATTTGGTCTCCCTCTTCTCCTCGTTCCCTCCACCTCAGACACATATATCCTCTTGGTCAATCTTTTCCTCACTCATTCTCTCCATGTGCCCGAACCATTTCAAAACACCCTCTTCTGCTCTCTCAACCACGCTCTTTCTATTTCCACACATCTCTCTTACCCTTACGTTACTCACTCGATCAAACCACCTCACACCACACATTGTCCTCAGACATCTCATTTCCAGCACATCTATCCTCCTGTGCACTTCCTCACACAAGTCTCCTTCCCAAGCTCACTTACTCTCACCACTCTCTTCACCCCAACATTCTCTCTTCTTTTCTGAAAACCTCTACAAATCTTCACCTTTGCCTCCACAAGATAACGATCAGACATCCCTCCAGTAGCACCTCTCAGCACATTAACATCCAAAAGTCTCTCTTTCGCATGCCTATCAATTACCACATAATCCAATAACGCTCTCTGGCCATCTCTCCTACTTACATAAGTATACTTATATATATCTCTCTTTTTAAACCAGGTATTCCCAATCATCAGTCCTTTTTCAGCACACAAATCTACAAGCTCTTCACCATTTCCATTTACAACAATGAACACCCCATGTACACCAATTATTCCCTCAACTGCCACATTACTCACCTTTGCATTCATATCACCCATCACTATAACCCGATCTCGTGCATCAAAACTACTAACACTCTACTCCCAAAACACTTGCCTCTCATGATCTTTCTTTTCATGCCCAGGTGCATATGCACCAATAATCATCAATCTCTCTCCATCCACTTTCAGTTTTACCCATATCAATCTAGAGTTTACTTTCTTACACTCTATCACATACTCCCACCACTCCTGTTTCAGGAGTGGTGCTACTTTGCCGCTGTCTCCCGCGAGGTAGCGCAAGGAAACACGAAAGAATGGTTCAACCCACCCACATACACATGTATATACATACACGCCCATACACACACATATACATACCTATACATTTCAACGTATATATATATATATATATATATATATATATATATATATATATATATTATATTATTATTATACTTTGTCGCTGTCTCCCGCATTTGCGAGGTAGCGCAAGGAAACAGACGAAAGAAATGGCCCCGCCCCCCATACACATGTATATACATACATCCACACACGCAAATATACATACCTACACAGCTTTCCATGGTTTACCCCAGACACTTCACATGCCTTGCTTCAATCCACTGACAGCACGTCAACCCCGGTATACCACATCGCTCCAATTCACTCTATTCCTTGCCCTCCTTTCACCCTCCTGCATGTTCAGGCCCCGATCACACAAAATCTTTTTCACTCCATCTTTCCACCTCCAATTTGGTCTCCCTCTTCTCCTTGTTCCCTCCACCTCCGACACATATATCCTCTTGGTCAATCTTTCCTCACTCATCCTCTCGATGTGCCCAAACCACTTCAAAACACCCTCTTCTGCTCTCTCAACCACACTCTTTTTATTTCCACACATCTCTCTTACCCTTACGTTACTCACTCGATCAAACCACCTCACACCACACATTGTCCTCAAACGTCTCATTTCCAGCACATCCATCCTCCTGCGCACAACTCTATCCATAGCCCATGCCTCATTAAAGATATTCTGGAAGGAGGTAAATAAAGTGCGTAAGACAAGGGAGCAAATTGGAACTTCATAAAAGGGCGCTAATGGGTAGGTGATAACAAGTAGTGGTGATGTGAGGAGATGGAGTGAGTATTTTGAAGGTTTGTTGAATGTGTTTGATGATAGAGTGGCAGATATAGGGTGTTTTGGTCGACGTGCTGTGCAAAGTGAGAGGGTTAGGGAAAATGATTTGGTAAACAGAGAAGAGGCAGTAAAAGCTTTGCGGAAGATGAAATTTATTAAAAAAGGGGGTGACTGTATTGGTGACTGGTTGGTAAGGTAATTCAATGTATGTATGACTCATGGTGAGGTGCCTGAGGATTGGTGGAATGCATGCATAGTGCCATTGTACAAAAGCAAAGGGGATAAGAGTGAGTGCTCAAATTACAGAGGTATAAGTTTGTTGAGGGGACTAGAGGTATAAGTTTGTTGAGCGACTAGAGGGGACGGGAGCGGGGGGCCAGAAATCCTCCCCTACTTGTATTTTTTAACTTTCTAAAATGGGAAACAGAAGAAGGAGTCACGCGGGGAGTGCTCATCCTCCTCGAAGGCTCAGATTGGGGTGCCTAAATGTGTGTGGATGTAACCAAGATGTGAAAAAAGGAGAGATAGGTAGTATGTTTGAGGAAAGGAACCTGGATGTTTTGGCTCTGAGTGAAACGAAGTGCAAGGGTAAAGGGGAAGAGTGGTTTGGGAATGTCTTGGGAGTAAAGTCAGGGGTTAGTGAGAGGACAAGAGCAAGGGAAGGAGTAGCAGTACTCCTGAAACAGGAGTTGTAGAAGTATGTGATAGAAGGTAAGAAAGTAAATTCTCGATTAATATGGGTAAAACTGAAAGGTGATGGAGAGAGATGGGTGATTATTGGTGCATATGCACCTGGGCATGAGAAGAAAGATCATGAGAGGCAAGTGTTTTGGGAGCAGCTGAATGAGTGTGTTAGTGGTTTTGATGCACGAGACCGGGTTATAGTGTTGGGTGATTTGAATGCAAAGGTGAGTAATGTGGCAGTTGAGGGAATAATTGGTATACATGGGGTGTTCAGTGTTGTAAATGGAAATGGTGAAGAGCTTGTAGATTTATGTGATGAAAAAGGACTGATGATTGGGAATACCTGGTTTAAAAAGCGAGATATAAATAAGTATACTTATATAAGTAGGAGAGATGGCCAGAGAGCGTTATTGGATTACGTGTTAATTGACAGGCACGCGAAAGAGAGACTTTTGGATGTTAATGTGCTGAGAGGTGCAACTGGAGGGATGTCTGATCATTATCTTGTGGAGGCTAAGGTGAAGATTTGTATGGGTTTTCAGAAAAGAAGAGTGAATGTTGGGGTGAAGGGGGTGGTGAGAGTAAGTGAGCTCGGGAAGGAGACTTGTGTGAGGAAGTACAAGGAGAGACTGAGTACAGAATGGAAAAAGGTGAGAACAATGGAAGTAAGGGGAGTGGGGGAGGAATGGGATGTATTTAGGGAATCAGTGATGGATTGCGCAAAAGATGCTTGTGGCATGAGAAGAGTGGGAGGTGGGTTGATTAGAAAGGGTAGTGAGTGGTGGGATGAAGAAGTAAGAGTATTAGTGAAAGAGAAGAGAGAGGCATTTGGACGATTTTTGCAGGGAAAAAATGAAATTGAGTGGGAGACGTATAAAAGAAAGAGACAGGAGGTCAAGAGAAGGTGCAAGAGGTGAAAAAAAGGGCAAATGAGAGTTGGGGTGAGAGAGTATCATTAAATTTTAGGGAGAATAAAAAGATGTTCTGGAAGGAGGTAAATAAAGTGCGTAAGACAAGGGAGCAAATGGGAACTTCAGTGAAGGGCACAAATGGGGAGGTGATAACAAGTAGTGGTGATGTGAGAAGGAGATGGAGTGAGTATTTTGAAGGTTTGTTGAATGTGTTTGATGATAGAGTGGCAGATATAGGGTGTTTTGGTCGAGGTGGTGTGCAAAGTGCGAGGGTTAGGGAAAATGCCGGCAAGGCAGCAGGTTTGGATGGTATTGCAGTGGAATTTATTAAAAAAGGGGGTGACTGTATTGTTGACTGGTTGGTAAGGTTATTTAATGTATGTATGACTCATGGTGAGGTGCCTGAGGATTGGCGGAATGCGTGCATAGTGCCATTGTACAAAGGCAAAGGGGATAAGAGTGAGTGCTCAAATTACAGAGGTATAAGTTTGTTGAGTATTCCTGGCAAATTATATGGGATGGTATTGACTGAGAGGGTGAAGGCATGTACAGAGCATCAGATTGGGGAAGAGCAGTGTGGTTTCAGAAGTGGTAGAGGATGTGTGGATCAAGTGTTTGCTTTGAAGAATGTATGTGAGAAATACTTAGAAAAGCAAATGGATTTGTATGTAGCATTTATGGATCTGGAGAAGGCATATGATAGAGTTGATAGAGATGCTCTGTGGAAGGTATTAAGAATATATGGTGTGGGAGGAAAGTTGTTAGAAGCAGTGAAAAGTTTTTATTGAGGATGTAAGGCATGTGTACGTGTAGGAAGAGAGGAAAGTGATTGGTTCTCAGTGAATGTAGGTTTGCGGCAGGAGTGTGTGATGTCTCCATGGTTGTTTAATTTGTTTATGGATGGGGTTGTTAGGGAGGTGAATGCAAGAGTTTTGGAAAGAGGGGCAAGTATGAAGTCTGTTGGGGATGAGAGAGCTTGGGAAGTGAGTCAGTTGTTGTTCGCTGATGATACAGCGCTGGTGGCTGATTCATGTGAGAAACTGCAGAAGCTGGTGACTGAGTTTGGTAAAGTGTGTGAAAGAAGAAAGTTAAGAGTAAATGTGAATAAGAGCAAGGTTATTAGGTACAGTAGGGTTGAGGGTCAAGTCAATTGGGAGGTGAGTTTGAATGGAGAAAAACTGGAGGAAGTGAAGTGTTTTAGATATCTGGGAGTGGATCTGGCAGCGGATGGAACCATGGAAGCGGAAGTGGATCATAGGGTGGGGGAGGGGGCGAAAATTCTGGGAGCCTTGAAGAATGTGTGGAAGTCAAGAACATTATCTCGGAAAGCAAAAATGGGTATGTTTGAAGGAATAGTGGTTCCAACAATGTTGTATGGTTGCGAGGCGTGGACTATGGATAGAGTTGTGCGCAGGAGGATGGATGTGCTGGAAATGAGATGTTTGAGGACAATATGTGGTGTGAGGTGGTTTGATCGAGTAAGTAACGTAAGGGTAAGAGAGATGTGTGGAAATAAAAATAGAGCGTGGTTGAGAGAGCAGAGGAGGGTGTTTTGAAATGGTTTGGTCACATGGAGAGAATGAGTGAGGAAAGATTGACCAAGAGGATATATGTGTCGGAGGTGGAGGGAACGAGGAGAAGAGGGAGACCAAATTGGAGGTGGAGAGATGGAGTGAAAAAGATTTTGTGTGATCGGGGCCTGAACATGCAGGAGGGTGAAAGGAGGGCAAAGAACAGAGTGAATTGGAGCGATGTGGTATACCGGGGTTGACGTGCTGTCAGTGGATTGAATCAAGGCATGTGTATGGGGGTGGGTTGGGCCATTTCTTTCGTCTGTTTCCTTGCGCTACCTCGCAAACGCGGGAGACAGCGGGGAAAAAAAAAAAAGAAAGTTTGTTGAGTATTCCTGGGAAATTATATGGGAGGGTATTGATTGAGAGGGTGAAGGCATGTACATAGCATCAGATTGGGGAAGAGCAGTATGGTTTCAGAAGTGGTAGAGGATGTGTGGATCAGGTGTTTGCTTTGAAGAATATATGTGAGAAATACTTAGAAAAGCAAATGGATTTGTATGTAGCATTTATGGATCTGGAGAAGGCATATGATAGAGTCGACAGAGATGCTCTGTGGAACGTATTAAGAATATATGGTGTGGGAGGCAAGTTGTTAGAAGCAGTGAATAGTTTTTATCGAGGATGTAAGGCATGTGTACGTGTAGGAAGAGAGGAAAGTGATTGGTTCTCAGTGAATGTAGGTTAGCGGCAGGGGTGTGTGATATCTCCATGGTTGTTTAATTTGTTTATGGATGGGGTTGTTAGGGAGGTGAATGCAAGAGTTTTGGAAAGAGGGGCAAGTATGAAGTCTGTTGTGAATGAGAGAGCTTGGGAAGTGAGTCAGTTGTTGTTCGCTGATGATACAGCGCTGGAGGCTGATTCATGTGAGAAACTGCAGAAGCTGGTGACTGAGTTTGGTAAAGTGTGTGAAAGAAGAAAGTTAAGAGTAAATGTGAATAAGAGCAAGGTTATTAGGTAGAGTAGGGTTGAGGGTCAAGTCAATTGGGAGGTAAGTTTGAATGGAGAAAAACTGGAGGAAGTAAATTGTTTTAGATATCTGGGAGTGGATCTGGCAGCGGATGGTACCATGGAAGCGGAAGTGAAATGTGTGGTGTGAGGTGGTTTGATCGAGTGAGTAACGTAAGGGTAAAAGAGATGTGTGGAAATAAAAAGAGCGTGGTTGAGAGAGCAGAAGAGGGTGTTTTGAAGTGGTTTGGGCACATGGAGAGGATGAGTGAGGAAAGATTGACTAAGAGGATATATGTGTCGGAGGTGGAGGGAACAAGGAGAAGAGGGAGACCAAATTGGAGGTGGAAAGATGGAGTGAAAAAGATTTTGTGTGATCGGGGCCTGAACATGCAGGAGGGTGAAAGGAGGGCAAGGAATAGAGTGAATTGGATCGATGTGGTATAGCAGGCTTGACGTGCTGTCAGTGGATTGAATCAGGGCATGTGAAGCGTCTGGGGTAAACCATGGAAAGCTGTGTAGGTATGTATATTTGCGTGTGTGGACGTATGTATATACATGTGTATGGGGGTGGGTTGGGCCATTTCTTTCGTCTGTTTCCTTGTGCTACCTTGCAAACGTAGGAGACAGCGACAAAGCAAAAAAAAAAAAAAACATACATATTTTTATTTATTTATTTTGATTTGTTGCTGTCTCCCGTGTTTGCGAGGTAGCGCAAGGAAATAGATGAAAGAAATGGCCCAACCCACTCCCATACACATGTATATACATACATGTCCACACATGCAAATATACATACCTATACATCTCAATGTACACATATATATACACACACAGACACATACATATATACCCATGCTCACAATTCACACTGTCTGCCTTTATTCATTCCCATCGCCACCTCGCCACACATGGAATACCATCCCCCTCCCTCCTCATGTGTGCGAGGTAGCGCTAGGAAAAGACAACAAAGGCCTCATTCGTTCACACTCAGTCTCTAGCTGTCATGCAATAATGCCCGAAACCACAGCTCGCTTTCCACATCCAGGCCCCACACAACTTTCCATGGTTTACCCCAGACGCTTCACATGCCCTGATTCAATCCATTGACAGCACGTCAACCCCAGTATACCACATCAATCCAATTCACTCTATTCCTTGCCCGCCTTTCACCCTCCTGCATGTTCAGGCCCCGATCACTCAAAATCTTTTTCACTCCATCTTTCCACCTCCAATTTGGTCTCCCACTTCTCCTCATTCCCTCCACCCCCGACACATATATCCTCTTGGTCAATTTTTCCTCACTCATTCTCTCCATGTGCCCAAACCGTTTCAAAACGCCCTCTTCTGCTCTCTCAACCACACTCTTTTTATTTCCACACATCTCTCTTACCCTTACATTACTTACTCGATCAGACCACCTCACACCACACATTGTCCTCAAACATCTCATTTCCAGCACATCCACCCTCCTGCACACAACTCTATCCGTAGCCCACACCTCGCAACCATACAACATTGTTGGAACCACTATTCCTTCAAACATACCCATTTTTGCTTTCCAAGATAATGTTCTCGACTTCCACACATTCTTTAAGGCTCCCAGAATTTTCGCCCCCTCCCCCACCCTATGATTCACTTCCGCTTCCATGGATCCATCTGCTGCCAGATCCACTCCCAGATTTCTAAAACACTTTACTTCCTCCAGTTTTTCTCCATTCAAACTTACCTCCCAATTGACTTGACCCTCAACCCTACTGTACCTAATAACCTTGCTCTTATTCACATTTACTCTTAACTTTCTTCTTTCACACACTTTACCAAACTCAGTCACCAGCTTCTGCAGTTTCTCACATGAATCAGCCACCAGCGCTGTATCATCAGCGAACAACAACTGACTCACTTCCCAAGCTCTCTCATCCACAAGAGACTTCATACTTGCCCCTCTTTCAAAAACTCTTGCATTCACCTCCCTAACAACCCCATCCATAAACAAATTAAACAACCATGGAGACATCACACACCCCTGCCGCAAACCTACATTCACTGAGAACCAATCACTTTCCTCTCTTCCTACACGTACACATGCCTTACATCCTCGATAAAAACTTTTCACTGCTTCTAACAACTTGCCTCCCACACCATATATTCTTGATACCTTCCACAGAGCATCTCTATCAACTCTATCATATGCCTTCTCCAGATCCATAAATGCTACATACAAATCCATTTGCTTTTCTAAGTATTTCTCACATACATTCTTCAAAGCAAACACCTGATCCACACATCCTCTACCACTTCTGAAACCACACTGCTCTTCCCCAATCTGATGCTCTGTACATGCCTTCACCCTCTCAATCAATACCCTCCCATATAATTTGCCAGGAATACTCAACAAACTTATATCTCTGTAATTTGAGCTCTCACTCTTATCCCCTTTGCCTTTGTACAATGGCACTATGCAAGCATTCCGCCAATCCTCAGGCACCTCACCATGAGTCATACATACATTAAATAACCTTACCAACCAGTCAACAATACAGTCACCCCCTTTTTTAATAGATTCCACTTCAATACCATCCAAACCTGCTGCCTTGCCGGCTTTCATCCTCATCAAAGCTTTTACTACCTCTTCTCTGTTTACCAAATCATTTTCCCTAACCCTCTCACTTTGCACACCACCTCGACCAAAACACCCTATATCTGCCACTATATCATCAAACACATTCAACAAACCTTCAAAATATTCACTCCATCTCCTTCTCACATCACCACTACTTGTTATCACCTCCCCATTAGCCCCCTTCACTGAAGTTCCCATTTCCTCCCTTGTCTTACACACTTTATTTACCTCCTTCCAGAACATATTTTTATTCTCCCTAAAATTTAATGATACTCTCTCACCCCAACTCTCATTTGCCCTCTTTTTCACCTCTTGCACCTTTCTCTTGACCTCCTGCCTCTTTCTTTTATACATCTCCCACTCAGTTGCATTTTTTCCCTTCAAAAATCGTCCAAATGCCTCTCTCTTCTCTTTCACTAATAATCTTACTTCTTCATCCCACCACTCACTACCCTTTCTAATCAACCCACCTCCCATGCTTCTCATGCCACAAGCATCTTTTGCGCAATCCATCACTGATTCCCTAAATACATCCCATTCCTCCCCCGCTCCCCTTATATATATATATATATATATATATATATATATATATATATATATATATATATATATATATGGTGTTTTTTTCCTAGCGCTACCTTGCACACATGAGGGGGAGGGGGTTGATATTCCATGTTTTTCGAGGTGGCGATGGGAACAAATATAGGCAGACAGTATGAATTACATACATGTGTATATATGTATATGTCTGTGTCTCTATATATATGTGTACATTGAGATGTATAGGTATGTATATTGTGCATGGGTGGACATGTATGTATATACATGTGTATGTGGGCGGGTTGGGCCATTCTTTCGTCTGTTTCCTTGCGCTACGTCACTAACGCGGGAGACAGCGACAAAGCAAAATAATGATATAATAATAGTAATAATAATATATATATATATATATATATATATATATATATATATATATATATATATATATATATATATATATATATATATATATATGTATGTACATATATATGTTAATGTGCTGAGAGGTGCAACTTGAGGGATGTCTGATCATTATCTTGTGGAGGCGAAAGTGAAGATTTGTTTAGGTTTTCAGAAAAGAATAGAGAATGTAGGGGTGAAGAGAGTGGTGAGAGTAAGTGAGCTCGGGAATGAGACTTGTGTGAGGAAGTACCAGGAGAGACTGAGTACAGAATGGAAAAAGGTGAGAACAAAGGATGTAAGGGGAGTGGGGGAGGAATGAGATGTATTTATGGAAGCAGTGATGGCTTGTGCAAAATATGCTTGAGGCATGCGAAGCATGGGAGATGGGCAGATTTGAAAGGGTAGTGAGTGGTGGGATGAAGAAGTAAGATTATTAGTGAAAGAGAAGAGGGAGGCATTTGGACAATTTTTGTAGGGAAATAATGCAAATGGTTGGGAGATGTATAAAAGAAAGAGGCAGGAGGTCAAGAGAAAGATGCAAGAGGTGAAAAAGAGGGCAAATGAGAGTTGAGGTGAGAGAGTATCATTTAATTTTAGTGAGAATAAAATGATGTTTTGCAAGGAGGTAAATAAAGTGCGTAAGACAAGTGAACAAATGGGAACTTCAGTGAAGGGGGCAAATAGGGAGGTGATAACAAGTAGTGGTGATGTGAGAAGCAGATTGAGTGAGTATTTTGAAGGTTTGTTGAATGTATTTGATGATAGAGTGGCAGATATAAGCTATTTTGGTCAAGATGGTGTGCAAAGTGAGAGGGTTAGGGAGAATGATTTGGTAAACAGAGAAGAGGTAGTAAAAGCTTTACGGAAGATGAAAGCTGGCAAGGCGGCGGATTTGGATGGTATTGCAGTGGAATTTATTAAAAAGGGGGGTGACTGTATTGTTGACTGGTTGGTAAGATTATTTGATGTATGTATGACTCATGGGTGGTGCCTGAGGATTGGAGGATTGCTTGCGTAGTGCCATTGTACAAAGGCAAAGGGGATAAAAGTGAGTGCTCAAATTACAGAGGTATAAGTTTGTTGAGTATTCCTGGGAAATTATATGGGAGGGCATTGATTGAGAGGCTGAAGGCATGTACAGAGCATCAGATTAGGGAAGAGCAGTGTGGTTTCAGAAATGGTAGAGGATGTGTAGATCAGGTGTTTGCTTTGAAGAATGTATGTGAGAATTACTTAGAAAAGCAAATGGATTTGTATGTAGCATTTATGGATCTGGAGAAGTCATATGATAGAGATGATAGAGATGCTCTGTGGAAGGTATTAAGAATATATGGTGTGGGAGGCAAGTTGTTAGAAGCAGTGAAAAGTTTTTATCGATGATGTAAGGCATGTGTACATGTAGGAAGAGAGGAAAGTGATTGTTCTCAGTGAATGTTGGTTTGCAGCAGGGGTGCGTGATGTCTCCGTGGTTGTTTAATTTGTTTATGGATGGGGGTTGTTAGTGAGGTGAGTGCAAGAGTTTTCTAAAGAGGGGCAAGTATGCAGTCTGTTGTGGATGAGAGAGCTTGGGAAGTGAGTCAGTTGTTCTTCACTGGTGATGCAGTGCTAGTGGCTGATTCATGTGAGAAACTGCAGAAGCTGGTGACTGAGTTTGGTAAAGTGTGTGAAAGAAGAAAGCTGAGAGTAAATGTGAATAAGAGCAAGGTTATTAGGTACAGTAGGGTTGAGGGACAATTCAATTTGGAGGTAAGTTTGAATGGAGAAAAACTGGAGTAAGTAAAGTGTTCTAGATATCTGGGGGTGGATTTGGCAGTGGATGGAACCATGGAAGTGGAAGTGAATCATTGGGTGGGGGAGGGGGCGAATGTTCTACGAGCGTTCAAGAATGTGTGGAAGTCGAGAACGTTATCTTGGAAAGCAAAAATGGGTATGTTTGAAGGAATAGTGGTTCCAACAATTATATATGGTTGCGAGGCGTGGGCTATAGATAGAGTTGTGTGGAGGAGAGTGGATGTGCTGGAAATGGTATGTTTGAGGACAATATGTGGTGTGAGGTGGTATGATCGAGTAAGTAATGAAAGGGTAAGAGAGATGTGTGGTGGTAAAAATAGTGTGGTTGAGAGAGCAGAAGAGGATGTTTTGAAATGGTTTGGTCACTTGGAGAGAATGAGTGAGGACAGACTGAGAAAGAGGATATATATGTCAGAGGTGGAGGGAACGAGGAGAAGTGGGAGACCAAATTGGAGGTGGAAAGATGGAGTGAAAAAGTGATCAGGGCCTGAACATGTAGGAGGGTCAAAGGCGTGCAAGGAATAGAGTGAATTGGAACGGTGTGGTATACCGGGGTCGACGTGCAGCTAGAGACTGAGTGTGAACGAATGTTGCCTTTGTTGTCTTTTTTTAGCACTACCTCATGCACATGTGGTGGGAGGGGATTGTTATTTCATGTGTGGCGGGGTGGTGACGGGAATGAATAAGGGCAGACTATGAATTATGTACATGTGTATATATGTATATGTCTGTGTGTGTATATATATGTATACGTTGAGATGTATAGGTATGTATATGTGCTGTGTGTGGATGTGTATGTATATACCAGGGTCGACATGCTGTCAATGGATTGAACCAGGGCATGTGAAGTGTCTGGGGTAAACCATGGAAAGTTGTGTAGGGCTTGGATGTTGAAAAGAGCTGTGGTTTCGGTGCATCATACATGACAGCTAGAGAGTGAGTGTGAATGAATGTGGCCTTTGTTGTCTTTTCCTAGTGCTACCTTGTGCACATGCAGGGGAGGGGGTTGTCATTTCATGTGTGGCAGGGTGGCGATGGGAATGAATAAGGGCAGACAGTATGAATCATGTACACGTGTATATATGTATATATCTGTGTGTGTATATACATGTATACGTTGAGATGTATAGGTATGTATATGTGCGTGTGTGGATGTGTATGTATATCTACATGTGTATGTGGGTGGGTTGGGCCATTCTTTTGTCTGTTTTCTTGCGCCACCTCGCTAACTTGGGAGACAGCGACAAAGTATAATAAAGAAATTTATACTTGCTGCCTTCATCTACTCCCGTTGCCACCCTACCACACATGAACTAGCATCCCCCCTCCCCCCGAGGTAATGCTAGGAAAAGACAAAAAAGACCATACTCATTCATACTCAGTCTCTAGCTATCATGCGTAATGCACAGAATCCACAGCTCCCTTTCCATATCCAGGTACCATAAAACTTTCCTTGGATTACCCCCAGATGTTCACATGCCCTGGTTCAATCCACTGACAGAACGTCCACCACGG
Organism: Panulirus ornatus; assembly: GCF_036320965.1. Lineage (NCBI taxonomy): Eukaryota > Metazoa > Arthropoda > Malacostraca > Decapoda > Palinuridae > Panulirus > Panulirus ornatus. Next base: position 35,484,277 of record NC_092233.1, read on the forward strand.
TATACTACATCGTTCCAGTTCACTCTGTTCCTTGCACGCCTTTCACCCTCCTGTATGTACAAGCCCCAATCACAAAATCTTTTTCACTCCATCCTTCCACCACCAGTTTGGCCTCCTGCTTCTCCTTGTTTCCTCTACCTCTGACACATATATCCTCTCTGTCAATCTTTCCTCATTCATTTTCTCTATGTGTCCAAACCATTTCAACACACCCTCTTCTGCTCTCTCAACCACACTTTTTATTACCACACATCTCTCTGTTTCATTGCTTACTCAATCAAACAACCTCAATCCACATATTGCCCAGAAACAATTCATTTCCAACACATCCATCATCCCCTGCATAACTCTATCTATAGCTCATGCCTTGCAACCATATAACATTGTTGGAACCACTATTCCTTCAAACACACCCATTTTTGGTCTTCAAGAAAACGTTCTTGCCTTCCACACATTCTTCAAAGTTCCCAGAACCTTCACCCCCTCCGCAACCCTGTGTCTCACTTCCTCTTCCATGGTTCCATCCACTGCCAAATCCACTCCCAGATGTCTGAAATTCTTTTTTCTCCAGTTTTTCTCTATTCAAGCTTAACTCCCAAATAACTTGTCCCTCAACCCTACCGAACCCATTAAGCTTGCTCTTATTCACATTTTTCTTAGCGTTCTTCTTTCACTCACACGGTTTACCAAACTCAGTCACCAACTAATTCAGTTTCTCACCCAAATCAGCCACCAGCGCTATATCATCAGCAAACAACGACTGACTCACTTTCCAAGCCCACTCATCCACAACAGACTGCATACTTGCCCCTCTCTTCAAAACTCTTGCATTCACTTCCCTAACTATCCCATCAATAAAAAATTTAAACAACCATGGAGACATCACGCACCCCTGCTGCAAACCGACATTCACTGGAAACCAAACACTTTCCTCTCTTCCTACACTTACACATGCCTTACATCCTTAGTAAAAACTTTTCACTGCTTCTAGCAACATACCTCCCTCACCATATGCTCTTAATATCTTCCACAAAGCATCTCTATCAACCCTATCATATACCTTCTCCATATCCATGAATGTTACGTAGAAATCCATCTGTTTTTCTAAGTATTTCTCACATACATTCTTCAAAGCAAACACCTGATCCATACATCCTCTACAACTTCTGAAACCACACTGCTCTTCCCTAATCAGATGCTCTGTACATGCCTTTACTCTCTGAGTCAATACACTTCCATATAATTTCCCAAGAATACTCAACAAAATTATACCTCTGTAATTTAAACATTCACCTTTGCCTTTCTACAATGGCCCAGTGCATACATTCCGCTAATCCTTAGGCATTTATCTATGAACCATACATACATTGAATATCCTTACCAACCAATCAAATGCATACATTCCGCTAATCCTTAGGCATTTCTCAATGAACCATACATACATTGAAGAACCTTACCAACCAATCAATAACACTGTCTCCCCTTTTATTTTTAATGAATTCCAATGCAATACCATCCAAACCTGCCATCATTCTGGCTTTCATCTTCTGCAAAGCTTTCAGTACCTCTTCTCTGTTTGCCAATCTATTATTCCTGACCCTCTCACTTTGCACACCACCTCGACCAAAACACCCTATATCTGCCACTCTATCATCAAACACATTCAACTAAACGTCAAAATACTCAGTCCATCTCCTTTTCACTTAACCACTACTTATTATGACCTCCCTATTAGCCCCTTTCACTGATGTTCCCAATTGTTCCCTTGTCTTATGCACTTTATTTACCTCCTCCCAAAACATCTTTTTATTCTCCCTTAAAATTTAATGATACTCTCTCACCCTAACTCTAATTTGTCCTCTTTTTCACCTCTTGCATCTTTCTCTTGACCTCCTGCCACTTTCTTTTATACATCTCCCAGTCATTTGCAACATTTCCCTAAAGAATCATCCAAATGCCTCTCTCTTCTCTTTCAACAACAATTTTAATTTCTCATCCCACCACTCTCTACCCTTTCTAATCTGCCCACCTCCCACCTTTCTCATATTTATATATACACATACATATCCCTCAGGATAGGGGAGAAGGAATTTTCCTACACATTCCCTGAGTTTCATAGAAGGCAACTAAAGGAGACGGGAGCGGGATGCTAGAAACCCTCTCCTCCTTGTATTTTAACTTTCTAAAAGGGGAAATAGAAGAAGGAGTCATGCGGGGAGTGCTCATCTTACTCGAAGGCTCAGATTGGGATCTCTAAATGTGTATGGATGTAACCAAGATGAGAAAAAAGGAGAGATAGGTAGTATGTTTGATGAAAGGAACCGGGATGTTTTGACTCTGAATGAAACGAAGTTCAAGGGTAAAGGGGAAGAGTGGTTTGAGAATGTCTTGAGAGGAAAGTCAGGGGTTGGTGAGAGGACAAGAGCAAAGGAAGGAGTAGCACTACTCCTGAAGCAGTTGTGGGAGTATGTGATAGAGTGTAAGAAAGTAAACTCTAGATTAATATATGTAAAACTGAAAGTCGATAGAGAGATGGATGATTATTGGTACCTGTGCACCTAATCATGAAAAGAAAGATCATGAGAGGCAAGTGTTTTTGGAGCAGCTGAGTTAGTGTGTTAGCAGCTTTGATCACGAGACTGGGTTATAGTGATGGGTGATTTAAATACAAAGGTGAGTAATGTGGCAGTTGAGGGTATAATTGTTGTAGATGGGGTGTTCAGTGTTGTAAATGGAAATGGTGAAGAGCTTGTAGATTTGTGTGCTGAAAAAGAACTGATGATTGGGAATATCTGGTTTAAAAAGAGAGATATACATAAGTATACATATGTAAGTAGGAGAGATGGTCAGAGAGCATTATTGGATTCCGTGTTGATCGATAGGCTTGTGAAAGATGGACATTACCTTGTGGAGGTGAAGGTGAAGGTTTGTAGAGACTTTCAGAAAAGAAGAGAGAATGTTAAGGTGAAGAGGGTGGTGAGAGTAAGTGAGCTTGGAAAGGAGACTTGTGTGAGGAAGTATCAGGAGAGATTGAGAGCGGAATGGAAAAAGGTGAGAGCAAATGACGTTAGGGGAGTGGGGGAGGAATGGGATGTATTTAGGGAAATAGTGATGGCTTGCACAAAAGATGCCTGTGGCATGAGAAAGGTGGGAGGTAGGCAGGTAAAAAGGTAGTGAGTGGTGTGATGAAGAAGTAAGATTGTTAGTGAAAGAGAAGAGAGAGGCATTTGGACAATTTTTGCAGGGATATAGTGCAAATTTGTGGGAGATGTATAAAAGAAAGAGGCAGGAGGTCAAGAGAAAGGGGCAAGAGGTGAAAAATAGGGCAAATGAGAGTTGGAGTGAGAGAGTTTTGTTAAATTTTTGGGAGAATATAAAAATGTTTTGGAAGGAGGTAAATTAAGTGCGTAAGACAAGAGAAAAATGGGAACATTGGTGAAGGGGGCTAAAGGGGAGGAACTAACAAGTAGTGGTGAAGTGAGGAGATGGAGTGAGTATTTTGAAGGTTTTTTAAATGTGTTTGATGATAGAGTGGCAGATATAGGGTGTTTAGATCAAGGTGGTGTGCGAAGTGAGAGGGGTCAGGGAGAATGGTAGTGAAGCTTTGCGAAAGATGAAACCCGGCAAGGCTGCGGGAGTGGATGGTATTGCAGTGGAATTTATTAAAAAAGGGGGTTACTGTGTCGTTGACTGGTTGGCGAGGATATTCAGTGTATTTATGGTTCATGGTGAAGTGCCTGAAGATTGGTGGAATGCATGCATAGTGCCATTGTACAAATGCAAAGGAGATAAAGGTGACTGTTCAAGTTACAGAGGTATACATTTGTTGAGTATTCCTGGGAAATGATATGGGAGGGTATTGATTGAGATGGTGAAGGCATGTACAGAGCATCAAATTGGGGAAGAGCAGTGTGGTTTAAGAAGTGGCAGAGGATGTGTGGATCAGGTGTTTGCTTTGAAGAATGTATGTGAAAAATACTTAGAAAAACAGATGGACTTGTATATAGCATTTATGGATCTGGAGAGGGCGTATGATAGAGTTGATAGAGATGCTCTGTGGAAGGTATTAAGAAAATATGGTGTGGGAGGTAAGCTGCAAGAAGCAATGAAAAGGTTTTATCGAGGATGTAAGAGGAAAGTGATTGGTTCCCAGTGACTGTCAGTTTGTGGCAGGGGTGCATGATGTCTCCATGGTTGTTTCACTTGCTTATGGATGGGGTTGTTAGGGAGGTAAATGGAAGAGTTTTGGAGAGAGGGGCAAGTATGCAGTCTGTTGTGGATGAGAGGGCATGGGAAGTGAGTCAGTTGTTGTTCGCTGATGATACAGTGTTTGTGGCTGATTCAGGTGAGAAACTGTAGAAGCTGGTGACTGAGTTTGGTAAAGTGTGTGAAAGAAGAAAGCTGAGAGTAAATGTGAATAAGAGCAAGGTTATTAGGTTCAGTAAGGTTGAGGGACTAGTTAATTAGGAGGTAAGTTTGAATGGAGAAAAACGTGAGGAAGTGAAGTGTTTTAGATATCTGGAATTGGATTCAGCAGCAGATGTAACCATGGAAGCAGAAGTGAGTCACAGGGTAGAGGAGGGGGCAAAGGTGCTGGGAGCATTGAAGAATGTGTGGAAGGTGAGAACGTTATCTTAGAGAGCAAAAATGGATATGTTTGAAGGAATAATGGTTCCAACAATGTTGTATGGTTGCAAGGCACGGGCTATAGATAGGGTTGTACGGAGGAGGGTGGATGTGTTGGAAATGAGATGTTTGAGGACAATATGTGGTTTTAGGTGGTTTGATTGAGTAAGTAATGTAAGGGTAAGAGAGATGTGTGGTAATAAAAAGTGTAGTTGAGAGAGCAGAAGAGGGTGTATATTGAAATGATTTGGTCACATGGAGAGAATGAGTGAGGAAAGATTGGCAAAGAGGATATATATGTCAGAGGTGTAGGGAACAAGGAGAAGTGGGAGACCAAATTGGAGGTTTTGAGCGATCGGGGCTTGAACATAGAGGAGGGTGACATGCGTGTAAGGAATAAAGTGAATGGGAATGATGTGGTATACCGGGGTCGACGTGCTGTCAATGGATTGAACTAGGGCATGTGAAGCGTCTGGGGTAAACCATGGAAAGTTTTGTGGGGTTTGGATGTGGAAATGGAGCTGTGGTTTCAGTGCATTACACATGACAGCTAGAGAGTGAGAGTGAACGAATGTGGCCTTTGTTGTTTTTTCCTAGCACTACCTTGTGTGCGTGCACGGGAAGGGAGGTCCCATTTCATGTGTGGAGGGGTGGCGATGGGAATGGATGAAGGCAGCAGGTATGTAAAGTCATTGGATTAAATCAAACACCAGCATTAAAACTGCTTATAATCGAAGAACTAAAGAGTACAAAATAACAGAAGCACATTAATCAGGCACAGATCATTTATGTTAACACCGAACATGAGTTCAGTATTCCAGGTAAGATTTCAAACCAGGAGATCCCTTTCCTTTATGACAATTTGACTCCTACGACATGATTCAAGATACACTTATTCGTTGGACACTTCTGTGACAAGTTACAATCCTCTATGACACTCGAAACTAAATGACAGAGGCAGCTCAACACCATAGAGATTCGTATAGTGCCAATTTACACTGATTGTAGGCCATGGGTTTGAGACAGAGGGGAAAACCACTCACCTTGGCTGGGCTACGGGGTAGAGAGGAAATCATGGCCCAGCTGGTGTCAGAGGTTTTTATTGCAGGGAGGAGCGAGCCAGGAGTGGCCTGCCCCACCCTGCTGCCCTTGTCTCAGGTGGGATTGGTGAAAGGTGACCCATAGTACCACTCTTGATTGGCTAGAGGCCTAAGGTCCAGTTGTGATTGGAGAAGGGTGGCTGATAGTGCCACTCCTACTTGGCTGGAGGGTCTTAGGTCCATCTGTGACTGGAGGAGGGTGGCTCCTAGTGCCACTCCTGCTTGGCTGAAGGGTCTTAGGTCCAGCCCACATCTTGCCTAAGGCCCAATCTCCTCCTCTTGCCCTGATGGTGACGACGATATACAGGAAGCCATATTTCTTAGCTGACCTCCTATCTTTACCCCCAGTTGTCTAGTGCCTCGGACTGGGAAGAAATAACAGGTCCCAGTGTTGAGGGTGACTGGAATTGATGGCCCGGCATGACCCTTGCGGCCATGTGGTTCCCCAGGTATGGGAAAGACAGCAGGCCTAAGGGTTGAGAGTGTCTGAACTGATGACCTAGCTAGGGAAGTGAAACCCAAGCCGAGATAACAGAGGCCCTTGCCTCTTCTCTGTCATCCTACAATATAAAATATCACTTACACCATAAACACACAAATAGGGATACACACATATACGAACATAGGGCTCACATACATGTTCGTAACCCCCCCCCTCCTTGAAGGAGAAAATTCCTGGAAGAGAAATTTTCTTACCTTAAGAGTGGGATAAACAGTCTGCTAGCACATCATGTGCACCAGCAACATGGTGAATATTTAAATCATACTCTTGAAGGAACAAAGCCTACCTAGTTAACCTTTGATTCTTATCTTGGAACTTGTTAACGTACATGAGTGGATGGTGGTCAGAATACACCCTTATGATATTGCATGAAGGGCACAAGTATACATGAAAGTGCTGCCATGCAAGTATCAAAGACAAAAGTTCCTTCCCATCTGGGATAAAGCCTGGACTTTTGCATTTGGTGGGGCTAACTCACCTTGACTGATCACATAGCCCAAATACTGCACCTTGGCCTTCATAAATTCGCATTTGTCCCAAATGAGAACAAGGTTAGCCTCATTCAAGACCATCAGAACATTGTCAAGTCTCTGTAGATGTTCGTCCCAACTCTGACTGTATATCACAATATCATCCAGGTAGACGACACAACCAGGCAGATCTCTGATGAGGATGTCCGTAAGTTGTTGAAATGTTGCTGGACTTTTGCAGTTGGTGGGGCTAGCTCACCTTGACTGATCACAGAGCCCAAATACTGCACCTTGGCCTTCACAAATTAGCATTTGTCCCAATTGAGAACAAGGTTAGCCTCATTCAAGACCATCAGAACGTTGTCAAGTCTCTGTAGATGTTCATCCCAACTCTGATTGTATATCACAATATCATCCAGGTAGACGACGCAACCAGGCAGATCTCTGATGAGGATGTCCATAAGTCGTTGAAATGTGGCAGGGGCATTCTTCATGCCAAAAGTTATCACTTTACACTTATAAGTCCGTCCTAACACTACAAAGGCACTGATGTCTTGTGCTTTTTCCGTTAATCTAATCTACCAGTACCTTTTCCTGAGGTCTAGTTTTGTCAGATAGCGAGCATTGCCGACACGATCTATGCAGTCTTCCACACGCGGCAGGGGGTAACTATCAGTTCTCGTTACTCTGACTGACATGGCTCACTCAGGTTGTGCTCAAGCATATGGTTCAGCATCTCCCACGTCTACATCATGAGTTGTGAGCGAGGTCTGTTCAGGTGTGCTTTGGAAAGCCTCTGGGTGTTTTGATAGCAGGGCAGACATTTGCGTACGTTGTTTCTCCATTAGATGCAAAAGTTTTGCCTCCCACTTCCCGTCTGTGCCTCCATCCGGTTCCCACATCTCCAAGGCACTCGCAGCTGGGTCGTCGTCCTCGTCACATTCACCTACCACTGGAAGTTAGATGATGCAGACTGGCACAGTCGGTTCCAAAGGGGGAGGATCGCGACTGAAATATGGTTTAAGCATATTGATGTGGCACAATCTCCGGCCTCTGTGCCTGTCGGGGGTAGAGACAAGGTAATTTGATTCTCCTACACTCCAGATAATGGTGTAGGGACCCAGAAAATGGGCTGCCAGGGGTTATCCTGGCTAGGGTAGTAGAAGCAACACCTCATTCCCCACCTCAAACCTTCTCAATCGAGATCTTTTTTCATACCATTTCTTCATTCGTACCATGGTTTCTGTTAGATTCTCCTGAGTGGCTTCCTAACACCTCTGGAGTTTCTCTAACTCCCTAACCAAGTCCAATAGGCCGACACTCTCACTCTTGTTCAGCCACACATCTTTCAGTAACTTAAGAGGCCCTCAGACTTTGTGGGCTTGTGGGCAAACATCAACTCAGAGGGGGAGAAAGCTAGAGATTCATTAGGCACTTCTCTTGTGGCGAAGAGAAGAAATGGGAGTCCCTTTTCCCAGTCTTTAGTGTTGTTGGCACAATACTTCTTTAGCATTGACTTCAGGGTGGAATGGTAATGTTCCAATGCGCCCTGACTCTGAGGGTGGTAAGCAGTAGAAGTAATTTTACCAATACCCAGCTCCCTCAGGGTTTGTTGAAAAGTCCTGGACATGAAATTGAATCCTCGATCAGATTGCACCTCTTTGGGCAGACCAAACTTTGTGAAGAAGCTAAGCAGCTTGCGGACAACAGTCTTGGCATTCATGCTTCTTAATGGTATTGCCTCGGGATATCTCGTGGCCATAGTGGCCAGAGGAGGTTCTTGGCAATGGGCCCACACTGTCAACTATGACCCAGTCAAAGGGAGCAGCCTTAAGCTTCTGATTAGGCTTTCCCATCACTTGATATGTATGACACATCTTTACATACTTAGCGTCATCCCGGCAGACACCAGGCCAATATACATTCTGCCACACTCAGTCCAGGGTCTTTCTCACCCTTAAATGATTGGTAAAGTTTGAGTCATGCGCAAGCTTCAAAATCTCCCTTCTGTAGGGACGTGGCACCACACCCTGGTGGACTGCCTGCCACTCTTCATCTTCCCCATTACATGGCACTGAACCCATCCTAGAGGTCATAACCGTCAGCCGATTCTTCAGCCAACTCAAACAATTTCTCACTCTGGTTCGGCTCTGTAATTTCTTCAGATTCTGCTGAGACAAATCATCAGCCTCATTTGTCGACTCTTGCTTAGAGTCTATACCAGCAAAGAAGGTATCAGCTTGCTTAGAGTCTAAACCAGCAAAGAAGGTATCAGCCAGCTCCACCTCGCTCGTCTCACTCTTGGAGAGTGATTGCAGTCTTTCTGCCTCAAGCTCTGTCTCCTTTGGCGTACAGCCTGCCTTCTTAGCGGACATGGACTGGGTAACTGAGCACATGGGGAATACCCCTGGAACCTCTCCCTCAAGTCGTTCTGTCTCTGCGGACTCCACTGGTCTCACCGACACCACTGGTGCTGGACCCATGTTTCCCCCCACTAGGTCACTGCCTAACACAAAGTCCACTCCTGAGACAGGCAACCAATCTACAAACCCCACCTGGGCAGGGCCCATGAAGAGATCTGTTTCCACATCACATTGGCTAGGGACTGCCTTGGGACCCAACAGCCCATCTAGTAAGACTCGGTGCTTTGATTTTCCAACCGGCACCAAGTCATCCAACATCAGGGATTGCAGCGCACCAGAATCACACAATAGTCACGTCTCTTTGGGTTCCACTGCTACTGACATAGCCCTTAGACAGGAACGTGTTATAGTTCCCCCGAAACGGATCCTTAACTACAGATTGATCAACACTCTTGCAGCCCCTCACTTTCCTAAGAGCAGGGATAGCCTCACTTACATTGCCCTAAGGCTGAGAAGAGACTCACCGGCATACACTTGGTAGTCTCTAGATTCCTTCACCCTAGTCCAGCAGTCCTTCACCTGGTGCCCAACCTTGCCACAGTTTGAACAAACCTTAACTCTCAGAGTTGTTCATCTGATTTTTAGGAGTTACCAGCAAGGAAGCAGATTCAGGTGGGGTTACATGATTTTTGGATTTCCCTCCGCCATCAAAACCCTTTGAACGTCTCTCCGCATCAAGTCTGAGATTTAGGATGTACTCATCTGTTAGTTTCCCAGCCTTCTCAACAGTCCTCGCCTCTTTAGTAACTAAGTACTTCAGTACATCATGGGGTACACCGTCCTCACATTCCTCGAGTACCATTAATTCTGAAAGCGCCTCGAAATCACATACTTGTTCAGAGCATAGCCACTGTGCATGTAACCTGACCTTTTCACTAAAGTAATATGCGTAATCTTGATCAGGACACTTATTTTTAGCTCTTAACTTGAGTTGGTATGCTTCTGGATTTAAATGATAAGCTCTCAGCATTGCCTGTCTCATGACCTCATAATCATTACACTGGTCACAAGTCAATGAGGCGTATGCGGACCTAGCCCTACCAACAAGGTGGGGTCGTACCACAGCTGTCCAAGACGACTCTGGCCAAGAGAACTGATGGGTAGTCTGTTCAAACTTAAGGAGAATGTAGTCACGTCATCTTCACAGAACTTTGTCACAAGATCCACGTTGTTCAACTGAGATAACACTGGTTCTGGTCATGGTGTGCTCTCATAATTTCTCTTCTTCTAACGCTAGCCTAGCTTGTTCAGTCCGTTCCTTCTGTGCCTGGGCATTGATCTTAGCTTGTTCAGTCTGTTCCTTCTGCACCTGCACTTGTGCATTGATCTTAGCAATCTCTAGTTGGAACTGCAAGTATTTAGGATTAACATTAACATCACTAGAGAGATGGGGAGGGATCAAGGCTTCAGCTGACCTCAATGATGGGATGGTATTGTCAGCACTAATTTCATCAGGTGTGGCATCTACGATCTGCTCGCCAACAAACTGATTTGATAATAAAGTCTCCAGCTGTACTTTATTAGCATTCCGGTCATAAATCACTCCTAGCCTATCCGCAACAAGCTTCAGCTGATAACTTGTTCAAGATTTAATGTCCTCAGGAGAGGGCTCAGAACGACAGAAACGTTCAACGTCAGCGTTGCTGGTCAATGACATGATTAACTAATCGAGGAAAGAGATTCTATTAAGGCAGAAAAATCCTGGCGAGGTCGCCAATTTTCTTATGTTACGAATCCTGCTATTGGGAAGGATTGTCAACCACGCACATGGATAACACTATCTTAAAGTCATAGGATTAAATCAAACACCAGCACTAAAACTGCTTATAATCCAAGAACTAAAGAGTACAAAATAACAGAAGCACCATTAATCAGGCACAAAACATTTACGTTAACACTGAACATGAGTTTAATATTCCTGGTAAGATTTCAAACCAGATCTCTTTCCTTTATGACAATTTGACTCCTGCAACATGATTCAAGATACACTTATTCGTTGGACACTTCTGTGACAAGTTACAATATTCTATGACACTCAGAACTAAATGACAGAGGCAGTGCAACACTGTAGAGATTCGTATAGCGCCACTTTACACTGATTGTAGGCTACGGGTTTGAGACAGAGGAGAAAACTACTCACCTTGGCTTGGCTACGGGGTAGAGAAGAAATCGTGGCTCAGCTGGTGTCAGAGGTTTTTATTTTAGGGAGAAGCAAGCCAGGAGCAGCCTGCCCCGCCCTGCTGCCCTAGTCTCGGGTGGGATTGGTGAAGGGTGACCCATAGTACCACTCTTGATTGGCTAGAGGCCTAAGGTCCAGTTGTAATTGGAGGAGGGTGGCTCATAGTGCCATTCCTACTTGGCTGGAGGGTTTTAGGTCCGGCTGTGACAGGAGGAGGATGGCTCCTAGTGCCACTCCTGGTTGGCTGGAGGGTGTCCGGCCTACATCTTGCTTAAGGCCCAGCCTCCTCCTCTTGTCCTGACGGTGATGATGATATACAGGAAGCCATATTTCCTAGCTGGCCTCCTATCTTGACCTCCAGTTGTCTGGTGCTTCGGACAGGGGAGAAATAAGAGGTCAAAATGTTGAGGGTGACTGGAATTAATGGCCCGGCGTGACCCTTGTTCTTGACCTCGGCCATCTGGTTCCCCGGGTATGGGAAAGACAGTAGGCCTAAGGGTTGAGTGTGTCTGAATTGATGACCCAGCCAGGTTAGTGAAACCCAAGTTGAGATAACGGAGGCCCTGGCCCTCTTCTCTGTCGTCCTACAACATAAGATATCACTTACACCATAAACACACAAAAAGGGACACACACATATACGAACATAGGACACACAGTCACATGTTCATAACAATATGTACATGTGTATGTATGTATATGTATGTATACGTTGAAATGTATAGGTAAGTATATGTGCATGTGTGGGCATTTATGTATGCACATGTGTATGTGGGTAGGTTGGGCCATTCTTTCGTCTGTTTCCTTGTGCTTCCTCACTAACACGGGAGACAGCGACAAAGTATAATAAATAAATAAATACTTATACAAAGACATATACATGTTCATACCTGTTTGCCTTCATCATCGATTCCTGTCACCACCCCTCCCGAGAGAAAACAACATTGCTGCCTTTTCCCGTTAGAGGGAAAAATCCTCACTTGGCCCTCTTTTCTGCTTCACCTTTTGGAAAGTGAAACAAGAGGGGAAGATTTCCAGTACCTAATTTCCACCCCTTTTAGTCACCTTCTGAAACACAGAGGGTTAAATGGGTAGAATTCTATCTCCCCTTTCCCCAGAGTATATATGAATTGTGTTGGCGGATGAATTTGCATCAGTTTTTCCGTTCCCACAGAGTGGAACTGTTGTTTGTGACATGTTCCAGCAAGAGGGTGGATTAAGCAACATATGATGATAAAAGCATGATTGTCTCATAACAAGGAAATGAGGATGGGGTAGCAGCATTCAGAGGCAGGTTTGGTGTAAATGTCATGATGTCTGACACAGTACTGTTTAGTCAAGATGCATTTTTCTTTCACCACAGAGCTGCCCACAGACCTGTATGATACTCAGGCAGCAGAACAGACTCCAGGTTTACAGTGACAGCTGACAGCTCTGATCTGGTTAGATCTCACTTCAGTGGTGAACAGAGGAGTTAAGGAGGTTGCATTACTCTCACAGGAGGGATTGTACCAAGCATTCCATCTGATACACCACCTCAATAAAGACCCCCCCCCCCCCAACAAATTTAATACTGCACTGACAAAACACATACACACTGAAATACTCTAACAAGCATCAAACAACTGACCTCCCATCTCATTCTGAAACTCCAACCCACCACTTATACCCATCAGAAATCACACTTCCCATAAACATGAGTCACACTTGCTTACCCTCGGGATATCATTCATCAAAATACAAATCAAGTGTTGAGCTCAATGCGCTAACCCTGCCACCATGGCAAAATCTCATCATATATATTCGTAGGTAGGTAATCATTACAACACTGCAAACACTGAATCAATACATCCCTAGACCTTTCATGGTCACAATGAAAACTACCATACATAATGAAAATTTTCAACATGAGAAATTGAAAGCTGATGATGAAATATTAATTGTGTATATAAAACAGCAGAATTGACTACTGCTGTGTTGTGCAGTCACCAACAAAATAAGTTTCAATAAATAAATTTAAAACTCAAAACAATTTACAATAAAAGTTGAATATATTAGGTATCAGGAAGGTTGAAGCTTAGAAAGAAAAGAAATTTATGATAATTAATATACGGCAACTAAATGAAGGAATTTAGAAAATATACGGTGTGAAAATGCTTTCCATTGTTTTAGAAACGGTAGTTTTATGTGCTGAAATCCCATGGTATATATCAAAATGCACCAAACAAAAATATAAAAGAGCCCAACGAAAAGATTGTTTGTCAGATGAAATTAAAAACAGCAAGAATGAATGCAGAAAGCTGTAAAAGAAGTCTTCAAATGGCTAAGAAGTATTCTATATAAACACAGTATTGTCAGTTATGAAATGTTGATGGCAGCTAAGAATATCAGTTCTGTATAGTTGCTCTATATGCTAGCCCCAATTTGTAGTAAAATGTTGTTGAAGGTATACGTTCTTTTTGTAGCAACGCAGTTTTCTGCGCACATATCCACTGTTTTCCATGACAGTATGGAACTAGACGTAAAGATGTATGACAGAGGAAATTGGGCTTGTATTGGCTTTGATATTAAGTTAAGAGGCAGTGTACTTGATTAGGTACAGATTGCCATTTAGTGTGATTGGAGAAATGGTTTGCAGTATCAGTAAGAACTTTTTAGGAGAAATGGTTTGCAGTATCAGTAACAACTTTTTAAAGAGTGAGAATTTGGGAATGAGAGGAAAAGTTGTTGAGAGGAATTATTTAACCTACTTGTATATTTAGTGGGAAACATAGGGTGACCTGAAGAGTCCAGTCAGTTAAAGTGGGTGTGGGATTAAGAGGGGGATTGAAGGAAGTAAGGCTTTCAAGAAAAATTCATTATTAGGAAAGGAGTAAAGTTGAGGATGGTGTGTGTAGATTGTATGAAAATGAAAATACTTTGAGAAGATTAACAGAGAATATCTTAGGTGTTTGGGATTTTTAACAAGATAAGGATTGAGTAAGGAAGTAGGTTAGGGATATAATAGTAAATGTGGCAGAATATTAGATGTGCTTGAAGTGTGGGTTATTTATTTATTTATTTATTTTGCTTTGTCGCTGTCTCCCGCGTTAGCGAGGTAGCGCAAGGAAACAGACGAAAGAAATGGCCCAACCCACCCACATACACATGTGTATACATACACGTCGACACACGCAAATATATATACCTATACATCTCAATGTACACATATATATACACAGACATATACATATATACACATGTACATAATTCATACTGTCTGCCTTTATTTATTCCCATCGCCACCTTGCCACACATGGAATAACAACCTCCTCCCCCCTCATGTGTGCAGGGTAGCGCAAGGAAAAGACAACAAAGGCCCCATTCGTTCACACTCAGTCTCTAGCTGTCATGTAATAATGCACCAAAACCACAGCTCCCTTTCCACATCCAGGCCCCACAGAACTTTCCATGGTTTACCCCAGACGCTTCACATGCCCTGGTTCAATCCATTGACAGCACGTCGACCCCGATATACCACATCGTTCCAATTCACTTTATTCCTTGCACGCCTTTCACCCTCCTGCATGTTCAGGCCCCAATCACTCAAAATCTTTTTCACTCCATCTTCCACCTCCAATTTGGTCTCCCACTTCTCCTCGTTCCCTCCACCCCTGACACATATATCATCTTGGTCAAACTTTCCTCACTCATTCTCTCCATGTGACCAAACCATTTCAAAACACTCTCTTCTGCTCTCTCAACCATACTCTTTTTATTTCCACACATCTCTCTCACCCTTACATTACTTACTCGAGCAAACCACCTCACACCACACATTGTCCTCAAACATCTCATTTCCAGCACATCCACCCTCCTGCGCACAACTCTATCCATAGCCCACGCCTCACAACCATACAACATTGTTGGAACCACTATTCCTTCAAACATACCCATTTCTGCTTTCTGAGATAATGTTCTCGACTTCCAAACATTCTTCAAGGCTCCCAGAATTTTTGCCCCCTCCCCCACCCTATGATTCACTTCTGCTTCCATGGTTCCATCCGCTGCCAGATCCACTCCCAGATATCTGAAACACTTCACTTCCTCCAGTTTCTCTCCATTCAAACGTATCTCCCAATTGACTTGACCCTCAACCCTACTGTACCTAATAACCTTGCTCTTGTTTATGTTTACTCTTAACTTTCTTCTTTCACACACTTTACCAAACTCAGTCACCAGCTTCTGCAGTTTCTCACATGAATCAGCCACCAGTGCTGTATCATCAGCGAACAACTGACTCACTTCCCAAGCTCTCTCATCCACAACCAACTGCATACTTGCCCCTCTTTCCAAAACTCTTGCATTCACCTCCCTAACGACACCATCCATAAACAAATTAAACAACCATGGAGACATCACACACCCCTGCCGCAAACCTACATTCACTGAGAACCAATCACTTTCCTCTCTTCCTACAAGTACACATGCCTTACATCCTCGATAAAAACTTTTCACTGCTTCTAACAACTTGCCTCCCACACCTTATATTCTTAATACCTTCCACAGAGCGTCTCTATCAAGTCTATCATATGCCTTCTCCAGATCCATAAATGCTGCATACAAATCCATTTGCTTTTCTAAGTATTTCTCACATACATTCTTCAAAGCAAACACCTGATCCACACATCCTCTACCACCTCTGAAACCACACTGCTCTTCCCCAATCTGATGCTCTGTACATGCCTTCACCCTTTCAATCAATACCCTCCCATATAATTTCCCAAGAATACTCAGCAATGACAGCTCTGATCTGGTTAGATCTCACTTCAGAGTATATTCAGTATGGGTTATCATTCTGCATGCTTGGATTTTGCCCTTCAGATCTAATTGCTAGATAGATTAATACTTTATTTTCTGTTCTTTTTTAATAATTTCTTGTCTGTTTTACAGGATTGTTGCTCTGCTCCCAGCTGAGGCCAAGCCAGAGAATCACCTCTTACATGTGGAAGAATATGTAAATGGAGTACAAGCAGAATTCAGTTCTTCCCCATTGACTCCCCCAGCACATATCATCCGTGACTGTTTTTATCTTTTAGGTGACTATTATTTTAAAAATAAAGAATGGAACAATGCAATTAAATATTACAAATTAGATATAACCATGAATCCAGAGCGACTAGACTCTTGGGCTCCACTTGGTTTAGCCATGAAGGCCATGCTGGAAACTCAGCTTAATTCATGTGAAGTTATCCAAGATGAAGAAGTTTTCTTCTCACTTGCCCAAGCAGGAGTGAGGTGCCTCAGAAGAGCTCTTAAGCTTGATGAATATCACACAAACCTTTGGGTTGAGTTTGGAGGCTTGGTGTACATGGTACACTCTCATGCCTCAAGACTACTCAAGCAAGACCTCAACCCTGATATTAGTCTTGAAACCTTCGAAATGTTAGAGAAACTGAAAGGGGAAATGCTGACCCAAGCTGAACATTGCTTCACTAAGGCTTTGAAAATCCAAGAGGAAGGTTGGGATGATGAAAGTTTGCCTGATGAGAGATGGCTTCATTGCTATATGTTGGGAAAAATTGCAGAAAAACAAGGCAAGCCACCAGATCTAATACTGCAGTATTACTGTAAAGCTGGTCAACATTTACATCAGATACAGGCTAAATATCCCTTTAGAATTAACTACAACAGTCCTCAGGAATATGCAGTGGAAGCATTAGAAATGTATTATCGTGCTCATGCCTATATCCTGAAGTACTTACAACAGAGAGAAGGTAAAAGTATTGAACAAGATGTGATTAAGAGCTTTACCAAAGTACTTGATGAACTAGCAGTTGGCCCATTTGCATCTTGTCAGGAAAAGAAAAAAAGTTTAGATGCCAATAAAACTGGTATGCAAGATGCTGACTCTGTGATAAACGGCACTGATACCCAAGTTGGTGAATTACCAAAGGAAGATAATGCACAAAAGAAGAGACCTTTAGAAGACCAGGAAAATGCAGACGAGCCACCCACTAAGAAAGTGTCCAATGAGAAAGATTCAGGTGATGTCATTGGTGTCATTGAAGAAGTTGTTGATAACATAATCACTGATGCTCTTTCGAAATCCACCCACAGTGGAGAAGACATGAATGCGGACAAGGAAAGTGATGCAAGAGGCAGTTCTGTAAATACTGGTCAGGAAGATCAGGAAATAGCAGCCAAAGAAACCAACACCATAAAAGCCACATCTGCCACAGAAAAGGACAAAAGAGACAGTGATGATGAGATTCAGGTAGTGGAAGAAAAAGTAATAGAAAAGAAGGATCATATGAATATTATCAGGAAGTGCATCACTGCTCTCAAACTCTGTTTGTTTAGATTCCCACAAAACTACAAGGCTGTATATCGTTTAGCTCATTATTACAATACCTCTAAGTTTCATAAGGATTGTAGCCGTGCTCGAAACTACTTGCTTGGGTGCGATTTCTGGCAGAGAGTTGGGTATATGCCAGTTAATGGACTATTTAATGAGCGTAAAGTGTGGATTCAGCAACCTAGGAATTCAAATTTCTTCCATGGCGTTTGGCGAATTCCCAATGATGATGTAGATCGTCCTGGCAGCTTTGCAGCTCATATGTATCGCTGTGTTTCTCTAACTTTGGATATCCTTCCTCAGATGAAGGACTTCTATACAGTACTACAAATAGCTCTTGCTCTTAAAAACTCACCAGAAAAAGATAAAAAGTACCTACGGGATAATGAACGTGAATTACTTTCTGAGCATGCCACTCAAGTTGGCTTACAGGCTATGAAAGATAAATACAAAGTATTATTCAAAGGGGCCTCACCAGTGCATAACAATCGTCGCCTTTCATTTCTCCTTGATGTCTATCGGTCATACAAACAGATCAGTAAGCATCTACCAGGTTCGGAACCTCATCTAGCTAAAATGCTGACTGAATCATATTCCTCTTATAGAGGTTTTAAACCAAATAGTCGTTCTAACATATTGCGGGATGCAGATGCTTTCTGCTCTAGGAACCAGCACCTTCAGTACCGCATTCCAGTAGTTACGAATAGTAGCCAGATTAACATAAATAGCAATGTCAGTGGAAGCCCTACCGTGTCTCGCAGAGGAAGACCGCCTGGAACAGGACGTGGTAGAGGAAGAGGACGAGGTTCCTTATATCCTGTTCGGCAGTCTCCAGGCATGGTAGCAATTCATGAAGCTTATAAGATATATGAGAATTTAATTCGGGCACAGACCGTGCTGAATAACAAAGACCTTGACCGCTCAGCAGTTTATACACACCAAAAGGAACTGGAATACTACCAGTCAGAACTGTTAAAGTATTTGCGTATCCCTAGTGTTTCTCAGTACTTTCAGGCGTCCTTGCAAGGTTTGGGAACAGCATCAGCCAAATTACCTCCTCCTCCTAAAAGTTTATGTATCTCTAGTCCTAGTACTGTCTCAGCAGGAGGCATAGTCAGCCAACCTAGTACAAGTAGTACTACACAGGTAACACCTGCAAGTCGAGCTAACCAATCTACTCGACCTGGTCAGCCAAGGCCAGTTTTAAGTACTTTAGTATCTGGATCTGAATCTCGTGGCATCTCTATTACATCTGTTACTGTTCCAAAATCTTCTACATCAGTAACTGCCAAACCCTTGAAACCCAGTATGTCAGTTACGGTTAGCCCTGCTAAAACATCTTGTCCACCAGCCCTTCAGGCTCGTGGTGAAATTTCCGTAGTATCTGTATCTCGTTCTGCAGTATCCAGTAGGGGTACACCTGCCACAATATCAAAACCAGCAGCCGTTAGAACAGATTCTGTAACTACAACAGTATCCAGGGTAGGAGTCAGCAGAACAGTAAACTCATTGTCACACAAACCAGTTGCTAGCATAGCCGTTGCTGCCAGCACCAACACTTCCAAGGCAGGCAGTTCATCAGCAAGCAGCACTGTGCCCAAACTGCCTGCTGGAACTACTCTAACACGGCCACGTGAAGCAGCTCCACACAAAGGCTCTGCTCCACGTCCACAGCTGCAAGCTGAAGTTCGTCCTGCTAAAAACCAGGTATCTGATTCTAACAAAGAGGGTCTACCTGGCTCTGTAAGGAAGATTATAGCTGAGACTTTGAGCAGCACTGGAGCATCAGTAACCCGACCAAGTACTGCTGTGAGCAGCATAAAGCACACAACTTCAGGGCAGGTGACCAAACCTGCATTACCTAAAGATATGTCAATAACCCCAGCACCACGAATAAAGTCTCATTCAAAGTTGCAAATGCAAGTCAATAGAACATCACCACCATCATCATCGTCATCATCATTTTTAGGAGCATATCAAGCTTCTCTTGGGTTGGGAGGAAACAAGACTATGCCTGTAAAACCAACAGGGTCTAACAGTCCTCGTGGTGTCAATGCTACGGTAATTAGACCTGATGGACGAAGTCCATCTTCATCCCAGTCCAACAAATCAGTTCGAGTTACTCAGCTAAGCACTTCTCAACTGTTACAGTTAGCGTATGGGACCAGTGGTAGCCAGAGAGGAGCATCAGGAAATATCTCAGAACTATTGACACAGTATTCAAAGCCACAACAGCCATTACGGGTGCAATCCAGGCCAAATAATCCTACACTTCATGGACCTCAGACATCAGTGCCTCAGCGTTCATCGGCAACTTCATCTCAAAGACCACAGGTACCTGTATCACAGCAACCACAGACCAACCCCTCTCAGCGATTACAACAGCCAAGACCCATCCAGCAAACAAGACCTCCCCAAGTGAGGCAGTCTCCTTCTAAACCACCGCAGAACAAATCTGGTCAACAGCAGGGTGGATCATCAGATGATATCATTACATTAGATTGACTTCAGAAATCTGAGTATTATGTTTATAATGGAGATCTGTTATAAAGGCATAATTTCTATTTGTTTAGAGCACCTTCATCTCTGAGATTAGTCATTTTTGAATCCCAGCGACTGTACATCTGAGCCTTCCAGCAATCGCAGTAGTCAGTAAGCTTGTGTCATTCTAGGCCATCCCATGTGAGGCAGCTTCCAATTACATCTTCCCAGAAAAAAACTTGATCAGTAATACGATGGATTTTTTGAAAATGAATGACCTATAATCTCAGAGAATTAGATATTTGTTTTAGAATGAGAACCAGTGATGAAGAGCAGGATTCCTCTCGTGCTCTTCATATTCATAATGTTAGACAAAACATGTGTTAATTATGCAGGGAAATACATATCCTGTGAGGGGTGAAAGCGTTGTATGAAAACATCTTGGATTTTGTTCATTTTTAATTTTTTATATTTCTATTAGGAATGATTATCTGTACTATACTTCTTTCAGAGAAATAAATAGTATATAAAGTTTGTTAGATTGTGAAATGCCATGAAAAAATGAATTCTTTACCTACCAACTGTGTTTATTCAGGTCTGTCGTTAAAATCCGATGACTAATATCTCGTCTCGCTATTTGTTCGAACCCGGTTTGGGAATAGCAGGAACACAAGATGCAGAAACTACATAATTGATGTCGTCTGATATTCAGGTATACACAAAAAGTCTAAATGTGAAAATAACGAAGTGAGTAAACTACGAAAAAAAAATGCATGATTATGACCATAAAAATGCTAAGTAATGTTTTCGGACGAGACGCTGCTTCCAGCTGCAGGGCCCCATATTGAGCGTGGTCATATTGAGTGTGCTCATCATCTGTCGTTCAACTACATCAGCCGATAATTTTTCCCGTAAGTAAACTTTTCGCTTACCCTTGCTTCATAGCAATGGCTTTAATTTCATAAATAAGCGTTGAACATTTGCAAACATATACGCTCACTATTTCATTAAGAGTGATAGTGAAAAAACAAGTGAGTTCTGCATGTACAAGTGTGATATTTTAGCAGCGGCGTTCCATGCCTGATACATTTTTTCACACGCTTTATAAGTATGTTTGCTATATAATATCTACATGTTATCTTGTCAGTGATTACGATTTTGGCTCATGAAGATTAACTCCTTCCCACATTCCCCAATGAATTATAATAATCTTAATAGAGTTGAGACTGGTTTATGAGCTGTGGGCTTCAGGGCTCCATATAGAGCGTAGGGAAACATTAAACAATATTTGTTGTCGACTTTTAACTGTAGGTTCGAATCAACATAATATATATGTCTCACTGATGCTTTGTATTTTTGTTAATTTTACCCATCGAAGAATCTCTAAATAATTTAGGTACTACATAAGAGCATTTGCCAGCTGCTTGCACTGTAATAGAAAATGGTAAACGTAAAGTTCATGAAGATTTTCTGTACAAAAATTGTTACCATACACAATATAGTAAAGAATTAGGATACTGTAAAGTTGTGTCACATTGTTAAGTGCATATTAAACCATTCAAACAGGATACAGGCTGAACACTGCCACAGAACGAAAACTTTTACTTTGTTGTAATCATGGGCTGCAACTTGTATATCCAGGTGTTTTCGTGTTGACTTGCATGTCGTGGTACTTTGTAACCCTTAACACGTTCTGTTATAAGGTTTACCCATTTTTGCCTCTTCCTTAGCCTAATTTTTTTTTGGTAAACTATGGAAAGGTCTGTGGGTTCTGGATGTGCATAGGAAGCTGTGGTCTCTGTGCATGACATGACAGCCAGAGAGTGAGTGTGAACAAATGTGACCTTTCTCCATATGTTTCCTGTAGCTACTTCGCTGTTGCAGGGGGTGGCGATACTGTTTCCTGTGGGGCTGGGTGGCACTGGGAATTGGATAAAGGCGAGCATACAGATGTTCCTCTACTTACGATGGAGTTTCGTTCCGAGAGACCCATCGTAAGTTGAAAATAAAAGTAGAAAATACATTTAATACAGTACATGTAACTTACCGAACATCATAGCTTAGCCTTCCATAAATGTTTTTAGAACATTATCCTTCAGTTTGACAAAATCATTATCTCGGAGAGGAAAAATGGATATGTTTGAAGGAATCATGGTTCTAAACAATGTTATATGGTTGCGAGGCGTGGGCTAAACATAGGGTTGTGCGGAGGAGGGTAAATGTGTTGGAAATGAGATGTTTGAGGACAATATGTGGTGTGAGGTGATTGATCGAGTAAGTAATGAAAGGTTCAGAGAGATGTGTGGTAATAAAAGAGTGTGGTTGAAAGAGCAGATGAGGGTGTATTGAAATGGTTTGGTCACATGGAGAGAATGAGTGAGGCAAGATTGACCAAGAGGATATATGTGTCAGAGGTGGAGGGAACGAGAAGTTGGAGACCAAATTGGAGGTGGAAGGATGGAGTGAAAAAGATTGTGTGCAATCGGGGCTTGAACATGCTGGAGGATGAAAGGCGTGCAAGGAATAGAGTGAATTGGAATGAAGTGGTATACCGGGTGAACGTGCTATCAATGGATTGAATTAGGGCATGTGAAGCGTCTGGGATAAACCATGGAAAGTTTTGTGGGGCCTGGATGTGGAAAGTGAGCTGTGGTTTCGGTGTATTACACATAACAGCTAGAGACAGTGTGAACGAATGTGGCTTTTGTTGTCTTTTCCTACCGCTACCTCACGTGCGCTGGGGGGGGGGGGTGGAGGGCATTTCATGTGTGGCTGTTGGCTACGAAATGGATGAAGGAAGCAAGTATGTACATGTGTATATATGTATATGTCTGTGTATGTATATGTATGTATACCTTGATATATATATATTTTATATTTATTTTTTTTATTATACTTTGT
Source organism: Panulirus ornatus (assembly GCF_036320965.1). Classification (NCBI taxonomy): domain Eukaryota; kingdom Metazoa; phylum Arthropoda; class Malacostraca; order Decapoda; family Palinuridae; genus Panulirus; species Panulirus ornatus. The sequence continues at coordinate 35,507,296 of NC_092233.1, forward strand.
CGCTGTCTCCCGCGTTTGCGAGGTAGCGCAAGGAAACAGACGAAAGAAATGGCCCAACCCCCCCCCCATACACATGTAAATACATACGTCCACACACGCAAATATACATACCTACACAGCTTTCCATGGTTTACCCCAGACGCTTCACATGCCTTGCTTCAATCCACTGACAGCACGTCAACCCCGGTATACCACATCGCTCCAATTCACTCTATTCCTTGCCCTCCTTTCACCCTCCTGCATGTTCAGGCCCCGATCACACAAAATCTTTTTCACTCCATCTTTCCACCTCCAATTTGGTCTCCCTCTTCTCCTTGTTCCCTCCACCTCCGACATATATATCCTCTTGGTCAATCTTTCCTCACTCATCCTCTCCATGTGCCCAAACCACTTCAAAACACCCTCTTCTGCTCTCTCAACCACGCTCTTTTTACTTTCCACACATCTCTCTTACCCTTACGTTACTCACTCGATCAAACCACCTCACACCACACATTGTCCTCAAACATCTCATTTCCAGCACATCCATCCTCCTGCGCACAACTCTATCCATAGCCCACGCCTCGCAACCATACAACATTGTTGGAACCACTATTCCTTCAAACATACCCATTTTTGCTTTCTGAGGTAATGTTCTCGACTTCCACACATTCTTCAAGGCCCCCAGGATTTTCGCCCCCTCCCCCACCCTATGATCCACTTCCGCTTCCATGGTTCCATCCGCTGCCAGATCCACTCCCAGATATCTAAAACACTTCACTTCCTCCAGTTTTTCTCCATTCAAACTCACCTCCCAATTGACTTGACCCTCAACCCTACTGTACCTAATAACCTTGCTCTTATTCACATTTACTCTTAACTTTCTTCTTCCACACACTTTTCCAAACTCAGTCACCAGCTTCTGCAGTTTCTCACATGAATCAGCCACCAGCGCTGTATCATCAGCGAACAACAACTGACTCACTTCCCAAGCTCTCTCATCCCCAACAGACTTCATACTTGCCCCTCTTTCCAAAACTCTTGCATTTACCTCCCTAACAACCCCATCCATAAACAAATTAAACAACCATGGAGACATCACACACCCCTGCCGCAAACCTACATTCACTGAGAACCAATCACTTTCCTCTCTTCCTACACGTACACATGCCTTACATCCTCGATAAAAACTTTTCACTGCTTCTAACAACTTTCCTCCCACACCATATATTCTTAATACCTTCCACAGAGCATCTCTATCAACTCTATCATATGCCTTCTCCAGATCCATAAATGCTACATACAAATCCATTTGCTTTTCTAAGTATTTCTCACATACATTCTTCAAAGCAAACACCTGATCCACACATCCTCTACCACATCCTCTATATATATGTGAGCGGGGGGCCAGAAACCCTCCCCTCCTTGTATTTTAACTTTCTAAAAGGGGAACAGAAGGAGTCACGCGAGGAGTGCTCATCCTCCTCGAAGGCTCAGATTGGGGTGTCTAAATGTGTGTGGATGTAACCAAGATGAGAAAAAAGGAGAGATAGGTAGTATGTTTAAGGAAAGGAACCTGGATGTTTTGGCTCTTGAGTGAAATGAAGCTAAAGGGTAAAGGGGAAGAGTGGTTTGGAAATGTCTTGGGAGTAAAGACAGGGGTTAGTGAGAGGACAAGAGCAAGGGAAGGAGTAGCACTACTCCTGAATCGGGAGTTGTGGGAGCATGTGATAGAGTGTAAGAAAGTAAATTCTAGATTGATATGGGTAAAACTGAAAGTGGATGGAGAGAGATGGGTGATTATTGGTGCATATGCACCTGGGCATGAGAAGAAAGATCATGAGAGGCAAGTGTTTTGGGAGCAGCTGAATGAGTGTGTTAGTGGTTTTGATGCACGTGACCGGGTTATAGTGATGGGTGATTTGAATGCAAAGGTGAGTGATGTGGCAGTTGAGGGAATAATTGGTATACATGGAGTGTTCAGTGTTGTAAATGGAAATGGTGAAGAGCTTGTAGATTTATGTGCTGAAAAAGGACTGGTGATTGGGAATACCTGGTTTAAAAAGCGAGATATACATAAGTATACGTATGTAAGTAGGAGAGATGGCCAGAGAGCGTTATTGGCTTATGTGTTAATTGATAGACGCACGAAAGAGAGACTTTTGGATGTTAATGTGCTGAGAGGTGCAACTGGAGGGATGTCTGATCATTATCTTGTGGAAGCAAAGGTGAAGATTTCTGGGGGTTTTCAGAAAAGAAGAGAGAATGTTGGGGTGAAAAGAGTGGTGAGAGTAAGTGAGCTTGGGAAGGAGACTTGTATGAGGAAGTACCAGGAGAGACTGAGTACAGAATGGAAAAAGGTGAGAACAAAGGAGGTAAGGGGAGTGAGGGAGGAATGGGATGTATTTAGGGAAGCAGTGATGGCTTGCGCAAAAGATGCTTGTGGCATGAGAAGCGTGGGAGGTGGGTTGATTAGAAAAGGTAGTGAGTGTTGGAATGAAGAAGTAAGATTATTAGTGAAAGAGAAGAGAGAGGCATTTGAACGATTTTTGCAGGGAAAAAATGCAAATGAGTGGGAGAGGTATAAAAGAAAGAGGCAGGAGGTCAAGAGAAAGGTGCAAGAGGTGAAAAAGAGGGCAAGTGAGAGTTGGGGTGAGAGACTATCATTAAATTTCAGGGAGAATAAAAAGATGTTTTGGAAGGAGGTAAATAAAGTACGTAAGACAAGGGAGCAAATGGGAACTTCAGTGGAGGGGGCAAATGGGGAGGTGAAAACAAGTAGTGGTGATGTGAGAAGGAGATGGAGTGAGTATTTTGAAGGTTTGTTGAATGTGTTTGATGATAGAGTGGCAGATGTGGGGTGTCTTGGTCGAGGTGGTGTGCAAAGTGAGAGGGTTAGGGAAAATGATTTGGTAAATAGAGAAGAGGTAGTAAAAGCTTTACGGAAGATGAAAGCCAGCAAAGCAGCAGGTTTGGATGGCATTGCAGTGGAATTTATAAAAAAGGGGGTGACTGTATTGTTGACTGGTTGGTAAGGTTATTTAATGTATGTATGATTCATGGTGAGGTGCCTGAGGATTGGCGGAATGCTTGCATACTGCCATTGTACAAAGGCAAAGGGGATAAGAGTGAGTGCTCAAATTACAGAGGTATAAGTTTGTTGAGTATTCCTGGTAAATTATATGGGAGGGTATTGATTGAGAGGGTGAAGGCATGTACAGAGTGTCAGATTGGGGAAGAGCAGTGTGGTTTCAGAAGTGGTAGAGGATGTGTGGATCAGGTGTTTGCTTTGAAGAATGTATGTGAGAAATACTTAGAAAAACAAATGGATTTGTATGTAGCATTTATGGATCTGGAGAAGGCATATGATAGAGTTGATAGAGATGCTTTGTGGAAGGTATTAAGGATATATGGTGTGGGAGGCAAGTTGTTAGAAGCAGTGAAAAGTTTTTATCGAGGATGTAAGGCATGTGTTCGTGTAGGAAGAGAGGAAAGTGATTGGTACTCAGTGAATGTAGGTTTGCGGCAGGGGTGTGTGATGTCTCCATGGTTGTTCAATTTGTTTATGGATGGGGTTGTTAGGGAGGTGAATGCAAGAGTTTTGGAAAGAGGGGCAAGTATGCAGTCTGTTGTGGATGAGAGAGCTTGGGAAGTGAGTCAGTTGTTGTTCGCTGATGATACAGCGCTGATGGCTGATTCATGTAAGAAACTGCAGAAGCTGGTGACTGAGTTTGGTAAAGTGTGTGAAAGAAGAAAGTTAAGAGTAAATGTGAATAAGAGCAAGGTTATTAGGTACAGTAGGTTTGAGGGTCAAGTCAATTGGGAGGTATGTTTGAATGGAGAAAAGCTGGAGGAAGTGAAGTGTTTTAGATATCTGGGAGTGGATCTGGCAGCGGATGGAACCATGGAAGCGTAAGGGAATCATAGGGTGGGGGAGGGGGCGAAAATTCTGGGAGCCTTGAAGAATGTTTGCAAGTCGAGAACATTATCTTGGAAAGCAAAAATGGGTATGTTTGAAGGAATAGTGGTTCCAACAATGTTGTATGGTTGCGAGGCATGGGCTATGGATAGAGTTGTGCACAGGAGGGTGGATGTGCTGGAAATGAGATGTTTGAAGACTATGTGGGGTGAGGTGGTTTGATCGAGTAAGTAATGTAAGGGTGAGAGAGATGTGTGGAAGTAAAAAGAGTGTGGTTGAGAGAGCAGAAGAGGGTGTTTTGAAATGGTTTGGTCACATGGAGAGAATGAGTGGGGAAAGATTCACCAAGAGGATATATGTGTCAGAGGTGGAGGGAACGAGGAGAAGTGGGAGACCAAATTGGAGGTGGAAAGATGGAGTGAAAAAGATTTTGAGTGATCGGGGCCTGAACATGCAGGAGGGCGAAAGGAGGGCAAGGAATAGAGTGAATTGGAACGATGTGGTATACCGGGGTCGACGTGCTGTCAATGGATTGAACCAGGGCATGTGAAACGTCTGGGGTAAACCATGCAAAGTGTGTGGGGCCTGGATGTGGAAAGGGAGCTGTGGTTTCGGTGCATTATTACATGACAGCTAGAGACTGAGTGTGAACGAATGGGGCCTTTGGTGTCTTTTCCTAGCGCTACCTCACACACATGAGGGGGGAGGGGGTTGTTATTCCATGTATGGCGAGGTGGCGATGGGAACAAATAAAGGCAGACAGTATGAATTATGTAGATGTGTATATATGTATATGTCTGTGTGTGTATATATATGTGTACATTGAGATGTATAGGTATGTATATTGATGGGTGGACATGTATGTATATACATGTGTATGTGGGCGGGTTGGGCCATTCTTTCGTCTGTTTCCTTGTGCTACCTCGCTAACGCGGGAGACAGCAACAAAGCAAAATAAATAAGATAAATATATATATATATATATATATATATATATATATATATATATATATATATATATATATATATATATATATTATCCCTGGGGATAGGGAATTAAGAATACTTCCCACGTATTCCCCGCGTGTCGTACAAGGCGACTAAAAGGGGAGGGAACGGGGGGCTGGAAATCCTCCCCTCTCGTTTTTTTTTTAATTTTCCAAAAGAAGGAACAGAGTGGGGCCAGGTGAGGATATTCCAAAAAAAGGCCCATCCTCTGTTCTTAACGCTACCTCGCTAACGCGGGAAATGGCGAATAGTTTAAAAGTAAAGATGAGAGAGCTTGGGAAGTGAGTCAGTTGTTGTTCGCTGATGATACAGCGCTGGTGGCTGATTCATGTGAGAAACTGCAGAAGCTGGTGACTGAGTTTGGTAAAGTGTGTGAAAGAAGAAAGTTAAGAATAAATGTGAAGAAGAGCAAGGTTATTAGATACAGTAGGGTTGAGGGTCAAGTCAATTGGGAGGTGAGTTTGAATGGAGAAAAACTGGAGGAAGTGAAGTGTTTTAGATATCTGGGAGTGGATCTGGCAGCGGATGGAACCATGGAAGCGGAAGTGGATCATAGGGTGGGGGAGGGGGCGAAAATTCTGGGAGCCTTGAAGAATGTGTGGAAGTCGAGAACATTATCTCGGAAAGCAAAAATGGGTATGTTTGAAGGAATAGTGGTTCCAACAATGTTGTATGGTTGCGAGGCATGGGCTATGGATAGAGTTGTGCGCAGGAGGATGGATGTGCTGGAAATGAGATGTTTGAGGACAATGTGTGGTGTGAGGTGGTTTGATCGAGTAAGTAACGTAAGGGTAAGAGAGATGTGTGGAAATAAAAAGAGCGTGGTTGAGAGAGCAGAAGAGGGTGTTTTGAAATGGTTTGGGCACATGGAGAGAATGAGTGAGGAAAGATTGACCAAGAGGATATATGTGTCGGAGGTGGAGGGAACGAGGAGAAGAGGGAGACCAAATTGGAGGTGGAAGGATGGAGTGAAAAAGATTTTGTGTGATCGGGGCCTGAACATGCAGGAGGGTGAAAGGAGGGCAAGGAATAGAGTGAATTGGAGCGATGTGGTATACCGGGGTTGACGTGCTGTCATTGGATTGAATCAGGGCATGTGAAGCGTCTGGGGTAAACCATGGAAAGCTGTGTAGGTATGTATATTTGCGTGTGTGGACGTATGTATATACATGTGTATGGGGGTGGGTTGGGCCATTTCTTTCGTCTGTTTCCTTGCGCTACCTCGCAAACGCGGGAGACAGCGACAAAGCAAAAAAAAAGAAAAAAATATATATCTTTCCTCACACATTCTCTCCATGTGCCTAAACCATTTCAAAACACCCTCTTCTGCTCTCTCAACCACACTCTTTTTATTTCCACACATCTCTCTTACCCTTACGTTACTTACTCAATCAAACCACCTCACACCACACATTGTCCTCAAACATCTCATTTCCAGCACATCCACCCTCCTGCGCACAACTCTCTCCATAGCCCACGCCTCGCAACCATACAACATTGTTGGAACCACTATTCCTTCAAACATACCCATTTTTGCTTTCCGAGATAATGTTCTCGACGTCCACACATTCTTCAAGGCTCCCAGGATTTTCGCCCCCTCCCCCACCCTATGATCCACTTCCGCTTCCATGGTCCCATCCACTGCCAGATCCACTCCCAGATATCTAAAAGACTCCACTTCCTCCACTTTTTCTCCATTCAAACTTACCTCCCAATTGACTTGACCCTCAACCCTACTGTAGCTAATAACCTTGCTCTTATTCACATTTACTCTTAACTTTCTTCTTTCACACACTTTACCAAACTCAGTCACCAGCTTCTGCAGTTTCTCACATGAATCAGCCACCAGCACTGTATCATCAGAACAACTGACTCACTTCCCAAGCTCTCTCATCCTCAACAGACTTCATACTTGCCCCTCTTTCCGAAACTCTTGCATTCACCTCCCTAACAACCCCATCCATAAACAAATTAAACAACCATGGAGACATCACACACCCCTGCCGCAAACCTACATTCACTGAGAACCAATCACTTTCCTCTCTTCCTACACGTACACATGCCTTACATCCTCGATAAAAACTTTTCACTGCTTCTAACAACTTGCCTCCCACACCATATATTCTTAATACCTTCCACAGAGCATCTCTATCATCTCTATCATATGCCTTCTCCAGATCCATAAATGCTACATACAAATCCATTTGCTTTTCTAAGTATTTCTCACATACATTCTTCAAAGCAAACACCTGATCCACACATCCTCTACCACTTCTGAAACCACACTGCTCTTCCCCAATCTGATGCTCTGTACATGCCTTCACCCTCTCAATCAATACCCTCCCATATAATTTACCAGGAATACTCAACAAACTTATACCTCTGAAATTTGAGCACTCACTCTTATCCCCTTTGCCTTTGTACAATGGCACTATGCACGCATTCCGCCAATCCTCAGGCACCTCACCATGAGTCATACATACATTAAATAACCTTACCAACCAGTCAGTGATACAGTCACCCCCTTTTTTAATAAATTCCGCTGCAATACCATCCAAACCTGCTGCCTTGCCGGCTTTCATCTTCCGCAAAGCTTTTACTACCTCTTCTCTGTTTACCAAATCATTTTCCCTAACCCTCTCACTTTGCACACCGCCTCAACCAAAACACCCTATATCTGCCACTCTATCATCAAACACATTCAACAAACCTTCAAAATACTCACTCCATCTCTTTCTCACATCACCACTACTTGTTATCACCTCCCCATTTGCGCCCTTCACTGAAGTTCCCATTTGCTCCCTTGTCTTACGCACTTTATTTACCTCCTTCCAGAACATCTTTTTATTCTCCCTAAAATTTAATGATACTCTCTCACCCCAACTCTCATTTGCCCTCTTTTTCACCTCTTGCACCTTTCTCTTGACCTCCTGTCTCTTTCTTTTATACATCTCCCACTCAATTGCATTTTTTCCCTGCAAAAATCATCCAAATGCTGTCTTTTTATTTATTTAGCTTTGTCGCTTCTTTCGCACGTTAGCGAGGTAGCGCAAGGAAACAGACGAAAGAATGGCCCAACCCACCCACATACACATGTATATACATACACGTCCACACACGCATATATGCATACCTATACATCACAGTTTATACATATATATGCACACACAGACATATACATATATACACATGTACATAATTCATACTATCTTCCTTTATTCATTCCCATCACCACCTCGCCACACATGGAATAACAACCCCCTTCTTCCTCATGTGTGCGAGGTAGCTCTAGGAAAAGACAACTAACGCCCCATTTGTTCACACTCAGTCTCTAGCTGTCATGTAATAATGCACTGAAATCACAGCTCCCTTTCCACATCCAGGCCCCACAGGTGGTTTACCCCATACGCTTCACATGCCCTGGTTCAATCAATTGACAGCACGTCGACCCCGGTATACCACATCGTTCCAATTCACTCTATTCCTTGCACGCCTTTCGCCCTCCTGCATGTTCAGGCCCCGATCACTCAAAATCTTTTTCACTCCATCTTTCCACCTCCAATTTGGTCTCCACTTCTCGTTCCCTCCACCTCAGACACATATATCCTCTTGGTCAATCTTTCCACACTCATTCTCTCCATGTGACCAAACCATTTCAAAACACCCTCTTCTGCTCTCTGAACCACACTCTTTTTATTACCAAACATCTCTCTTACCCTATTATTACTTACTCGATCAAACCACCTCACACCACACACACACACACACACACACACACACATATATATATATATATATATATATATATATATATATATATATATATATATATATAAATTCTCGATTAATATGGGTAAAACTGAAAGTTGATGGAGAGAGGTGGGTGATTATTGGTGCATATGCACCTGGGCTTGAGAAGAAAGATCATGAGAGGCAAGTGTTTTGGGAGCAGCTGAATGAATGTGTTAGTGGTTTTGATGCACGAGACCGGGTTATAATGATGGGTGATTTGAATGCAACGGTGAGTAATGTGGCAGTTGAGGGAATAATTGGTATACATGGGGTGTTCAGTGGTGTAAATGGAAATGGTGAAGAGCTTGTAGATTTATGTGCTGAAAAAGGACTGATGATTGGAAATACCTGGTTTAAAAAGCGAGATATACATAAGTATACTTATGTAAGTAGGAGAGATGGCCAGAGAGCGTTATTGGATTATGTGTTAATTGACAGGCGTGTGAAAGAGAGACTTTTGGATGTTAATGTGCTGAGAGGTGCAACTGGAGGGATGTCTGATCATTATCTTGTGGAGGCTAAGGTGAAGATTTGTATGGGTTTTCAGAAAAGAAGAGTGAATGTTGGGGTGAAGAGGGTGGTGAGAGTAAGTGAGCTTGGGAAGGAGACCTGTGTGAGGAAGTACCAGGAGAGACTGAGTACAGAATGGAAAAAGGTGAGAACAATGGAAGTAAGGGGAGTGGGGGAGGAATGGGATGTATTTAGGGAATCAGTGATGGATTGCGCAAAAGATGCTTGTGGCATGAGAAGAGTGGGAGGTGGGTTGATTAGAAAGGGTAGTGAGTGGTGGGATGAAGAAGTAAGAGTATTAGTGAAAGAGAAGAGAGAGGCATTTGGACGATTTTTGCAGGGAAAAAATGCAATTGAGTGGGAGATGTATAAAAGAAAGAGACAGGAGGTCAAGAGGAAGGTGCAAGAGGTGAAAGAAAGGGCAAATGAGAGTTGGGGTGAGAGAGTATCATTAAATTTTAGGGAGAATAAAAAGATGTTCTGGAAGGAGGTAAATAAAGTGCGTAAGACAAGGGAGCAAATGGGAACTTCAGTGAAGGGCGCAAATGGGGAGGTGATAACAAGTAGTGGTGATGTGAGAAGGAGATGGAGTGAGTATTTTGAAGGTTTGTTGAATGTGTTTGATGATAGAGTGGCAGATATAGGGTGTTTTGGTCGAGGTGGTGTGCAAAGTGAGAGGGTTAGGGAAAATGATTTGGTAAACAGAGAAGAGGTAGTGAAAGCTTTGTGGAAGACGAAAGCCGGCAAGGCAGCAGGTTTGGATGGTATTGCAGTGGAATTTATTAAAAAAGGGGGTGACTGTATTGTTGACTGGTTGGTAAGGTTATTTAATGTATGTATGACTCATGGTGAGGTGCCTGAGGATTGGCGGAATGCGTGCATGGTGCCATTGTACAAAGGCAAAGGGGATAAGAGTGAGTGCTCAAATTACAGAGGTATAAGTTTGTTGAGTATTCCTGGTAAATTATATGGGAGGGTATTGATTGAGAGGGTGAAGGCATGTACAGAGCATCAGATTGGGGAAGAGCAGTGTGGTTTCAGAAGTGGTAGAGGATTTGTGGATCAGGTGTTTGCTTTGAAGAATGTATGTGAGAAATACTTAGAAAAGCAAATGGATTTGTATGTAGCATTTATGGATCTGGAGAAGGCATATGATAGAGTTGATAGAGATGCTCTGTGGAAGGTATTAAGAATATATGGTGCGGGAGGCAAGTTGTTAGAAGCAGTGAAAAGTTTTTATCGAGGTTGTAAGGCATGTGTACGTGTAGGAAGAGAGGAAAGTGATTGGTTCTCAGTGAATGTAGGTTTGCGGCAGGGGTGTGTGATGTCTCCATGGTTGTTTTAATTTGTTTATGGATGGGGTTGTTAGGGAGGTGAATGCAAGAGTTTTGGAAAGAGGGGCGAGTATGAGGTCTGTTGTGGATGAGAGAGCTTGGGAAGTGAGTCAGTTGTTGTTTGCTGTTGGTACAGCGCTGGTGGCTGATTCATGTGAGAGACTGCATAAGCTGGTGACTGGGTTTGGTGGGGTGTGTGAAAGAAAAAAGTTGAGAGTGAATGTGAATAAGAGCAAGGTTATTGGGTACAGTAGGGTTGAGGGTCAAGTCAATTGGGAGGTTAGTTTGAATGGAGAGGAACTGCAGGAAGTGGAGTGTTTTAGATATCTGGGAGTGGATCTGGCAGCGGATGGAACGATGGTAGCGGAAGTGGATCATAGGGTGGGGGAGGGGGCGAAAATCCTGGGAGCCTTGAAGAATATGTGGAAGTCGAGAACATTATCTCGGAAAGCAAAAATGGGTATGTTTGAAGGAATAGTGGTTCCAACAATGTTGTATGGTTGCAAGGCGTGGGCTATGGATAGAGTTGTGCGGAGGAGGGTGGATGTGCTGGAAATGAGATGTTTGAGGACAATGTGTGGTGTGAGGTGGTTTGATCGAGTAAGTAACGTAAGGGTAAGAGAGATGTGTGGAAATAAAAAGAGCGTGGTTGAGAGAGCAGAAGAGGGTGTTTTGAAATGGTTTGGGCACATGGAGAGAATGAGTGAGGAAAGATTGACCAAGAGGATATATGTGTCGGAGGTGGAGGGAACGAGGAGAAGTGGGAGACCAAATTGGAGGTGGAAAGATGGAGTGAAAAAGATTTTGTGTGATCAGGGCCTGAACATGCAGGAGGGTGAAAGGATGGCAAGGAATGGAGTGAATTGGATCGATGTGGTATACCGGGGTTGACGTGCTGTCAGTGGATTGAATCAGGGCATGTGAGGCGTCTGGGGTAAACCATGGAAAGCTGTGTAGGTATGTATATTTGCATGTGTGGTTGTGTATGTATACACGTGTGGGGTGGGTTGGGCCATTTCTTTCGTCTGTTTCCTTGCGCTACCTCGCAAACGCGGGAGACAGCAACAAAGCAAAATATATATATATATTTGTTTATTTATTATATCCATACACATTCGCCTTATTTCGGGTTAGTGAGGTAGCGTTAAGAATAGAGGAGTGAGCCTTAGAGGGTTTATCCTCACCTGGCCCACCTCTCCGTTCCTTCGTTTGGAATATAAACAGGAGGGGAGGATTTCCAGCCCCCCGCTCCCTTCCCTTTTAGTCGCTTTCTATGACAAGTAGGGAGTACGTGGGAAGTATTCTTCCTCCTCTATCCCCAAGGATACTATATATATATATATATATATATATATATATATATATATATATATATATATATATATATATATATATTATTTATTTATTTTGCTTTGTCGCTGTCTCCCGCGTTAGTGAGGTAGCGCAAGGAAACAGACGAAAGAATGGCCCAACCCACCCACATACACATGTATAAACATACATGTCCACACATGCAAATACACGTACCTGTACATCTCAGTGTACCCATATATATACACACACGGACATACACATATATACTCGTGTACATAATTCATACTGTCTGCCTTCATTTATTCCCATCGCCACCCCGCCACACATGGAATAACAACCCCCTCCCCCTCGTGTGTGTGAAGTAGCGTTAAGAAAAGACAACAAAGGCCCCATTCGTTCACACTCGGTCTCTAGCTGTCATGTAATAATGCACCGAAACCAAAGCCCCCTTTCCACATCCAGGCCCCACAGAACTTTCCATGGTTTACCCCAGACGCTTCACATGCCCTGGTTCAATCCATTGACAGCACATTGACCCCGGTATACCACATCGTTCCAATTCACTCTATTCCTTACACGCCTTTCACCCTCCTGCATGTTCAGGCCCCGATCACTCAAAATCTTTTTCACTCCATCTTTCCACCTCCAATTTGGTCTCCCACTTCTCCTCGTTCCCTCCACCTCTGACATATATCCTCTTGGTCAATCTTTCCTCACTAATTCTCTCCATGTGACCAAACCATTTCAAAACACCCTCTTCTGCTCTCTCAACCACACTCTTTTTATTTCCACACATCTCTCTCACCCTTACATTACTTACTCGATCAAACCACCTCACACCCCATATTGTCCTCAAACATCTCATTTCCAGCACATCCACCCTCCTGTGCACAACTCTATCCATAGCCCACGCCTCGCAACCATACAACATTGTTGGAACCACTATTCCTTCAAACATACCCATTTTTGCTTTCTGAGATAATGTTCTCTACTTCCAAACATTCTTCAAGGCTCCCAGAATTTTTGCCCCCTCCCCCACCCTATGATTCACTCCCACTTCAATGGTTCCATCCGCTGCCAGATCCACTCCCATATATATATATATATTATTTTTTTTTTTTTTTTTTTTTCAAACTATTCGCCATTTCCCGCGTTAGCGAGGTAGCGTTAAGAACAGAGAACTGGGCCACTGAGGGAATATCCTCACCTGGCCCCCTTCTCTGTTCCCTCTTTTGGAAAATTAAAAAAAAAAAAATTGAGAGGGGAGGATTTCCAGCCCCCCGCTCCCTCCCCTTTTAGTCGCCTTCTACGACACGCAGGGAATACGTGGGAAGTATTCTTTCTCCCCTATCCCCTATATATATATATATATATATATATATATATATTTTTTTTTTTTTTTTTTTTGCTTTGTCGTTGTCTCCCGCGTTTGCGAGGTAGCGCAAGGAAACAGATGAAAGAAATGGCCCAACCCACCCCCATACACATGTATATACATACGTCCACACACGCAAATACACATACCTACACAGCTTTCCATGGTTTACCCCAGACGCTTCACATGCCTTGATTCAATCCACTGACAGCACGTCAACCCCGGTATACCACATCGCTCCAATTCACTCTATTCCTTGCCCTCCTTTCACCCTCCTGCATGTTCAGGCCCCGATCACACAAAATCTTTTTCACTCCATCTTTCCACCTTCAATTTGGTCTCCCTCTTCTCCTCATTCCCTCCACCTCAGACACATATATTCTCTTGGTCAATCTTTTCTCACTCATTCTCTCCATGTGCCCGAACCATTTCAAAACACCCTCTTCTGCTCTCTCAACCACGCTCTTTCTATTTCCACACATCTCTCTTACCCTTATGTTACTTACTCGATCAAACCACCTCACACCACACATTGTCCTCAGACATCTCATTTCCAGCACATCTATCCCCCTGTGCACAACTCTATCCATAGCCCACGCCTCGCAACCATACAACCTTGTTGGAACCACTATTCCTTCAAACATACCCATTTTTGCTTTCCGAGATAATGTTCTCGACTTCCACACATTCTTCAAGGCTCCCAGAATTTTCGCCCCCTCCCCCACCCTATGATCCACTTCCGCTTCCATGGTTCCATCCGCTGCCAGATCCACTCCCAGATATCTAAAACACTTCACTTCTTCCAGTTTTTCTCCATTCAAACTCACCTCCCAATATATAAACACAGACATATACATATATACACTTATACATTATTCATACTGTCTGCTTTTATTCATTCCCATCGCCACCCCGCCACACATGGAATAACAACACCCTCCCCCCTCATGTGCGCGAGGTAGCGCTAGGAAAAGACAACAAAGGCCACATCCGTTCACACTCAGTCTGCAGCTGTCATGTAATAATGCACCGAAACCACAGCTCCCTTTCCACATCCAGGCCCCACAGAACTTTCCATGGTTTACCGCAGATGCTTCACATGCCCTGGATCAATCCATTGACAGCACGTCGACCCTGGTAAACCACATCGTTCCAATTCACTCTATTCCTTGCATGCCTTTCACCCTCCTGCATGTTCAAGCCCCGATCACTCAAAATCTTTTTCACTCCATCTTTCCACCTCCAATTTGGTCTCCCACTTCTCGTTCCCTCCACCTCTGACAAATATATCCTCTTGGTCAATCTTTCCTCACTTATTCTCTCCATTTGACAAAACCATTTCAAAACACCCTCCTCTGCTCTCTCAACCACACTTTTTTTTATTTCCATTCATCTCTCTTACCCTATTATTACTTACTCGATCAAACCACCTCACACCACATATTGTCCTCAAACATCTCATTTCCAGCACATCCACCCTCCTCCGCACAACACTGTCTATAGCACACGCCTCGCAACCATATAACATTGTTGGAACCACTATTCCTTCAAACTTACCCATTTTTGCTTTACTAGATAATGTTCTTGACTTCCACACATTCTTCAACGTTCCCAGAACTTTCGCCTCCTCCCCCACCTTATGATTCACTTCTGCTTTCATGGTTCCATCGGCGGCCAAATCCACTCCCAGATATCTAAAAGACTTCACTTCCTCCAGTTTTTCTCCCTTGAAACTTACCTCCCAATTGACTTGTCCCTCAAGCCTACTGTACCTAATAAACCTTACTCTTATTCACATTTACTCTCGGCTTTCTTCTTTTACACACTTTAACAAACACAGTCACCAGCTTCTACAGTTTCTCACACGAATCAGCCGCTAGCGCTGTATCATCAGCAGACAACAACTGACTCACATCAAAAGCTCTCTCATCCAAAACAGACTGCATACTTGCCCCTCTTTCCAAAACTCTTGCATTCACCTCCGTAACAACCCCATCCATAAACAAATTAAACAACCATGGAGACATCACACACCCGTACCGCAAACCTACATTCACTGAGAACCAATCACTTTCCTCTCTTCCTACACGTACACATGCCTTACATCCTCGATAAAAACTTTTCACTGCTTCTAACAACTTGCCTCCCACACCTCTCCAGATCCATAAATGCTACATATAAATCCATTTCCTTTTCTAAGTATTTCCTACATACATTCTTCAAAGCAAACACCTGATCCACACATAATCTACCACTTCTGAAAACACACTGCTCTTCCCCAATCTGATACTCTGTACATACCTTCACCCCTCTCAATCAATACCCTCCCATACAATGTCCCAGGAATACTCAACAAACTTATACCTCTGTAATTTGAGCACTCACTTTTATCCCCTTTGCCTTTGTACAATGGCACTATGCAAGCATTCCTCCAATCCTCAGGCACCTCACCATGAATCATACATACATTAAATAACCTTACCAACCAGTCAGCAATACAGTCACTCCCTTGTTTAATAAATTCCACTGCAATACCATCCAAACCCGCTGGCTTGCCGGCTTTCATCTTCCGCAAAGCTTTCACTTCCTCTTTGTTTACCAAATCATTCTCCCTAACCCTCTCACTTTGCACACCACCAGTACCAAAACACCCTATATCTGCCACTCTGTCATCAAACATATTCAAGAAACCTTCAAAATACTCACTCCATCTCCTTCTCACATCACCACTACTTGTTATCACCTCCCCATTAGCCCCCTTCACTGAAGTACCCATTTGTTACCTTGTCTTTTTTTTTTTTTTTTTTTTTTCCCGCTGTCTCCCGCGTTTGCGAGGTAGTGCAAGGAAACAGACGAAAGAAATGGCCCAACCCACCCCCATACACATGCCTTGATTCAATCCACTGACAGCACGTCAACCCCGGTATACCACATCGCTCCAATTCACTCTATTCTTTGCCCTCCTTTCACCCTCCTGCATGTTCAGGCCCCGATCACACAAAATCTTTTTCACTCCATCTTTCCACCTCCAATTTGGTCTCCCTCTTCTCCTCGTTCCCTCCACCTCCGACACATATATCCTCTTGGTCAATCTTTCCTCACTCATTCTCTCCATGTGACCAAACCATTTCAAAACACCCTCTTCTGCTCTCTCAACCACGCTCTTTTTATTTCCACACATCTCTCTTACCCTTACGTTACTTACTCGATCAAACCACCTCACACCACACATTGTCCTCAAACATCTCATTTCCAGCACATCCATCCTCCTGCGCACAACTCTATCCATAGTCCACGCCTCGCAACCATACAACATTGTTGGAACCACTATTCCTTCAAACATACCCATTTTTGCTTTCCGAGATAATGTTCTCGACTTCCACACATTCTTCAAGGCTCCCAGAATTTTCGCCCCTCTCCCCCACCCTATGATCCACTTCCGCTTCCATGGTTCCATCCGCTGCCAGATCCACTCCCAGATATCTAAAACACTTCACTTCCTCCAGTTTTTCTCCATTCAAACTCACCTCCCAATTGAATTGACCCTCAACCCTACTGTACCTAATAACCTTGCTCTTATTCACATTTACTCTTAACTTTCTTCTTTCACACACTTTACCAAACTCAGTCACCAGCTTCTGCAGTTTCTCACATGAATCAGCCACCAGCGCTGTATCATCAGCGAACAACAACTGACTCACTTCCCAAGCTCTCTCATCCCCAACAGACTTCATACTTGCCCCTCTTTCCAGAACTCTTGCATTCACCTCCCTAACAACCCCATCCATAAACAAATTAAACAACCATGGAGACATCACACACCCCTGCCGCAAACCTACATTCACTGAGAACCAGTCACTTTCCTCTCTTCCTACACGTACACATGCCTTACATCCTCGATAAAAACTTTTCACTGCTTCTAACAACTTGCCTCCCACACCATATATTCTTAAAACCTTCCACAGAGCATCTCTATCAACTCTATCATATGCCTTCTCCAGATCCATAAATGCTACATACAAATCCATTTTCTTTTCTAAGTCTTTTTAATCTCCCTAAAATTTAATGATACTCTCTCATCCCAACTCTCATTTGCCCTCTTTTTCACCTCTTGCACCTTTCTCTTGCCCTCCTGCCTCTTTCTTTTATACATCTCCCAGTCATTTGCATTATTTCCCTGCAAAAATCGTCCAAATGCCTCTCTCTTCTCCTTTACTGATAATCTTACTTCTTCACCCCACCACTCACTACCCTTTCTAATCTGCCCACCTCCCACGCTTCTCATGCCACAAGCATCTTTTGCGCAAGCCATCACTGCTTCCCTAAATACTTCTTATTCCTCCCCCACTCCCCTTACGTCCTTTGTTCTCACCTTTTTCCATTCTGTATTCAGTCTCTCCTGGTACTTCCTCACACGAGTCTCCTCCCCAAGCTCACTTACTCTTACCTTACTTTTCATCCCAACATTCTCTCTTGTGAAAACCTCTAAAGATCTTCACCTTCGCCTCCACAAGATAATGATCAGACATCACTCCAGTCGCACCTCTCAGCACATTAACATCGAAAAGTCTCTCTTTCGCGCGCCTGTCAATTAACATGTAATCCAATAATGCTGGGGTGAAGAGGGTGGTGAGAGTAAGTGAGCTTGGGAAGGAGACTTGTGTGAGGAAGTAGCAGGAGAGACTGAGTACAGAATGGAAAAAGGTGAGAACAATGGAAGTAAGGGGAGTGGGGGAGGAATGGGATGTATTTAGGGAATCAGTGATGGATTGCGCAAAAGATGCTTGTGGCATGAGAAGAGTGGGAGGTGGGTTGATTAGAAAGGGTAGTGAGTGGTGGGATGAAGAAGTAAGAGTATTAGTGAAAGAGAAGAGAGAGGCATTTGGCCTATTTTTGCAGGGACAAAATGCAATTGAGTGGGAGACGTATAAAAGAAAGAGACAGGAGGTCAAGAGAAAGGTGCAAGAGGTGAAAAAAAGGGCAAATGAGAGTTGGGGTGAGAGAGTATCATTAGATTTTAGGGAGAATAAAAAGATGTTCTGGAAGGAGGTAAATAAAGTGCGTAAGACAAGGGAGCAAATGGGAACTTCAGTGAAGGGCGCAAATGGGGAGGTGATAACAAGTAGTGGTGATGTGAGAAGGAGATGGAGTGAGTATTTTGAAGGTTTGTTGAATGTGTTTGATGATAGAGTGGCAAATATAGGGTATTTTGGTCGAGGTGGTGTGCAAAGTGAGAGGGTTAGGGAAAATGATTTGGTAAACAGAGAAGAGGTACTAAAAGCTTTGCGGAAGATGGAAGCCGGCAAGGCAGCAGGTTTGGATGGTATTGCAGTGGAATTAATTAAAAAAGGGGGTGACTGTATTGTTGACTGGTTGGTAAGGTTATTTAATGTATGTATGACTCATGGTGAGGTGCCTGAGGACTGGCGGAATGCGTGCATAGTGCCATTGTACAAAGGCAAAGGGGATAAGAGTGAGTGCTCAAATTACAGAGGTATAAGTTTGTTGAGTATTCCTGGTAAATTATATGGGAGGGTATTGATTGAGAGGGTGAAGGCATGTACAGAGCATCAGATTGGGGAAGAGCAGTGTGGTTTCAGAAGTGGTAGAGGATGTGTGGATCAGGTGTTTGCTTTGAAGAATGTATGTGAGAAATACTTAGAAAAGCAAATGGATTTGTATGTAGCAATTATGGATCTGGAGAAGGCATATGATAGAGTTGATAGAGATGCTCTGTGGAAGGTATTAAGAATATATGGTGTGGGAGGCAAGTTGTTAGAAGCAGTGAAAAGTTTTTATCGAGGATGTAAGGCATCTGTACGTGTAGGAAGAGAGGAAAGTGATTGGGGCAAGTATGAAGTCTGTTGGGGATGAGAGAGCTTGGGAAGTGAGTCAGTTGTTGTTCGCTGATGATACAGCGCTGGTGGCTGATTCAGGTGAGAAACTGCAGAAGCTGGTGACTGAGTTTGGAAAAGTGTGTGGAAGAAGAAAGTTAAGAGTAAATGTGAATAAGAGCAAGGTTATTAGGTACAGTAGGGTTGAGGGTCAAGTCAATTGGGAGGTGAGTTTGAATGGAGAAAAACTGGAGGAAGTGAAGTGTTTTAGATATCTGGGAGTGGATCTGGCAGCGGATGGAACCATGGAAGCGGAAGTGGATCATAGGGTGGGGGAGGGGGCGAAAATCCTGTGGGCCTTGAAAAATGTGTGGAAGTCGAGAACATTATCTCGGAAAGCAAAAATGGGTATGTTTGAAGGAATAGTGGTTCACCAATGTTGTATGGTTGCGAGGCGTGGGCTATGGATAGAGTTTTGCGCAGGAGGATGGATGTGCTGGAAATGAGATGTTTGAGGACAATGTGTGGTGTGAGGTGGTTTGATCGAGTGAGTAACGTAAGGGTAAGAGAGATGTGTGGAAATAAAAAGAGCGTGGTTGAGAGAGCAGAAGAGGGTGTTTTGAAGTGGTTTGGGCACATCGAGAGGATGAGTGAGGAAAGATTGACCAAGAGGATATATGTGTCGGAGGTGGAGGGAACAAGGAGAAGAGGGAGACCAAATTGGAGGTGGAAAGATGGAGTGAAAAAGATTTTGTGTGATCGGGGCCTGAACATGCAGGAGGGTGAAAGGAGGGCAAGGAATAGAGTGAATTGGAGCGATGTGGTATACCGGGGTTGACGTGCTGTCAGTGGATTGAAGCAAGGCATGTGAAGTGTCTGGGGTAAACCATGGAAAGCTGTGTAGGTATGTATATTTGCGTGTGTGGACGTATGTATATACATGTGTATGGGGGGCGGGGCCATTTCTTTCGTCTGTTTCCTTGCGCTACCTCGCAAACGCGGGAGACAGCGACAAAGTATAATAATAATATAATATATATATATATATATATATATATATATATATATATATATATATATATATATATATATATATACGTTGAAATGTATAGGTATGTATATGTGTGTGTATGGGCGTGTATGTATATACATGTGTATGTGGGTGGGTTGAACCATTCTTTCGTGTTTCCTTGCGCTACCTCGCGGGAGACAGCGGCAAAGTAGCACCACTCCTGAAACAGGAGTGGTGGGAGTATGTGATAGAGTGTAAGAAAGTAAACTCTAGATTGATATGGGTAAAACTGAAAGTGGATGGAGAGAGATTGATGATTATTGGTGCATATGCACCTGGGCATGAAAAGAAAGATCATGAGAGGCAAGTGTTTTGGGAGTAGAGTGTTAGTAGTTTTGATGCACGAGATCGGGTTATAGTGATGGGTGATATGAATGCAAAGGTGAGTAATGTGGCAGTTGAGGGAATAATTGGTGTACATGGGGTGTTCATTGTTGTAAATGGAAATGGTGAAGAGCTTGTAGATTTGTGTGCTGAAAAAGGACTGATGATTGGGAATACCTGGTTTAAAAAGAGAGATATATATAAGTATACTTATGTAATTTAGGAGAGATGGCCAGAGAGCGTTATTGGATTATGTGGTAATTGATAGGCATGCGAAAGAGAGACTTTTGGATGTTAATGTGCTGAGAGGTGCTACTGGAGGGATGTCTGATCGTTATCTTGTGGAGGCAAAGGTGAAGATTTGTAGAGGTTTTCAGAAAAGAAGAGAGAATGTTGGGGTGAAGAGAGTGGTGAGAGTAAGTGAGCTTGGGAAGGAGACTTGTGTGAGGAAGTACCAGGAGAGACTGAGTACAGAATGGAAAAAGGTGAGAACAAAGGACGTAAGGGAAGTGGGGAGAGGAATAGGATGTATTTAGAGAAATAGTGATGGCTTGCGCAAAAAATGCTTGTGGCATTAGAAGCGTGGGAGGTGGGTTGATTAGAAAGGGTAGTGAATGGTGGGATGAAGAAGTAAGATTATTAGTGAAAGAGAAGAGAGAGGCATTTGGACGATTTTTGCAGGGAAATAATGCAAATGACTGGGAGATGTATATAAGAAAGAGGCAGGAGGTCAAGAGGAAGGTGCAAGAGGTAAAAAAGAGGGCAAATGAGAGTTGAGGTGAGAGAGTATCATTAAATTTTAGGGAAAATAAAAAGATGTTTTGGAAGGAGGTAAATAAAGTGCGTAAGACAAGGGAACAAATGGGAACTTCAGTGAAGGGAGCTAATGGGGAGGTGATAACAAGTAGTGGTGATGTGAGGAGATGGAGTGAGTTTGATGATAGAGTGTCAGATATAGGGGGTTTTGGTCGAGGTGGTGTGCAAAGTGAGAGGGTTAGGGAAAATGATTTGGTAAAAAGAGAAGAGGTAGTAAAAGCTTTGCAGAAGATGAAAGCTGGCAAGGCAGCGGATTTGGATGGTATTGCAGTGGAATTTATTAAAAAAGGGGGTGACTGTATTGTTGACTGGTTGGTAAGATTATTTAGTGTATGTATGACTCATGGTGAGGTGCCTGAGGATTGGTAGAATGCTTGCATAGTGTCATTGTACAAAGGCAAAAGGGATAAAAGTGTGCTCAAATTACAGAAGTATAAGTTTGCTGAGTATTCCTGGGAAATTATATGGGAGGGTATTGATAGAGAGGGTGAAGGCATGTACAGAGCATCAGATTGGGGAAGAGAAGTGTGGTTTCAGAAGTGATAGAGGATGTGTGGATCAGGTGTTTGCTTTGAAGAATGTATGTGAGAAATACGTAGGAAAACAAATGGATTTGTATGTAGCATTTATGGATCTGGAGAAGGCATATGATAGAGTTGATAGAGATGCTCTGTGGAAGGTTTTAAGAATATATGGTGTGGGAGGCAAGTTTTTAGAAGCAGTGAAAAGTTTTTATCGAGGATGTAAGGCATGTGTACGTATAGGAAGAGAGGAAAGTGATTGGTTCTCAGTGAATGTAGGTTTGTGGCAGGGGTGTATGTTGTCTCCATGGTTGTTTAATTTGTTTATGGATGGGGTTGTTAGGGTGGTGAATGCAAGAGTTTTGGAAAGAGGGGCAAGTATGCAGTCTGTTGTGGATGAGAGAGCTTGGGAAGTGAGTCAGTTGTTGTTCGCTGATGATACAGCGCTGGTGGCTGATTCATGTAAGAAACTGCAGAAGCTGGTGACTGAGTTTGGTAAAGTGTGTGAAAGAAGAAAGTTAAGAGTAAATATGAATAAGAGCAATGTTATTAGGTACAGTAGGTTTGAGGGTCAAGTAAATTGGTAGGTAAGTTTGAATGGAGAAAAACTGGAGGAAGTAAAGTGTTTTAGATATCTGGGAGTGGATCTGGCAGCGGATGGAACCATGGAAGCAGAAGTGAATCATAGGGTGGGGGAGGGGGTGAAAATTCTGGGAGCCTTGAAGAATGTATGGAAGTCGAGAGCATTATCTCGGAAAGCAAAAATGGGTATGTTTGAAGGAATAGTGGTTCCAACAATGTTGTATGGTTGCAAGGCGTGGGCTATGGATGGAGTTGTGCACAGGAGGGTGGATGTGCTGGAAATGAGATGTTTGAGGACAATATGTGGTGTGAGGTGGTTTGATCGAGTAAGTAATGTAAGGGTAAGAGAGATGTGTGGAAATAGAAAGAGTGTGGTTGAGAGAGCAGAAGAGGGTGTTTTGAAATGGTTTGGTCACATGGAGAGAATGAGTGAGGAAAGATTGACCAAGAGGATATATGTGTCAGAGGTGGAGGGAACGAGGAGAAGTGGGAGACCAAATTTTAGATGGAAAGATGGAGTGAAAAAGATTTTGAGTGATCGGGGCCTGAACATGCAGGAGGGTGAAAGGCGTGCAAGGAATAGAGTGAATTGGAACGATGTGGTATACCAGGGTTGACGTGCTGTCAATGGATTGAACCAGGGCATGTGAAGTGTCTGGGGTAAACCATCTGTGGGGCCTGGATGTGGAAAGGGAGCTGTTATTTCGGTGCATTATTACATGACAGCTAGAGACCGAGTGTGAACGAATGGGGCCTTTGGTGTCTTTTCCTAGCGCTACCTCGCACACATGAGGGGGCAGGGGGTTGTTATTCCATGTGTGGCGAGGTGACGATGGGAACAAATAAAGGCAGACAGTATGAATTATGTACATGTGTATATATGTATATGTCTGTGTGTGTATATATATATGTACACATTGAGATGTATAGGTATGTATATTTGCGTGTGTGGACGTGTATGTTTATACGTGTGTATATGGGCGGGTTGGGCCATTCTTTCGTCTGTTTCCTTGCGCTACCTTTCTAACGCGGGAGACAGCGACAAAGCAAAATAAATAAAATAAATAAATATATATATATATATATATATATATATATATATATATATATATATATATATATATATATATATATATATTCATATGAATCCACGGGGAAAATGAAACACGATAAGTTCTTAAGTGCACTTTCGTGTAATAATCAAATCATCAGGGGAGACACAAGAGAGAAATATAAGTCAGTTTATATACAGTGAATAGATGTAGCTAGGTCACCATTTAATAAAATGTTTACCTAATGGCGTCTTAGCTACGTCTCTTCGATGTATATCAACTGACTGTTCTGTTTCTCCCTGTGTATTCCCTGATGATGTGATTATTACGCGAAAGTGCTCTTGGGAACTTAGCGTGTTTCATTTTCCCCGTGGACTCATATGAATATACTTGATCACGCGAAAAATTGTGATCCCTTCCAATATATATATATATATATATATATATATATATATATATATATATATATATATATATATATATATATATAGGAAGAGAGGAAAGTGATTGGTTCTCAGTGAATGTAGGTTTGCGGCAGGGGTGTGTGATGTCTCCATGGTTGTTTAATTTGTTTATAGATGGGGTTGTTAGGGAGGTAAATGCAAGAGTTTTGGAAAGAGGGGCAAGTATGAAGTCTGTTGGGGATGAGAGAGCTTGGGAAGTGAGTCAGTTGTTGTTCGCTGATGATACAGCGCTGGTGGCTGATTCATGTGAGAAACTGCAGAAGCTGGTGACTGAGTTTGGTAAAGTGTGTGGAAGAAGAAAGTTAAGAGTAAATGTGAATAAGAGCAAGGTTATTAGGTACAGTAGGGTTGAGGGTCAAGTCAATTGGGAGGTGAGTTTGAATGGAGTAAAACTGGAGGAAGTGAAGTGTTTAGATATCTGGGAGTGGATCTGGCAGCGGATGGAACCATGGAAGCGGAAGTGGATCATAGGGTGGGGGAGGGGGCGAAAATTCTGGGGGCCTTGAAGAATGTGTGGAAGTCGAGAACATTATCTCGGAAAGCAAAAATGGGTATGTTTGAAGGAATAGTGGTTCCAACAATGTTGTATGGTTGCGAGGCGTGGGCTATGGATAGAGTTGTGCGCAGGAGGATGGATGTGCTGGAAATGAGATGTTTGAGGACAATGTGTGGTGTGAGGTGGTTTGATCGAGTAAGTAACGTAAGGGTAAGAGAGATGTGTGGAAATAAAAAGAGCGTGGTTGAGAGAGCAGAAGAGGGTGTTTTGAGGTGGTTTGGGCACATGGAGAGAATGAGTGAGGAAAGATTGACCAAGAGGATATATGTGTCGGAGGTGGAGGGAACGAGGAGAAGAGGGAGACCAAATTGGAGGTGGAAAGACGGAGTGAAAAAGATTTTGTGTGATCGGGGCCTGAACATGCAGGAGGGTGAAAGGAGGGCAAGGAATAGAGTGAATTGGATCGATGTGGTATACCGGGGTTGACGTGCTGTCAGTGGATTGAATCAGGGCATGTGAAGCGTCTGGGGTAAACCATGGAAAGCTGTGTAGGTATGTATATTTGCGTGTGTGGACGTATGTATATACATGTGTATGGGGGGGGGGGGTGGGCCATTTCTTTCATCTGTTTCCTTGCGCTACCTCGCAGACGCGGGAGACAGCGACAAAGTATAATAAAAAAAAAAAAATAATATAGAATATATATATATGGGAGCCAGCCGCTCGCTACTGCTGTTGTGGTCGGCGTTGTATTAAGGGATTTATGGTACGGGATCAGACGGGCTTATAAAGATTGTGTATTCTGAGAAAATGGTATGAGGAACAGAAGTGGCTCATAAAGATTATGTGTTCTCAGAATAATGGTAACGGGTTGAGACGCAGGTTACAAAGATTGTGTTATCCGTAATCTGGAAGATAAGTAAAGTGGAATTATGACAAGTGTCAACTGCTTAACTGACAGGCTCCATGACCTCACCCACACTGCCTTCCCCCCCTCACAGTGCAGTACTCAGATATCAGGAAGAACTGAGTGGCGACAACTGTTCCATGATTGTAGGAGTTTCATTACACACGAATCTGGGTAAACATTGGGCGGGGAACGCCCGAGCTAAGGGGGCAATACAAGTGTATATATCCTAGTGCCAGACTCTCTATGAAACAAATGGTTAACGAAATTTAAGTATCAACCAAACCGTACGTTTATTGGTCAACGTTGGGAGCAACGACGTTTACCATAAGAATACAAGTTCATAAGTTGTTATTGTTGTACTCAATCTCTGTTTCCGCGTTAGCGAGGCAGCGTCAGGAAGTAGAAGATGAATGGCCCATCTACGCCCCCCCCCCCCCCCCCCCACCCCCACCCACACACACACACACACACACACACACACATATATATATGTATATATATATATATATATATATATATATATATATATATATATATATATATATATATATATATATATATATATATATATCGCTGGGGATAGGGGAGAAAGAATACTTCCCACGTATTCCCTGCGTGTCGTAGAAGGCTACTAAAAGGGGAGGGAGCGGGTGGCTGGAAATCCTCCCCTCTCATTTTTTTTTTTTGATTTTCCAAAAGAAGGAACAGAGAAGGGGGCCAGGTGAGGATGTTCCCTCTAAGGCCCAGTCCTCTGTTCTTAACGCTACCTCGCAAATGCGGGAAATGGCGAATTGTATGAAAAAAAAAATATATATATATATATATATCCCTGGGGATAGGGGAGAAAAAATACTTCCCACATATTCCCTGCGTGTTGTAGAAGGCGACTAAAAGGGAAGGGAGCGGGGGGGCTGGAAATCCTTTTCTCTCTTCTTCTTATTTTTTTTTTTTATTTCCAAAAGAAGGAACAGAGAAGGGGGCCAGGTGAGGATATTCCCTCAAAGGTCCAGTCCTCTGTTCTTAATGCTACCTCGCTGATGCGGGAAATGGCGAATAGTATGAAAAAAAAGAAAGATATGTATATATATATATATATATATATATATATATATATATATATATATATATATATATATATACACACACACATCAACGCGCACGTACGTACACGTCCAAAGACATACATATATGCACATAAACATATTCTTGCTTGCTTGCTTTCATCTATTTCTGGTGCTACCCCTCCCCACAGGAAACAGCATCGCTATCCCCTGCTTCAGCGCGAAGGCGACAGGAACACAGACAACAAAGGCCACATTCGTTCATACTCAGTCTCTAGCTGCCATGTGTAATGCACCGAAACCACAGCTCCCTTTCCACATCCAGACCCCACAAAATTTTCTATGGTTTACCCCAGACGCTTCACATGCCCTGGTTTAATCCATTGACAGCACCTCCACCCTGATATACCACATCGTTCCAATTCACTATATTCCTTGCACGCCTTTCATCCTCCTGTTTGTTCAGGCTTCGATCGCTCAAAATATGGCCAAACCATTTCAACGCACCCTCATATGCTTTCTCAACCACACTTTTTATTTCCACCCATCTCTCTTACCCTATCATTACTTTCTCTATCAAACCACTTCACACCACATTTCATTTCCAACACATCCACCTTCCCCCAGACAGCCCTATCTATAATCCATGTCTCGCAACATTATAACATTGTTGGTACTAATGTTCCTTAAATACATGCCCATTTTTGCTCCGAGATAACGTTAAAGTGCGTAAGACAAGATGACAAATGGAAACATCGGTGAAAGGGGCTAATGAGGAGGTAATAACAAGTAGTGTCTCTCCTTCCACACATTCTTCATCGCTCCCAGAACCTTCGCACCCTCCCCCACCCTGTGACTCACTTCCACTTTCATGGTTCCATCCGCTGCCAGATCCACTCCCAGATATCTAAAACACTACACATCCTTCAATTTTTTTTTCTGTTCAAATATACATCCCAGTTAATTTGTCCCTCAAACATGCTGTACCTAATAACCTTGCTCTTATTCACATTTACTCTCAACTTTCTCCTTTCACACACTTTACGAAACTCAGTCACCAACTTCTGCACTTTCTCACTCGAATCAGCCACTAGTTCTGACCCACTTACTTGGCTCTTTCATCCCTAACAAACTGCATACTTGCCCCTTTCTCCAAAAGTTTTGCATTTACTTCCCTAACCACCTCATCCATAAACAAATTAAACAACCATGGAGACATCACACACCCCTGCCGCAGACCGACATTCACTGAGAACCAATCACTTTCCTCTCTTCCTACTCGTACACATGCCTTACATCCTTGGTTAAAACTCTTCATTGCTTCTGGTAACTTACCTCCCACACCATATACTCTTAAAACATTCCACAAAGCATTTCTATCTACCTTATCGTATTCCCTCTCCAGATCCATAAATGCTGCATACAGATCTATCTGTTTTTCTAAGTATTTCTCACACACATTCTTCAAAGCTAACACCTGATCCACACATCCTCCACCACTTCTGAAACCACACTGCTCTTCACCTTCTCAATCAATACCCTCCCATATAATTTTTTGTGAATACTTAACAAACTTATGCCTCAGCAGTTTGAACACTCACCAGTATCCCCTTTGCCTTTATACAATGGCATTACGCATGCATTCCGCCAATCCTCAGGCACTTCACCATGATCCATACATACATTGAATATCCTTACCAACCAGTCAGCAACACAGTCACCTTTTTTTTTTATTATTAATTCTACTGCAATACCATTAAAATTCGCCGCCTTGTTGAATTTCATCTTTCTGTTTCACTACCTCTTTCCTCTGAACCAAGCCATTCTCCCTGACCCTCTCACTTCGCACTCCACCCCGAACAAAACACCCTATATCTGCCACTCTCATCAATCAAACACATTCAACAAACTTCAAAATACTCCCTCCATCTCCTCACTTCAGCACCACCTGTTATTACTTCCCCATTTGCCCCCTTCACCGATGTTCCCATTTGTTCAAATTTCTTACACACGTTATTTACCTCCTCCCAAAACATCTTTTTATTCTCTCTAAAGTTTAATGATTCTTTCTCACCCCAACTCTCATTTGCCCTCTTTTTCAATAGTTGCACATTTCTCTTGACCTCATGCCGCTTTCTTTTATACATCTCCCAGTCATTTGCACTCCCTTGAAGGTATCTTCCAAACGCTTTCTTTTATCTTTCACTATCAATTTTACTTCTTCATCCACCCACCCTTTCTAATCTGCCCACCTCCCACCTTTCTCATGCTACATGCATCCTTTGCACAAGCCACCACTGCTTCCCTGAATACATCCCATTCCTCTCCCACTCCCCTTGTCATTTGCTCTCACCTTTTCCCGTCCTACACTCAGTCTTTCCTGGTAATTCCTTGCATAAGTCTCCTTTCCAAGCTCACTTACTCTCACCACTCTTCTCCAAAATATTCTCTTTTCTTTTCTGAAAACCTCTACAAATCTTCACCTTCGCCTCCACATGATAGTGGCCAGACATCACTCCAGGTGCCCCTCTCAGCACATTAACCACCAAAAGTCTCTCTTTTACACGCCTTTCAATTAACACGTAGTCCAATAATGCCCTTTGACCATCTCTCTTACTCACGTATACTTATGTATCTCTCTCTTTTTCAACCAAGTATTCCCAATCACCAGCCTTTTTTTTTTTCACCACACATCCACAAGCTGTTCACCATTTCCATCTGCAACATTGACTACCCCATGTACACCAATTATATCCTCAACTGCTACATTACTCACCTTTGCATTTCAATCACCCATCACTATAACCCGGTTTCGTGCATCAAAGCTGCTGACACACTCACTCAGCTGCTCCCAAAACACTTACCTCTCATGATCTTTCTTCTCATGACCAGGTGCATAGGCACCAATAATCACCCATCCACTTTCAGTTTTGCCCACATCAATCTCGAATTTACTTTCTTCACTCTATCCCTTATTCCCAGAACTCCTACTTCAAGAGTATAGCTACTCCTTCCTTAGCTCTTTTCCTGCGCCAACCCCTGACTTTACTCCCACAGAAGTTAACATAGAAAGATATAAAACCTGATTGCCATGCTTAAAGTTAGATGGGATAATAATGTTATAGTTGGCCTTTCCGCCATGACAGAATTACGCTTTAAGTAGAGCGTTAGGAGGTGGTAACCTCGCGGCTTGCTTCACACATGGTAGTACATACAGCAGAGACACATTCACATGAACAATAAAAAACACAGAAATTGTAGCTGCGCAGACCCAAGACCAGCCAACCATATGATGTAGGGTGAACATTTTCGTTGAGGCCTGTTAGAGGTTGGCTGGTCGACCACATGACACGGTCAGGTCAGCTCATATTACATGTCACGTGATAGATCGAGTCTCTCCCCACAGCACCACATGGCGAATGTGTGGATTGGGGGGGGGGGGGTTGTCAGACGTAGTTCCATGAATAGTAGTTAAGCAGTTGGTGTCATCACTATCTTGAGGACATAACGCGAACTCGTTGATAACATTGGATTCCTGGAAATATTTCTAAACAGCGATCTGATCACCAAGTCCAGTTTGCCTGACGATACATGTATGATAGCAAGATGATGCAGGCAGGAGACGGATTGACGTGGTTCGTAAAATCATGCCTAATTCCTGTTGAACATCAGACTACATTACATGCTGCTGTGGAACACGTGTTCAAATTAAGCAACAGGTTTACACGCTACGTAAGTGGCGTATATAGACGAACTAGGCAGATCCTGCCACTGTTGTCTTGTATAGACGAGCTAGGCAGATCCTGCCACTGTTGTCATGTATAGACGAGCTAGGCAGATCCTGCCACTGTTGTCATGTATAGACGAGCTAGGCAGATCCTGCCACTGTTGTCATGTATAGACGAGCTAGGCAGATCCTGCCACTGTTGTCATGTATAGACGAGCTAGGCAGATCCTGCCACTGTTGTCATGTATAGACGAGCTAGGCAGATCCTGCCACTGTTGTCATGTATAGACGAGCTAGGCAGATCCTGCCACTGTTGTCATGTATAGACGAGCTAGGCAGATCCTGCCACTGTTGTCATGTATAGACGAGCTAGGCAGATCCTGCCACTGTTGTCATGTATGCGATACAGGATGAAGACTCGATGATTTTGGAGGATTATTTTCATCCTCCAGAAACCAGTTGGCGAATTATTTCAGGTGTACAAAGTGAGTCTGCTTAACTTAGCAACTTGACTTCAGACAATTTTCTAACCAAACCGTCTCAGAACCGACAGAAAAATCTGATCAACTTGATTTAGTTCGTTCCCTCCAGTTCTTACTCAGATAACCACCCGTGTTGCTGGTTATCTAAGAACATGGGACCAGTTTGCTCATGTATAAATCTCAAAACTGACTCCCATAAAACCGTTTTTATTAAACCTAACTTCAAAAGTGCGAATTTAAATTGGTTGCGAGACACACCAAAGAGTCGCCCTTGATGGGTCATGCCCATAAGAATGACTGGCCAGTTTTGAGCGTCAGTTGATGCACCAACACTGCACATAAGTTCCTACGTACGAGGTGGAAGTAGTGAAGGCAACCATAGGCTTGAACTCTCCAGTACAGATACTGGAAGTTATGTTGACCAGAAATAAATTGTACAAACTTAAGACGTCAGGTAATGACCCATATATGCAATATATCACAGGAGGCAGGTAAGACCTATGAAGCAAGTCATGAGAGTGTGTGACGTGAGTATTGCAAGAGATGGCCAACATACAAGCATAAGGAGTGAGGTAGAAGCCATGGTAAACGAAGGAGAACCAGATCTGGATGATAAAAGTACAAGACCAAACCTGAACAGGTTTTTCAGCTTTGTGTTTACACTAGAAAGCAGAGACACCACATGTGAGACATAATGATGATAGTACACACACGATGCCACACTTGATCACACCAGTCAAGGAAATGCTAACACATATACACAGCCTAACTGATTAAACTCCATCTCCTGATCGCTTCTCTCCACGACTAATGGAAAACATCAAACACTAAATTGACAAACCTTGAACCAATGTTTCCCATACATCTTTTAAGGATGGACTAGCACCACGGTGCTGGGACACCACGGTGCTGGCCACCACGGAGCTGGCCACCACGATGCTGGCCACCACGGTGCTGGGCACCACGGTGCTGGCCACCACGGTGCTGGCCACCACGGTGCTGGGTACCACGGTGCTGGGCACCACGTTGCTGGCCACCACGGTGCTGGCCACCACGGTGCTGGGTACCACGGTGCTGGCCACCACGTTGCTGGCCACCATGGTGCTGGCCACCACGGTGCTGGGTACCACGGTGCTGGCCACCACGGTGCTGGCCACCACGGTGCTGGGTACCACGGTGCTGGCCACCACGTTGCTGGCCACCATGGTGCTGGCCACCACGGTGCTGGGTACCACGGTGCTGGCCACCACGTTGCTGGCCACCATGGTGCTGGCCACCACGGTGCTGGGTACCACGGTGCTGGCCACCACGTTGCTGGCCACCACGGTGCTGGGTACCACGGTGCTGGGTACCACGGTGCTGGCCACCACGGTGCTGGGCACCACGGTGCTGGCCACCACGGTGCTGGCCACCACGGTGCTGGGTACCACGGTGCTGGCCACCACGGTGCTGGCCACCATGGTGCTGGCCACCACGGTGCTGGGTACCACGGTGCTGGCCACCACGGTGCTGGGCTCCACGGTGCTGGGTACCACGGTGCTGCCACCACGGTGCTGGGTACCACGGTGCTGGCCACCACGGTGCTGGCCACCACGGTGCTGGCACCACGGTGCTGGCCACCACGGTGCTGGGCACCACGGTGCTGGCCACCACGGTGCTGGGCTACCACGGTGCTGGGTACCACGGTGCTGGGCACCACGGTGCTGGCCACCACGGTGCTGGGCTCCACGGTGCTGGCCACCACGGTGCTGGCACCACGGTGCTGGGTACCACGGTGCTGGGCTCCACGGTGCTGGCACCACGGTGCTGGCACCACGGTGCTGGGTACCACGGTCCTGGCTCCACGGTGCTGGTACCACGGTGCTGGCACCACGGTGCTGGGACCACCCGGTGCTGGCGCACCACGGTGCTGGGCCACCACGGTGCTGGGTACCACGGTGCTGGCCACCACGGTGCTGGGTACCACGGTGCTGGGCACCACGGTGCTGGCCACCACGGTGCTGGGCACCACGGTGCTGGCCACCACGGTGCTGGGCCACCACGGAGCTGGGTACCACGGTGCCTGGGCTACCACGGTGCTGGGCACCACGGTGCTGGCACCACGGTGCTGGGCACCTCGGTGCTGGCCTACCTCCGGTGCTGGTCCACGGTGCTGGCCACCCACGGGGCTGGACACACGGTGCTGGCACCTCGTGCTGGCCACACACGGTGCTTGGCACCTCGGAGCTGGACCACACGGTTTGCTGGCTACCACCGGGCTGGGTACCACGGTGCTGGCCACCACGGTGCTGGGCCGACCACGGTGCTGGGCACCACGGAGGCTGGCCACCACGGTGCGGGCACCACGGAGCTGGCCCACCACGGTGCTGGGGCTCCACGGGCTGGCCACCACGGTGCTGGGTCCGGTGCTGGCCACCACGGGTGCTGGCACCTCGGTGCTGGCCACCACGGAGACTGGCACACGGTGCTGGAACCACGGGAGCTGGGTACCACGGTGCTGGCCACCCACGGTGCTGGCACCACGGTGCTGGCACCACGTGCTGGCACCTACGGTGCTGGGCCACCACGGTGCTGGGCCTCCACGGTGCTGGTACACGGTGCTGGGCCACCACGGTGCTGGCACCAAGTGCTGAGCACCACGTGCTGGCCACGGTGCTGGCCACGGTGCTGGCCACCATGGTGCTGGCCACTACGGGCTGGCCACCACGGTGCTGGGTCCACGGTGCTGGACCACGGTGCTGGGCACCACGGTGCTGGGTACCACGGTGCTGGGACCACGGTGTGGCCACCAGGTGCTGGCACCACGGTGCTGGCCACCACGGTGCTGGGCCACCACGGTGCTGGCCACCACGGTGCTGGCACCACGGTGCTGGGTACCACGGTGCTGGCCACCACGGTGCTGGCCACCACGGTGCTGGGCCCACGGTGCTGGCCACCACGTGCTGGCCACCACGGTGCTGGCACCACGGTGCTGGCCCTCCACGTCTGGCACACGTGCTGGGCACCACGGTGCTGGGCCCACGGTGCTGGGTACCACGGTGCTGGGCACCACGTGCTGGGCTACCACGGTGCTGGGCACCACGGTGCTGGGCACCACGGTGCTGGGCACCACGGTGCTGGCTACCACGGTGCTGGGCACCACGGTGCTGGGTACCACGGTGCTGGGTACCACGGTGCTGGGCACCACGGTGCTGGGCTACCACGGTGCTGGGCTCCACGGTGCTGGCACCACGGTGCTGGCCACCACGGTGCTGGGCTCCACGGTGCTGGCCACCACGGTGCTGGCTCCACGGTGCTGGCCACCACGGTGCTGGGCACCACGGTGCTGGGTACCACGGTGCTGGGCACCACGGTGCTGGGCACCACGGTGCTGGGTACCACGGTGCTGGGCTCCACGGTGCTGGCCACCACGGTGCTGGGCACCACGGTGCTGGGCTCCACGGAGCTGGCCACCACGGTGCTGGCCACCACGGTGCTGGCCACCACGGTGCTGGGCTCCACGGTGCTGGCCACCACGGAGCTGGCCACCACGGTGCTGGGTACCACGGCGCTGGCCACCACGGTACTGGCCACCACGGTGCTGGCCACCACGGTGCTGGGCTCCACGGTGCTGGCCACCACGGTGCTGGCCACCACGGTGCTGGCCACCACGGTGCTGGCAGGTGCTGGCCAGGTCTAGCCACGGTGCTGGCCACCACGGTGCTGGCCACCACGGTGCTGGCCACCATGGTGCTGGCCACCACGGTGCTGGCCACCACGGTGCTGGCCACCACGGTGCTGGGCTCCACGGTGCTGGGCACCACGGTGCTGGCCACCACGGTGCTGGCCACCACGGTGCTGGGCTCCACGGTGCTGGCCACCATGGTGCTGGCCACCACGGTGCTGGGCTCCACGGTGCTGGGTACCACGGTGCTGGGCACCACGGTGCTGGGCACCACGGTGCTGGCCACCATGGTGCTGGCCACCACGGTGCTGGGCTCCACGGTGCTGGCCACCATGGTGCTGGCCACCACGGTGCTGGGCTCCACGGTGCTGGGTACCACATTGCTGGCCACCACAGTGCTGGCCACCACGGTGCTGGGCTCCACGGTGCTGGGTACCACGGTGCTGGGCACCACGGTGCTGGGCTCCACGGTGCTGGCCACCACGGTGCTGGGCTCCACGGTGCTGGGTACCACGGTGCTGGGCACCACGGTGCTGGGCTCCACGGTGCTGGGCACCACGGTGCTGGCACCATGGTGCTGGGCACCACAGTGCTGGGCTCCACGGTGCTGGGCTCCACGGTGCTGGGCACCATGGTGCTGGGTACCACGGTGCTGGGCTTCACGGTGCTGGGCACCATGGTGCTGGGCACCACGGTGCTGGGTACCACGGTGCTGGGTACCACGGTGCTGGCCACCACGGTGCTGGGCTCCACGGTGCTGGGCACCACGGTGCTGGGCTCCACGGTGCTGGCCACCACGGTGCTGGGCTCCACGGTGCTGGGCTCCACGGTGCTGGGCACCACGGTGCTGGGCTCCACGGTGCTGGGCTCCACGGTACTGGGTACCACGGAGCTGGGCACCACGGTGCTGGCCACCATGGTGCTGGCCAAAACGGTGCTGGGCTCCACGGAGCTGGCCACCATGGTGCTGGCCACCACGGTGATGGGCACCACGATGCTGGGCTCCACGGTGCTGGGCTCCACGGTGCTGGGTACCACGGTGCTGGGTACCACGGTGCTGGCCACCACGGTGCTGGCCACCACGGTGCTGGGCTCCACGGTGCTGGGTACCACGGTGCTGGGTACCACGGTGCTGGCCACCACGGTGCTGGCCACCACGGTGCTGGGCTCCACGGTGCTGGGTACCACGGTGCTGGCCACCATGGTGCTGGGCTCCACGGTGCTGGGCACCACGGTGCTGGGAACCACGGTGCTGGGCTCCACGGTGCTGGCCACCACAGTGCTGGCCACCATGGTGCTGGCCACCACGGTGATGGGCACCACGGTGCTGGGCTCCACGGAGCTGGGCACCACGGTGCTGGGCTCCACGGTGCTGGGTACCACGGTGCTGGGCACCACGGTGCTGGGCTCCACGGAGCTGGCCACCACGGAGCTGGCCACCACGGTGCTGGCCACCACGGTGCTGGGCTCCACGGTGCTGGGCACCACGGTGCTGGGCTCCACGGTGCTGGGTATCACGGTGCTGGGTACCACGGTGCTGGGCTCCACGGTGCTGGGTATCACGGTGCTGGCCACCACGGTGCTGGGCTCCACGGTGCTGGGTACCACGGTGCTGGCCACCACGGTGCTGGGCTCCACGGTGCTGGGCACCACGGTGCTGGGCTCCACGGTGCTGGGTACCACGGTGCTGGCCACCACGGTGCTGGGCTCCACGGTGCTGGGCACCACGGTGCTGGGCTCCACGGTGCTGGGTACCCCGGTGCTGGGCTCCACGGTGCTGGGTACCACGGTGCTGGGCTCCACGGTGCTGGGCTCCACGGAGCTGGGCACCACGGTGCTGGGCTCCACGGTGCTGGGTACCACGGTGCTGGGCTCCACGGTGCTGGGTACCACGGTGCTGGCCACCACGGTGCTGGCCACCACGGTGCTGGGCACCACGGTGCTGGGCTCCACGGAGCTGGGCACCCCGGTGCTTGGCTCCACGGTGCTGGGTACCACGGTGCTGGCCACCACGGTGTGGGCTCCACGGTGCTGGCCACCACGATGCTGGGCTCCACGGTGCTGGGTACCACGGAGCTGGGCACCACGGTGCTGGGCACCACGGTGCTGGGCACCACGGTGCTAGGTACCACGGAGCTGGGCACCACGGTGCTGGGCACCACGGTGCTGGCCACCACGGTGCTGGGCTCCACGGAGCTGGCCACTACGGTGCTGGGCTCCACGGTGCTGGGTACCACGGTGCTGGCCACCATGGTGCTGGGCTCCACGGTGCTGGGTACCACGGTGCTGGGCTCCACGGTGCTGGGTACCACGGTGCTGGCCACCATGGTGCTGGCCACCTCGGTGCTGGGCTCCACGGAGCTGGCCATCACGGTGCTGGGCTCCACGGTGCTGGGTACCACGGTGGTGGCCACTATGGTGCTGGCCACCACGGTGCTGGCCACCACGGAGCTGGGCACCACGGTGCTGGGTACCACGGTGCTGGCCACTATGGTGCTGGCCACCACGGTGCTGGGCTCCACGGTGCTGGCCACCACGGTGCTGGCCACCAAGGTGATGGGCTCCACGGTACTGGGTACCACGGTGCTGGCCACTATGGTGCTGGCCACCACGGTGCTGGGCTCCACGGAGCTGGCCACCACGGTGCTGGGCTCCATGGTGCTGGGTACCACGGAGCTGGCCACCACGGTGCTGGGCTCCACGGTGCTGGGCTCCACGGTGCTGGCCACCACGGTGCTGGGCTCCACGGTGCTGGGCTCCACGGTGCTGGCCACCACGGTGCTGGGCTCCACGGTGCTGGGCTCCACAGTGCTGGCCACCACGGTGCTGGGCTCCACGGTGCTGGGCTCCACGGAGCTGGCCACCACTGTGCTGGCCACCACGGTGCTGGGTACCACGGAGCTGGCCACCACGGTGCTGGCCACCATGGTGCTGGCCACCACGGTGCTGGCCACCATGGTGCTGGGCTCCACGGTGCTGGGCTCTACGGTGCTGGCCACCACGGAGCTGGCCACCACGGTGCTGGCCACCATGGTGCTGGGCTCCACGGTGCTGGCCACCACGGTGCTGGCCACCACGGTGCTGGGTACCACGGTGCTGGGCTCCACGGTGCTGGGTACCACGGTGCTGGCCACCATGGTGCTGGGCTCCACGGTGCTGGGTACCACGGTGCTGGGCTCCACGGTGCTGGCCACCACGGTGCTGGCCACCACGGTGCTGGATACCACGGTGCTGGCCACCATGGTGCTGGGCTCCACGTTGCTGGGTACCACGGTGCTGGGCACCATGGTGCTGGGCTCCACGGTGCTGGGCTCCACGGTGCTGGCCACCACGGTGCTGGGCTCCACGATGCTGGCCACCATGGTGCTGGGCTCCGCGGTGCTGGGCTCCACGGTGCTGGCCACCACGATGCTGGGCTCCACGGTGCTGGCCACCATGGTGCTGGGCTCCACGGTGCTGGGCTCCACGGTGCTGGCCACCATGGTGCTCGGCTCCACGGTGCTGGCCACCACGGTGCTGGGCTCCACGGTGCTGGGTACCACGGTGCTGGGCTCCACGGTGCTGGGTACCACGGTGCTGGCCACCATGGTGCTGGGCTCCACGGTGCTGGGCTCCACGGTGCTGGCCACCACGGTGCTGGGCTCCACGGTGCTGGCCACCATGGTGCTGGGCTCCACGTTGCTGGGCTCCACGGTGCTGGCCACCACGGTGCTGGGTACCACGGTGCAGGGTACACGGTGCTGGCCACCATGGTGCTGGGCTCCACGTTGCTGGGCTCCACGGTGCTGGCCACCACGGTGCTGGGTACCACGGTGCAGGGTACACGGTGCTGGCCACCTCGTTGCTGGCCACCACGGAGCTGGCCACCACGGTGCAGGGTACACGGTGCTGGCCACCACGGTGCTGGGTACCACGGTGCAGGGTACACGGTGCTGGCCACCACGGTGCTGGCCACCACGGTGCTGGCCACCACGGTGCTGGGCTCCACGGTGCTGGCCACCTCGTTGCTGGCCACCACGGAGCTGGCCACCACGGTACTGGCCACCACGGTGCTGGCCACCACGGTGCTGGCCACCACGGTGCTGGGTACCTCGGTGCTGGCCACCACGGTGCTGGCCACCACGGTGCTGGGCTCCACGGTGCTGGCCACCACGGTGCTGGGTACCACGGTGCTGGCCACCACGGTGCTGGGCTCCACGGTGCTGGGCACCACGGTGCTGGCCACCATGGTTCTGGGCTCCACGGTGCTGGGTACCACGGTGCTGGGCTCCACGGTGCTGGGTACCACGGTGCTGGGCTCCACGGTGCTGGCCACCATGGTGGTGGCCACCACGGTGCTGGGCTCCACGGTGCTGGCCACCACGGTGCTGGGCTCCACGGTGCTGGGTACCACGGTGCTGGGTACCACGGTGCTGGGCTCCACGGTGCTGGGTACCACGGTGCTGGGCTCCACGGTGCTGGCCACCATGGTGCAGGGCTCCACGGTGCTGGCCACCATGGTGCTGGCCACCACGGTGCTGGGCTCCACGGTGCTGGCCACCACGGTGCTGGGCTCCACGGTGCTGGGCACCACGGTGCTGGGTACCACGGTGCTGGGCTCCACGGTGCTGGCCACCACGGTGCTGGCCACCACGGTGCTGGGTACCACGGTGCTGGCCACCACGGTGCTGGGCTCCACGGTGCTGGCCACCATGGTGCTGGCCACCACGGTGCTGGGTACCACGGTGCTGGCCACCACGGTGCTGGGCTCCACGGTGCTGGCCACCACGGTGCTGGCCACCACGGTGCTGGGTACCACGGTGCTGGGTACCACGGTGCTGGCCACCACGGTGCTGGGTACCACGGTGCTGGCCACCATGGTGCTGGCCACCAAGGTGCTGGCCACCACGGTGCTGGCCACCATGGTGCTGGCCACCAAGGTGCTGGGCTCCACGGTGCTGGGTACCACGGTGCTGGGCACCACGGTGCTGGGCACCACGGTGCTGGGCAACACGGTGCTGGTCACCACGGTGCTGGGCACCACGGTGCTGGGCTCCACGGTGCTGGCCACCACGGTGCTGGGCTCCTGTGTTCAGTAATGAAGGCCATGTGATGCCCTCCTGAGCCCGCCCGATCAGCCGTGTACACATATGTTATTACATGTAGACTTATTCCCATGAGTTCACAGGGAAAATGTAACATACGAATATCTTGATCACGCGCAAAATTGTGATCCTTTCCACCAATGTAGACTTATATGGTGTCGATCACAGATAAATTCGTCGTTTTCGTTGAACATCCCATTCTGATGACTAATGCACTGCCTGGTTTTAAAAGACACAGATTATGCTATACAAATCTTAAATTTCATCATAAGTTTAATTTCCCGAACATCTGCTGATATCCGCCTCCGTGAGTTGACTGTAGATATGCCATATGAGGCATCTCATTATTAAGTGTGTGTGTGTGTGTGTGTGTGGTCAGAGGAGTAGCAATTATTCAGACTACACTTACTGCCATCTCAGTGAGCAGTTGCAGACGTTAGTCCATAATTTTTTCCGTTAATAACTATGGCAGTTCTGAGCATATGGTATGACACCTTCGTCTTGTGTGAATTCAAATTATTACCTGAAGTTATAAGATGTGATTGACTCACACGTATTATTGGAGGTGATAGTGAGTCAAGTGGAGGTGATAGTGAGTCAAGTGGAGGTGATAGTGAATCAAGTGGAGGTGATAGTGAGTCAAGTGGAGGTGATAGTGAGTCAAGTGGAGGTGATAGTGAATCAAGTGGAGGTGATAGTGAGTCAAGTGGAGGTGATAGTGAGTCAAGTGGAGGTGATAGTGAATCAAGTGGAGGTGATAGTGAGTCAAGTGGAGGTGATAGTGAGTCAAGTGGAGGTGATAGTGAATCAAGTGGAGGTGATAGTGAGTCAAGTGGAGGTGATAGTGAATCAAGTGGAGGTGATAGTGAGTCAAGTGGAGGTGATAGTGAGTCAAGTGGAGGTGAGAGTGAATCAAGTGGAGGTGATAGTGAGTCAAGTGGAGGTGAGAGTGAATCAAGTGGAGGTGATAGTGAATCAAGTGGATGTAGTTTTCACAAAGATATGGAAGAATAAAAGCAGGAGGAGGAGGAGGAAGAGTATGATATTGCCAGTGTGAGGGTGAAGATGACTTCACTCCCAGTGTGAGGGTGAAGATGACTTCACTCCCAGTGTGAGGGTGAAGATGACTCCACTCCCAGTGTGAGGGTGAAGATGACTCCACTCCCAGTGTGAGGGTGAAGATGACTTCACTCCCAGTGTGAGGGTGAAGATGACTTCACTCCCAGTGTGAGGGTGAAGATGACTCCACTCCCAGTGTGAGGGTGAAGATGACTTCACTCCCAGTGTGAGGGTGAAGATGACTTCACTCCCAGTGTGAGGGTGAAGA
The DNA here is from genome assembly GCF_036320965.1 of Panulirus ornatus. Lineage (NCBI taxonomy): Eukaryota > Metazoa > Arthropoda > Malacostraca > Decapoda > Palinuridae > Panulirus > Panulirus ornatus. The sequence continues at coordinate 35,547,943 of NC_092233.1, forward strand.
TGACTTCACTCCCAGTGTGAGGGTGAAGATGACTTCACTCCCAGTGTGAGGGTGAAGATGACTCCACTCCAGTGTGAGGGTGAAGATGACTTCACTCCCAGTGTGAGGGTGAAGATGACTTCACTCCCAGTGTGAGGGTGAAGATGACTCCACTCCCAGTTCGAGGGTGAAGATGACTCCACTCCCAGTGTGAGGGTGAAGATGACTCCACTCCCAGTGTGAGGGTGAAGATGACTTCACTTCCAGTGTGAGGGTGAAGATGACTTCACTCCCAGTGTGAGGGTGAAGATGACTTCACTCCCAGTGTGAGGGTGAAGATGACTTCACTCCCAGTGTGAGGGTGAAGATGACTTCACTCCCAGTGTGAGGGTGAAGATGACTCACTCCCAGTGTGAGGGTGAAGATGACTTCACTCCCAGTGTGAGGGTGAAGATGACTTCACTCCCAGTGTGAGGGTGAAGATGACTTCACTCCCAGTGTGAGGGTGAAGATGACTTCACTCCCAGTGTGAGGGTGAAGATGACTTCACTCCCAGTGTGAGGGTGAAGATGACTTCACTCCCAGTGTGAGGGTGAAGATGACTTCACTCCCAGTGTGAGGGTGAAGATGACTTCACTCCCAGTGTGAGGGTGAAGATGACTTCACTCCCAGTGTGAGGGTGAAGATGACTTCACTCCCAGTGTGAGGGTGAAGATGACTTCACTCCCAGTGTGAGGGTGAAGATGACTTCACTCCCAGTGTGAGGGTGAAGATGACTTCACTCCCAGTGTGAGGGTGAAGATGACTTCACTCCCAGTGTGAGGGTGAAGATGACTTCACTCCCAGTGTGAGGGTGAAGATGACTTCACTCCCAGTGTGAGGGTGAAGATGACTTCACTCCCAGTGTGAGGGTGAAGATGACTTCACTCCCAGTGTGAGGGTGAAGATGACTTCACTCCCAGTGTGAGGGTGAAGATGACTCCACTCCCAGTGTGAGGGTGAAGATGACTCCACTCCCAGTGTGAGGGTGAAGATGACTTCACTCCCAGTGTGAGGGTGAAGATGACTTCACTCCCAGTGTGAGGGTGAAGATGACTTCACTCCCAGTGTGAGGGTGAAGATGACTTCACTCCCAGTGTGAGGGTGAAGATGACTTCACTCCCAGTGTGAGGGTGAAGATGACTTCACTCCCAGTGTGAGGGTGAAGATGACTCCACTCCCAGTGTGAGGGTGAAGATGACTTCACTCCCAGTGTGAGGGTGAAGATGACTTCACTCCCAGTGTGAGGGTGAAGATGACTTCACTCCCAGTGTGAGGGTGAAGATGACTTCACTCCCAGTGTGAGGGTGAAGATGACTTCACTCCCAGTGTGAGGGTGAAGATGACTTCACTCCCAGTGTGAGGGTGAAGATGACTTCACTCCCAGTGTGAGGGTGAAGATGACTTCACTCCCAGTGTCAGTAGGGAAGCTGCTTATCCCACGTCTCTCATTTGTCTATGAACCATGCACGATCGGATGATGCCAACTTGGTTATAACAAGTGTATGTTCCTCCAGCGAAAAATGGATTGCGATGAGGATTTTGATGCGTCAGGATCCATGTTTTGAGACGTTATCATGCGGAAGGAAAACAGTGAAAAGAGAAGAGTATAGCGTAAATATGGAAATGAATATTACGTATATGGTAAATAACCAAACAGTTATTTGTAACCAGTAAAATACTATTATTATGGAGAGGAATTGCTCATGACTAAGGAAGCTATAATATTGCTGTAGTAAAGTAAGTTTCTACAAATTGCCTGATATGGTGAGGATGCATCGTATGTCTGGCAGACCTGACCCCAACAACTTGACGCTTGAAAAAATATTTGTCTGCGAACTTCATCACACACGTAAGTGCACGTCTGTCTACCTTATTGTTTATAGAAAAACTCTGTATATGGCATGAGAAAAATAAGAATTTTATAAACTACCTCACTACATATTTGGGGCCGCTGCCTCACTCAGTGAGTTAAAGTGTAATTAGACTTGTGATGTACTATTAACTAATTAGTTTTTCATAATTTCTCATTAGGGGTTTTGACCCCAGTAAACTGTTGCTCTGATGTTAACACAGATCCTCCAGCTGCTGCTGTACACGTCATGTATCACAGACGTAACCAGCAACCAGCAGTAGTGACCGTGAGGCATGCACGACCCGTCTGGGTTCAAGACTTTATACGTTCGAGTCCTGGTCGTGGTACTTGGTCCACAGTCAGCCCAGCTGTTCATTCCTCCCCAGAGGTTGGTTGAGGAATTGCGTACCTGGCTTTAGCTAGGATACATATATGTATGTAACCTAATGCGATGACCTTGATTCGGGCATTTGGTGGCCGTGCTGGAGAGACTGGGAGTGAAATGACAAAAGGTGAGAGTAAACAAAGCAGCCAGGTTGGTGGGTGAGGAGTAGTTAGGGGAGCAGTGGTGACATAGGCGAGAGATGACCATGGCATGCACAAGGTGGGCAGGTGAGAGAGGGAGGGCAGTCAGTGGTGACACAGAGAGAAGTATGGCTGGTATGAAGACATGTACATACAAGGAAGCCGAGACGAACATGCAGGACCCACTGAAGGTCAAGCATTGTGGTAAGAAGATGAAGATGAGTCAGGAATCACATGAAGGTCTGCAGCAGGAGACTGTCCTGCAGTAGACCTTTCTGCAAGAGATCTTCCTGCAGGAGATAGTCCTGCAATAGACCTTCCTGCAGCAGACCGCCTTGCATCAGACCTTCCTGCAATAGACCTTCCTGCAGATCTTCCTATAGCAGACCGTCCTGCAGCAGACCTACCTGCACCTTCCTGCTGCAGACCTTCCTGCAGATCATCCTGCAGCAGGTCGTCCTGCAGCAGATCGTTCTGCAGGAGACCTTCCTGCAGATCATCCTGCAGCAGATCGTCCTGCAGTAGACCTTCATGCAGCAGATCATCCTGCAGCAGACCGTGACCACCGAAGTGTGCTCAGCCAGACTCATGGTAAGTGTGGCAGGCCAGAGCTGGTGCGAGACATTGTATATACATTTAAATGTTGTCCTGGTCTCCGTCTGTAGGACGGTGCACGACGCTCCTTGTTGTTAGTGGCTTATAACTGAAGCCACACACCTGAAAATGTCAAATGACTAAAGTCAGACATCTGGAAATGTCAAATAACTGAAGTCAGACACCTGAAAATGTCAAATGACTGAAGTCAGACACCTGAAAATGTCAAACGACTGAAGTCAGACACCTGGAAATGTCAAATAACTGAAGTCAGGCACCTGAAAATGTCAAATTACTGAAGTCAGTCACCTGGAAATGTCAAATGACTGAAGTCAGACACCTGAAAATGTCAAATGACTAAAGTCAGACATCTGGAAATGTCAAATAACTGAAGTCAGACACCTGAAAATGTCAAATGACTGAAGTCAGACACCTGAAAATGTCAAACGACTGAAGTCAGACACCTGGAAATGTCAAATAACTGAAGTCAGGCACCTGAAAATGTCAAATTACTGAAGTCAGTCACCTGGAAATGTCAAATGACTGAAGTCAGACACCTGAAAATGTCAAATGACTGAAGTCAGACACCTGGAAATGTCAAATAACTGAAGTCAGACACCTGAAAATGTCAATTGACTGAAGTCAGACACCTGAAAATGTCAAATGACTGAAGTCAGACACCTGAAAATGTCAAATGACTAAAGCCAGACACCTGGAAATGTCAAATGACTGAAGTCAGACACCTGGAAATGTCAAATAACTGAAGTCACACACCTGGAAATGTCAAATAACTGAAGTCAGGCACCTGAAAATGTCAAATGACTGAAGTCAGACACCTGAAAATGTCAAATGACTGAAGTCAGACACCTGAAAATGTCAAATGACTGAAGTCAGACACCTGGAAATGTCAAATAACTGAAGTCAGACACCTGGAAATGTCAAATAACTGAAGTCAGACACCTGAAAATGTCAAATAACTGAAGTCAGACACCTGAAAATGTCAAATGACTGAAGTCAGACACCTGAAAATGTCAAATAACTGAAGTCAGGCACCTGAAAATGTCAAACAAGTCAGTCACCTGGAAATGTCAAATAACTGAAGTCAGACACCTGGAAATGTCAAATAACTGAAGTCAGACACCTGAAAATGTCAATTGACTGAAGTCAGACACCTGAAAATGTCAAATGACTGAAGTCAGACACCTGAAAATGTCAAATGACTAAAGCCAGACACCTGGAAATGTCAAATGACTGAAGTCAGACACCTGGAAATGTCAAATAACTGAAGTCACACACCTGGAAATGTCAAATAACTGAAGTCAGACACCTGGAAATGTCAAATAACTGAAGTCAGGCACCTGAAAATGTCAAATGACTAAAGTCAGACACCTGAAAATGTCAAATGACTGAAGTCAGACACCTGAAAATGTCAAATAACTGAAGTCAGGCACCTGAAAATGTCAAATTACTGAAGTCAGTCACCTGGAAATGTCAAATAACTGAAGTCAGGCACCTGAAAATGTCAAATGACTGAAGTCAGACACCTGAAAATGTCAAATGACTGAAGTCAGACGCCTGGAAATGTCAAATAACTGAAATCAGACACCTGAAAATGTCAAATAACTGAAGTCAGACACCTATAAATGTCAAATAACTGAAGTCAGACACCTGGAAATGTCAAATAACTGAAGTCAGACACCTGGAAAAGTCAAATAACTGAAGTCAGGCACCTGAAGATGTCAAATGACTAAAGTCAGACACCTGAAAATGTCAAATGACTGAAGTCAGACACCTGAAAATGTCAAATAACTGAAGCCAGGCACCTGATAATGTCAAATAACTGAAGTCAGTCACCTGGAAATGTCAAATAACTGAAGTCAGGCACCTGGAAGGTCACACTGATGTCTTGAACGTTACTAGGCTCACTTATGTTTTTCGTCAGGCTTCAGATGGAGTTTCTACAATGGTGTCAGAGCGAGCTATGTGGGCAGGACACCTCCGTAACCATCATAAAGTATACGTCAGGTTATCTATGGCTCACGCTAGTGGGGCATTATTCGTGTGGGCAGACCATGGACCATAGCCATCAGAACTTACCATGTGTATAGGATGGCAAGTCTCAGGTCCGCGTGAACGAGTGAACAGAAATGTTCAGCCATTCACGTCATCATGTGTTTTGCGTAGTTTACAACGATTCTGAAACTTCGTCTGTATCCGAGCACGCACGACGGCAGGTGTACGTGACCACGAGAGTCTGGCCGATAAGCAACGCTTGGCACTTTACACGGTTCATGATGACATCACCCCGGGAAGATGGCTGTTCTTGATATCAGTTCGCTAATTGTCCTAAACTTTTATGATATCTGTGTCCATCTGACTGTCGTAAGGTGATACTAATTACTTGCATATTCATGCTCACTCACCCCAACTCTCATTTGCCCTCTTTTTGAACCACTGCACTTTCCTCTTGACCTCTTGCTGCTTTCTCTTGTACACCTCTCAATCATTCACACTCCTTTCCTGTACATAGATACCACTCATACATAGATACCACTCATACACTTGTGTATTTGCTCCTTATCTGACAAGTTCGTCATCCCTTTTTCTTCAGCCTACCCTCCACCTTCCGCTTGTCACACTTCTCTCGCACACGCCACCACTGCTTTCTCAAATACCTCCCAATCCTCACCACAAATGTAGCATCGCCTTTTGCCATTCTACACACGATCTCTCCTGGAATTTTCACACAAATCCTTTTCCAAGCTCACTTACTCTCACCACCTTCTCACTCATATGATTTTCCCTTTTCGGAAAACTTCATATCTTCACTCTTGCCGCCACCATGTACTGATCAGACATTCCACCAACTGCACTTCTCAGCACAATCACATCCAAGTCTCTCTTTTGCACGCCTATCAATTAGTAGCTAATTCATTAATGCCCTTGTACCATCTTTCCTGCTCACATACGTATACTTGTGTCTTTCCCTCGTCTTAAACCAGGTGTTCCCAATCTACAGCCCGACTTCCGCACTCAAGTATGCAGGCTCTTCATCATGTCCTCACTGAATACACAATGTCCCCAGTTTAACCCTTAGCTGCCACATTCCTCACTCTTGTATCTAATCATACTTCAGTAACATCCGGTCTCTTGCATCACAACTGGTGACATACTCACTCAACTGTTCGCAGAACACTTGCCTCTTATCGTCTTTCCTCACATGGTCAGGTGCATAAGCACTAATACTCACCCATCTTGAACGGTGATCCTACTTCAACTCTTATCCTCTCATCAGTCCCCCTGACTTTACTCCCCACACGTTTCCAAACTATTCTTTCTTCCCTTTAACTTAGTTTCACTCAGAGCCACAACATCCAGTTTTCGTTCCTCAAACATACTACCTATCTCTTATTTCTTCTCATCTTAGTTACATCCACACACATTCAGACATCCCAGTCTGAGCCTTTGGGAAGGATGAGCACTTCTCTCTTGGCTCCTTCTTCTGTTCCGTCACTTAGAAATTGAAGTACAAGAAGGGGGTTCAAGGCCCCCCCCACCCCACCCCACCCCACCCTCACCACCGCCCCCACCACCGCCCCCACCCACTCACCCAACTCCCGCCACTCTTAGTCGCCTTCTACGGCAGTCAGGGAATACCAAGGCACAACTATTTCTTCCCTACCCAAAGAGTATATATATATATATATATATATATATATATATATATATATATATATATATATATATATATATATATATACATAGGGGAGAAAGAATGCTTCCCACGCATTCCTCACGTGTCGTAGAAGGCGACTAAAAGGGACGTAGCGGGGGGCTGGAAACCCTCCCCTCCTTGTATTTTAACTTTCTAAAAGGGGAAACAGAAGGAGTCACGCGGGGAGTGTTCATCCTCCTCGAAGGCTCAGATTGGGGTGTCTAAATATGTGTGGATGTAACCAAGATGAGAAAAAAGGAGAGGTAGGTAGTATGTTTGAGGAAAGGAACCTGGATGTTTTGGCTCTGAGTGAAACGAAGCTCAAGGGTAAAGGGGAAAAATGGTTTGGGAATGTCTTGGAAGTAAAGTCAGGGGTTAGTGAGAGGACAAGAGCAAGGGAAGGAGTAGCACTACTCCTGAAACAGGAGTGGTGGGAGTATGTGATAAAGTGTAAGAAAGTAAACTCTACATTGATATGGGTAAAACAAAGTGGATGGAGAGAGATGGGTGATTATTGGTGCATATGCACCTGGGCATGAGAAGAAAGATCATGAGAGGCAAGGGTTTTGGGAGCAGCTGAGTGAGTGTGTTGGTAGTTTTGATGCACAAGACCGGATTATAGTGATGGGTGATTTGAATGCAAAGGTGAGTAATGTGGAAGTTGAGGGATTAATTGGTGTACATGGGGTGTTCAGTGTTGTAAATGGAAATGGTGAAGAGCTTGTAGATTTATGTGCTGAAAAAGGACTGGTGTTTGGGAATACCGGGTTTAAAAAGCGAGATTTACATAAGTATACGTATGTAAGTAGGAGAGATGGCCAGAGAGCGTTATTGGATTACTTGTTAACTGATAGGCGCGCGAAAGAGAGACTTTTGGATGTTAATGTGCTGAGAGGTGCATCTGGAGGGATGTCTGATCATTATCTTGTGGAGGCGAAGGTGAAGATTTGTAGAGGTTTTCAGAAAAGAAGAGAGAATATTGGGGTGAAGAGAGTGGTGAGAGTAAGTGAACTTGGGAAGGAGACTTGTGTGTGGAAGGTACCAGGAGAGACTGAGCACAGAATGGAAAAAGGTGAGAACAAAGGACGTAAGGGGAGTGGGGGAGGAATGGGATGTATTTAGGGAATCAGTGATGGCTTGCACAAAAGATGCTTGTGGCATGAGAAGCGTGGGAGGTGGGCAGATTAGAAAGGGTAGTGAGTGGTGGGATGAAGAAGTAAGATTATTAGTGAAAGAGAAGAAAGAGGCATTTGGACGATTTTTGCAAACGACTGGGAAAAGTATAAAAGAAAGAGGCAGGAAGTCAAGAGAAAGGTGCAAGAGGCGAAAATGAGGGCAAATGAGAGTTGGGGTGAGAGTATCATTAAAATCTAGGAGAATAAAAAGATGTTTTGGAAGGAGGTAAATAAATTGCGTAAGAGAAGGGAACAAATGGGAACATCAGTGAAGGGGGCTAATGGGGAGATGATAACAAATAGTGGTGATGTGAGAAGGAGATGGAGTGAGTATTTTGTAGGTTTGTTGAATGTGTTTGATGATAGAGTGGCAGATATAGGGTGTTTTGGTCGAGGTGGTGTGCAAAGTGAGAGAGTTGGGGAGAATGATTTGGTAAACAGGGAAGAGGTAGTAAAAGCTTTGCGGAAGATGAAAGCCGGCAAGGCGGCGGGTTTAGATGGTATTACAGTGGAATTTAGTAAAAAAAGGGGGTGACTGTATTGTTGACTGGTTGGTAAGGTTATTCAATGTATGTATGACTCATGGTGAGGTGCCTGAGGACTGGCGGAATGCTTGCATAGTGCCATTGTACAAAGGCAAAGGGGATAAAAGGGAGTGCTCAAATTACAGAGATATAAGTTTGTTGAGTATTACTGGTAAATTATATGGGAGGGTATTGATTGAGAGGGTGAAGGCATGTACAGAGCATCAGATTGGGGAAGAGCAGTGTGGTTTCAGAAGTGGTTGAGGATGTGTGGATCAGGCGTTTGCTTTGAAAAATGTATATGAAAAATACTTAGAAAAGCAAATGGATTTGTATGCAGCATTTATGGATCTGGAGAAGGCATATGATAGAGTTGATTGAGAAGCTCTGTGGCGGGAATTTAGAATATATGTTGTGGTAGGTAAGTTGTTAGAAGCAGTGAAAAGTTTTTATCGAGGATGTAAGGCATGTGTACGTGTAGGAAGAGAGGAAAGTGATTGGTTCTCAGTGAATGTAGGTTTGCAGCAGGGGTGTGTGATGTCTCCATGGTTGTTTAATTTGTTTATGGATGGGGTTGTAAGGGAGGTGAATGCAAGAGTTTTGGAAAGAGTGGCAAGTATTAGTGTGTTGTGGACGAGAGAGTTTGGGAAGTGAGTCAGTCGTTGTTCGCTGATGATACAGCGCTGGTAGCCGATTCGGGTGAGAAACTGCAGAAGCTGATGACTGAGTTTGGTAAAGTGTGTGAAAGAAGAAAGTTGAGAGTAAATGTAATAAGAGCAAGGTTATTAGGTACAGTAGGGTTGAGGGACAAGTCAATTGGGAGGTAAGTTTGAATGGAGAAAAACTGTCGCCCCTATTACATGCCTTCTCTGGATCCATAGATACTACATACAAATTCATTTGTTTTTCTGAGTGTTTCTCATATATATTCTTCAAAGCAAACACCTGATCCATATATCCTCTACCACTTCTGAAACCACACTGCTCTTCCCCAATCTGATGCTCTGTACATGCCTTCACCCTCTCAATCAATACCCTCCCATATAATTTCCCAGGAATACTCAACAATCTTATACCTCTGTAATATGAACATTCACCTTTATCCCCTTTTCCTTTGTACAATGGCACTATGCATGCATTCCACCAATCCTCAGGCACTTCACCATGAACTATACATACATTGAATATCCTCACCAACCAGTCAACAATACAGTCACTCCCTTTTTTAATGAATTCCTCTGCAATACCATCCAAACCCGCCGCCTTGCCGGCTTTCACCTTCTGAAAGCTGGCACTGGACACTCACGAATACTTGTTGCATTTGCCTCTATCATTTCTTATACCCGCACAAGGGGTAAGGAGTTGTCCTTCAGTGATAGCTTCTCGTGGTAATTAGCCACATTATGTAAATCTGAAGGTTATCTAGTAACTGGATTAAATTACAAGTTTTGAATGCCTTGGGCTCATACTTCCAAACTGAGCAGTTTTCTTCTAGATTTTTTTGTCAATGATATTGAATCTGTCTTATGAACAAACAATAAACGTCTAAGGAATCAGGAATTAGGAAATCAAACTCCATGATAAGTGACGCCCAAAGACAACAGACACTCGTATGTACACTGGACTGGCAGACTATATTGCCGTTTGCATGGCTCTCAGACGTTGGGAAGCTACAGTTTATTTTTCGTTAATTTGAGTCATGAGCGTTTAAGGTCCCTGGTTTATGTCTTTTTTTCTTTTTCATTTTTACGTTGGAGGCTCCAGTTGCGGACAATAGTCCACATCAAGGTCGGGCCGTAACTGGAATATAGACAGGTTAATGAAAGAGGAAAAGATGAGACAAGAGAAAGTATTTACGAATTCTGGAAGAAGCAAAGAACCTGTCTTTCAAAATGTGTCACGTCATAGTTATTGGGAAAGACATGAAATGGTAATGAATTACAAAGCTTCGATGTGTAAGGAAAGAAACAGTTATCAAAACGGCCCACCCTGAAGTTGACGACGGCCACACAATAATCATGTGACGCAGCAGCTTGCCGGGTATTGCGTAGTCTACCTAGTGGTGGGGGAACACAAGCAGCAAAAACCAAAGTAATACCTACAGAAGAGGGAAAGTAAACCAACATTGCATCGTAGGACAAGCGGGTTAGCCTGGGAGAATTTATCAGTTGGACCGCTTTCGACTCGACTCTATCAAGTAAGGATGCAGAGCTAAAACCACCCCAGATGTGAGAGCAGTACTCCATACAAGGACGGGCCAATCCTTTGCAAAAACGGAGCAACTGTTCAAAGGAAAAGAAATTTCAGCGTCTAAACAGGTCTCCCAGTTTCTTAGAGGCAGACTTAGCTATTTTCGTAATGTGGGGATGTCCAAGACAGAGTGTATGTTACACTAATACCAAGGATAATTATTGAGTCAAGTGGTGGAATTACAGAACCTTCAAAGGAAAGACGAAAGCTTTGATGAATTTTCGATGTAGAGATGAGTAGAAACTGGGTCTTAGAGACATTTCGTCTGCCCCACTGAGATATCCTGTCCAAGTTGAGTAAGTTGTGTGGAGACGAGATGCTGATCAAGTGAGAGAAGAAGGAGCAGAATTGAAGGATGTGAAGGAATGCAGTGTTGAGTTGTCAACGTATGAGTGCATTGGTTATTTGTGAAAGAAAAAAATTGTTAATAAAAAGGAGAAAAAGTGTAGGAGTCAGGAGAGAGCCTTGAGGGACACCGTTATTGATGGAGAAACGGAGGGAGGCTGATTCATCAACAACCACGTAGAAAGGAAGCTAGATGTGAGGGAGGGAAGCCATAAGAGGCGAATTTAGAGGTGAGATCCTGATATCACACCCTGTCAAAAGCTTTGAGTATACCAAGGGCAACTACACATGACTCCCCAAAATCTTTCAGGGATGATGACCAGACATTGGTAGGATAGGAAAGATAATCACAAGTGGATCTAGTCTTACGGAAGCCAGACTGATGATCACAGAGTAGACTGTGAGATTCAAGATATCTCAGGATATGTGAGTTGAGGAGGGATTCAGAAACTTTGGGACGAATAAATCGGATACAGAATGACTTGAACCATCAAAAATGAAAAATGTTCAACAGATTGAATATCACGGCTGCAGTCTGGCCGATGTTCACAGAATGTTTAAATTTCCTTTCACTTGTTGAGCAGTCATTGATCTAACTTACTCAGTCTGAAGGATTCTTTACATGCATGACTTTACTGATGATATACCAGTATACTCACATTTGATGTCAAGTGTAGCAACATAAACACAGTCATGAGTGTTACAGTTATCTCCCCTATTTACCAATAAATGTTACGTTATCCATTATGTCTTATTCAGTTTTCTTTGAGAAATTGTATAGAAACTGGAAGATGGCCAAGGTCAAGTTATCTCTTAGGACTGACCACAAATACAAAGTTGTTGGTAAATGTATAATGTAATCTGTACACTTCTCAGTCATTTCAAACCCTTATGTTAAATAACTGAGGCCAGTGTATTTGCCGGAGTAATATTAAGTAAAGTAACGTAGAGAAAGATCTATGTATCAAGAATAAATGGTATTATTTATGTTACGGGAGAGAGCCATGTTTATTTTGCTGTTGTAAAAATATTTTATACAGATTTTAATCTGTTTGGTACTTGACCAACTTGAGAAGAAGGGAAAAGTAGACATCATTACAGCTGTACACTTGTCAGATGTGTCTAGCGGTAATCTCTGGTAACAGAAGCTGTTATTTCAGAGTAATCTGTTTGATGGTGCTATGGGCTGGTTATACATCCTTTAATGTATGAGGGATGAAGGGAGAAAGTAACATGGGTTATAATGTGTGAGGGATGAAGGGAGAACGTAACATGGGTTATAATGTGTGAGGGATGAAGGGAGAACGTAACATGGGTTATATTGTGTGAGGGATGAAGGGAGAACGTAACATGGGTTATAATGTGTGAGGGGTGGAGGGAGAACGTAACATGGGTTATAATGTGTGAGGGATGAAGGGAGAACGTAACATGGGTTATAATGTGTGAGGGATGAAGGGAGAACGTAACATGGGTTATAATGTGTGAGGGATGAAGGGAGAACGTAACATGGGTTATAATGTGTGAGGGGTGGAGGGAGAACGTAACATGGGTTATAATGTGTGAGGGATGAAGGGAGAACGTAACATGGGTTATATTGTGTGAGGGATGAAGGGAGAACGTAACATGGGTTATAATGTGTGAGGGATGAAGGGAGAACGTAACATGGGTTATAATGTGTGAGGGGTGGAGGGAGAACGTAACATGGGTTATAATGTGTGAGGGATGAAGGGAGAACGTAACATGGGTTATAATGTGTGAGGGATGAAGGGAGAACGTAACATGGGTTATAATGTGTGAGGGATGGAAGGGAGAACGTAACATGGGTTATAATGTGTGAGGGATGAAGGGAGAACGTAACATGGGTTATAATGTGTGAGGGATGAAGGGAGAACGTAACATGGGTTATAATGTGTGAGGGATGAAGGGAGAACGTAACATGGGTTATAATGTGTGAGGGATGAAGGGAGAACGTAACATGGGTTATAATGTGTGAGGGGATGAGGGAGAACGTAACATGGGTTATAATGTGTGAGGGATGAAGGGAGAACGTAACATGGGTTATAATGTGTGAGGGGATGAGGGAGAACGTAACATGGGTTATAATGTGTGAGGGATGAAGGGAGAACGTAACATGGGTTATAATGTGTGAGGGATGAAGGGAGAACGTAACATGGGTTATAATGTGTGAGGGATGAAGGGAGAACGTAACATGGGTTATAATGTGTGAGGGATGAAGGGAGAACGTAACATGGGTTATAATGTGTGAGGGATGAAGGGAGAACGTAACATGGGTTATAATGTGTGAGGGATGAAGGGAGAACGTAACATGGGTTATAATGTGTGAGGGATGAAGGGAGAACGTAACATGGGTTATAATGTGTGAGGGATGAAGGGAGAACGTAACATGGGTTATAATGTGTGAGGGATGAAGGGAGAACGTAACATGGGTTATAATGTGTGAGGGATGAAGGGAGAACGTAACATGGGTTATAATGTGTGAGGGATGAAGGGAGAACGTAACATGGGTTATAATGTGTGAGGGATGAAGGGAGAACGTAACATGGGTTATAATGTGTGAGGGATGAAGGGAGAACGTAACATGGGTTATAATGTGTGAGGGATGAAGGGAGAACGTAACATGGGTTATAATGTGTGAGGGATGAAGGGAGAACGTAACATGGGTTATAATGTGTGAGGGATGGAGGGAGAACGTAACATGGGTTATAATGTGTGAGGGATGAAGGGAGAACGTAACATGGGTTATAATGTGTGAGGGATGAAGGGAGAACGTAACATGGGTTATAATGTGTGAGGGATGAAGGGAGAACGTAACATGGGTTATAATGTGTGAGGGATGAAGGGAGAACGTAACATGGGTTATAATGTGTGAGGGATGAAGGGAGAACGTAACATGGGTTATAATGTGTGAGGGTGGAGGGAGAACGTAACATGGGTTATAATGTGTGAGGGATGAAGGGAGAACGTAACATGGGTTATAATGTGTGAGGGGTGGAGGGAGAACGTAACATGGGTTATAATGTGTGAGGGATGAAGGGAGAACGTAACATGGGTTATAATGTGTGAGGGATGAAGGGAGAACGTAACATGGGTTATAATGTGTGAGGGATGAAGGGAGAACGTAACATGGGTTATAATGTGTGAGGGATGAAGGGAGAACGTAACATGGGTTATAATGTGTGAGGGATGAGGGAGAACGTAACATGGGTTATAATGTGTGAGGGATGAAGGGAGAACGTAACATGGGTTATAATGTGTGAGGGATGAAGGGAGAACGTAACATGGGTTATATTGTGTGAGGGATGAAGGGAGAACGTAACATGGGTTATAATGTGTGAGGGGTGGAGGGAGAACGTAACATGGGTTATAATGTGTGAGGGATGAAGGGAGAACGTAACATGGGTTATAATGTGTGAGGGTGAAGGGAGAACGTAACATGGGTTATAATGTGTGAGGGATGAAGGGAGAACGTAACATGGGTTATAATGTGTGAGGGATGAAGGGAGAACGTAACATGGGTTATATTGTGTGAGGGATGAAGGGAGAACGTAACATGGGTTATAATGTGTGAGGGTGGAGGGAGAACGTAACATGGGTTATAATGTGTGAGGGGTGGAGGGAGAACGTAACATGGGTTATAATGTGTGAGGGGTGGAGGGAGAACGTAACATGGGTTATAATGTGTGAGGGATGAAGGGAGAACGTAACATGGGTTATAATGTGTGAGGGATGAAGGGAGAACGTAACATGGGTTATAATGTGTGAGGGATGAAGGGAGAACGTAACATGGGTTATAATGTGTGAGGGGTGGAGGGAGAACGTAACATGGGTTATAATGTGTGAGGGGTGGAGGGAGAACGTAACATGGGTTATAATGTGTGAGGGATGAAGGGAGAACGTAACATGGGTTATAATGTGTGAGGGATGAAGGGAGAACGTAACATGGGTTATAATGTGTGAGGGATGAAGGGAGAACGTAACATGGGTTATAATGTGTGAGGGATGAAGGGAGAACGTAACATGGGTTATAATGTGTGAGGGATGAAGGGAGAACGTAACATGGGTTATAATGTGTGAGGGATGAAGGGAGAACGTAACATGGGTTATAATGTGTGAGGGGATGAAGGGAGAACGTAACATGGGTTATAATGTGTGAGGGATGAAGGGAGAACGTAACATGGGTTATAATGTGTGAGGGATGAAGGGAGAACGTAACATGGGTTATAATGTGTGAGGGATGAAGGGAGAACGTAACATGGGTTATAATGTGTGAGGGATGAGGGAGAACGTAACATGGGTTATAATGTGTGAGGGATGAAGGGAGAACGTAACATGGGTTATAATGTGTGAGGGGATGAAGGGAGAACGTAACATGGGTTATAATGTGTGAGGGATGAAGGGAGAACGTAACATGGGTTATAATGTGTGAGGGATGAAGGGAGAACGTAACATGGGTTATAATGTGTGAGGGATGGAGGGAGAACGTAACATGGGTTATAATGTGTGAGGGATGAGGAGAGAACGTAACATGGGTTATAATGTGTGAGGGATGAAGGGAGAACGTAACATGGGTTATAATGTGTGAGGGATGGAAGGGAGAACGTAACATGGGTTATAATGTGTGAGGGTTGAGGGAGAACGTAACATGGGTTATAATGTGTGAGGGTGGAGGGAGAACGTAACATGGGTTATAATGTGTGAGGGATGAAGGAGAACGTAACATGGGTTATAATGTGTGAGGGGTGAGGGAGAACGTAACATGGGTTATATGTTGAGGGATGAAGGGAGAACGTAACATGGGTTATATTGTGTGAGGGATGAAGGGAGAACGTACATGGGTTATAATGTGTGAGGGGTGGAGGGAGAACGTAACATGGGTTATAATGTGTGAGGGGATGAAGGGAGAACGTAACATGGGTTATAATGTGTGAGGGATGAAGGGAGAACGTAACATGGGTTATAATGTGTGAGGGGTGGAGGGAGAACGTAACATGGGTTATAATGTGTGAGGGAGTGAGGGAGAACGTAACATGGGTTATAATGTGTGAGGGATGAAGGGAGAACGTAACATGGGTTATAATGTGTGAGGGATGAAGGGAGAACGTAGCATGGGTTATAATGTGTGAGGGATGAAGGGAGAACGTAACATGGGTATAATGTGTGAGGGATGAAGGGAGAACGTAACATGGGTTATAATGTGTGGAGGGTGGAGGGAGAACGTAACATGGGTTATAATGTGTGAGGGATGAAGGGAGAACGTAACATGGGTTATAATGTGTGAGGGGTGAAGGGAGAACGTAACATGGGTTATAATGTGTGAGGGATGAAGGGAGAACGTAACATGGGTTATAATGTGTGAGGGATGAAGGGAGAACGTAACATGGGTTATATTGTGTGAGGGATGAAGGGAGAACGTAACATGGGTTATAATGTGTGAGGGATGAAGGGAGAACGTAACATGGGTTATAATGTGTGAGGGGTGAGGGAGAACGTAACATGGGTTATAATGTGTGAGGGATGAAGGGAGAACGTAACATGGGTTATAATGTGTGAGGGATGAAGGAGAACGTAACATGGGTTATAATGTGTGAGGGATGAAGGGAGAACGTAACATGGGTTATAATGTGTGAGGGATGAAGGGAGAACGTAACATGGGTTATAATGTGTGAGGGGTGGAGGGAGAACGTAACATGGGTTATAATGTGTGAGGGATGAAGGGAGAACGTAACATGGGTTATAATGTGTGAGGGGTGGAGGGAGAACGTAACATGGGTTATAATGTGTGAGGGATGAAGGGAGAACGTAACATGGGTTATAATGTGTGAGGGATGAAGGGAGAACGTAACATGGGTTATAATGTGTGAGGGATGAAGGGAGAACGAACATGGGTTATAATGTGTGAGGGGTGGAGGGAGAACGTAACATGGGTTATAATGTGTGAGGGATGAAGGGAGAACGAACATGGGTTATATTGTGTGAGGGGTGGAGGGAGAACGTAACATGGGTTATAATGTGTGAGGGGTGGAGGGAGAACGTAACATGGGTTATGGGGTTTCTGGGGTTTGTTAGTTTCTGGTTGTTTATTTGGCGGCCCCGACCCCGTCGTCTGCCGGAGCTGCTTGACTACGTCACCAGCTACATCATCACTGTTGTGAAGCTGAGGAAGGACTACATTATCAAGTGTTGTGTTTTGATGTGTTCACAGGGTTTATGTGTAGTTCATCATGTATCACAAGTCACTGCTGCCTATACCTACCAAATATTGTGTCATTAGGAATAGACATGAAAACTCTCGTATGTTGGTAGTGTATACTAGGTAGGCTGGCAGTGTATACTAGGTAGGCAGGCAGTGTATACTAGGTAGGCAGGGAGTGTATACTAGGTAGGCTGGCAGTATATACTAGGTAGGCAGGCAGTGTATACTAGGTAGGCTGGCAGTGTATACTAGGTATGCTGGCAGTGTATACTATGTAGGCTGGCAGTGTATACTAGGTAGGCAGGCAGTGTATACTAGGTAGGCTGGCAGTGTATACTAGGTAGGCTGGCAGTGTATACTAGGTAGGCAGGCAGTGTATACTAGGTAGGCTGGCAGTGTATACTAGGTAGGCTGGCAGTGTATACTAGGTAGGCTGGCAGTGTATACTAGGTAGGCTGGCAGTGTATACTAGGTAGGCTGGCAGTGTATACTAGGTAGGCAGGCAGTGTATACTAGGTAGGCTGGCAGTGTATACTAGGTAGGCAGGCAGTGTATACTAGGTAGGCAGGCAGTGTATACTAGGTAGGCTGGCAGTGTATACTAGGTAGGCAGACAGTGTATACTAGGTAAGCTGGCAGTGTATACTAGGTAGGCAGGCAGTATATACTAGGTAGGCAGGCAGTGTATACTAGGTAGGCAGGCAGTGTATACTAGGTAGGCTGGCAGTGTATACTAGGTAGGCAGGCAGTGTATACTAGGTAGGCTGGCAGTGTATACTAGGTAGGCTGGCAGTGTATACTAGGTAGGCTGGCAGTGTATACTAGGTAGGCAGGCAGTGTATACTAGGTAGGCTGGCAGTGTATACTAGGTAGGCAGGCAGTGTATACTAGGTAGGCTGGCAGTGTATACTAGGTAGGCAGGGAGTGTATACTAGGTAGGCTGGCAGTGTATACTAGGTAGGCTGGCAGTGTATACTAGGTAGGCAGGCTGTGTATACTAGGTAGGCTGGCAGTGTATACTAGGTAGGCTGGCAGTGTATACTAGGTAGGCTGGCAGTATATACTAGGTAGGCAGGGAGTGTATACTAGGTAGGCTGGCAGTGTATACTAGGTAGGCAGGCAGTGTATACTAGGTAGGCTGGCAGTGTATACTAGGTAGGCTGGCAGTGTATACTAGGTAGGCTGGCAGTATATACTAGGTAGGCAGGTGTCTTTTGATGCAAATCACAGATTGAGGTGAGACACGTGTACACACATCATTGATGCAACACTCGCCTATGTTGTATTTGTATGTTTATATCACAATGAACGAGATGATTCCCAGATGCAGTCAAAATAGTACTTGTTTATTACCCTTGGTTCCAGTGTTATTGTCACGACTTCGTTGCCGTAAACATGACTGTCTTTATAAGATAAATGATTGATAAATGTGGAAGTGTTATGGTATCATGGAATGTAGTCACCACCAGCACAGCAAAGTGTTGTGTTGTGTTGATCGATGAAGAATATCTGACCCATCATGTGAGAAGTTGGCATGTTGATAACATGACTCACTGTGGAAGCAACTGCATACGTGGCTGAGCCAGAGGCAGATGTGGGCTCACTCACGAACAAAACTGACATTTCCTTACTCAATAATAAAGGTTGTTCATCTGTCGAAGTGTATGTTATCTTCTGAACTGAGATCACTTATGTTGTTGTTATCTTCTGAACTGAGATCACTTATGTTGTTGTTATCTTCTGAACTGAGATCACTCATGTTGTTATCTTCTAAACTGAGATCACTCATGTTGTTATCTTCTGAACTGAGATCACTTATGTTGTTGTTATCTTCTGAACTGATATCACTCATGTTGTTATCTTCTGAACTGAGATCACTCATGTGTTGTTATCTTCTGAACTGAGATCACTTATGTTGTTGTTATCTTCTGAACTGAGATCACTCATGTGTTGTTATATTCTGAACCTGGAGATAACTCATGTTGTTGTTATCTTCTGAACTGAGATCACTCATGTGTTGTTATCTTCTGAACTGAGATCACTCATGTTGTTGTTATCTTCTGAACTGAGATCACTTATGTTGTTGTTATCTTCTGAACTGAGATCACTCATGTTGTTGTTATCTTCTGAACTGAGATCACTCATGTGTTGTTATCTTCTGAACTGAGATCACTGATGTTGTTATCTTCTGAACTGAGATCACTCATGTGTTGTTATCTTCTGAACTGAGATCACTCATGTTGTTGTTATCTTCTGAACTGAGATCACTCATGTTGTTGTTATCTTCTGAACTGAGATCACTCATGTGTTGTTATCTTCTGAACTGAGATCACTCATGTTGTTATCTTCTGAACTAAGATCACTAATGTGTAGTTATCTTCTGAACTGAGATCACTCATGTGTTGTTATCTTCTGAACTGAGATCACTCATGTGTTGTTATCTTCTGAACTGAGATCACTCATGTGTTGTTATCTTCTGAACTGAGATCACTCATGTGTTGTTATCTTCTGAACTGAGATCACTCATGTGTTGTTATCTTCTGAACTGAGATCACTCATGTGTTGTTATCTTCTGAACTGAGATCACTCATGTGTTGTTATCTTCTGAACTGAGATCACTCATGTGTTGTTATCTTCTGAACTGAGATCACTCATGTGTTGTTATCTTCTGAACTGAGATCACTCATGTGTTGTTATCTTCTGAACTGAGATCACTTATGTTGTTGTTATCTTCTGAACTGAGATCACTCATGTGTTGTTATCTTCTGAACTGAGATCACTCATGTGTTGTTATCTTCTGAACTGAGATCACTCATGTGTTGTTATCTTCTGAACTGAGATCACTCATGTGTTGTTATCTTCTGAACTGAGATCACTCATGTGTTGTTATCTTCTGAACTGAGATCACTCATGTGTTGTTATCTTCTGAACTGAGATCACTTATGTTGTTGTTATCTTCTGAACTGAGATCACTCATGTGTTGTTATCTTCTGAACTGAGATCACTCATGTGTTGTTATCTTCTGAACTGAGATCACTTATGTTGTTGTTATCTTCTGAACTGAGATCACTCATGTGTTGTTATCTTCTGAACTGAGATCACTCATGTGTTGTTATCTTCTGAACTGAGATCACTCATGTGTTGTTATCTTCTGAACTGAGATCACTCGTGTTGTTATCTTCTGAACTGAGATCACTTATGTTGTTGTTATTCGTCGGTAATTATAATATGGAAATAAGATGTAATTATGGGTATGCATGCAGATATGATCAGGGGGGGGGGGGGATCTACTTGCTAAAGTCTTGCCTGCAACACTGCATTATGTGTACATGTGTGTGTGTGTGTGTGTGTGTGTGTGTGTGTGTGTGTGTGTGTGTGTGTGTAGTGTTCACACTATGTGAGAGTCAGTCTCTACGCTGGTAAGGTCTCGTCATGTGTGTGTGTGTGTGTGTGTGTGTGTGTGTAGTGTTCACACTATGTGAGAGTCAGTCTCTACACTGGTAAGGTCTCGTCATGTGTGTGTGTGTGTGTGTGTGTGTGTGTGTGTGTGTGTGTGTGTGTGTGTAGTGTTCACACTATGTGAGAGTCAGTCTCTACACTGGTAAGGTCTCGTCATGTGTGTGTGTGTGTGTGTGTGTGTGTGTGTGTGTGTAGTGTTCACACTATGTGAGAGTCAGTCTCTACGCTGGTAAGGTCTCGTCATGTGTGTGTGTGTGTGTGTGTGTGTGTGTGTGTGTGTGTGTGTGTGTGTATAGTGTTCACACTATGTGAGAGTCAGTCTCTACACTGGTAAGGTCTCGTCGTGTGTGTATGTGTGTGTGTGTGTGTGTGTGTGTGTGTGTGTGTGTGTGTGTGTGTGTGTGTGTGTGTAGTGTTCACACTATGTGAGAGTCAGTCTCTACACTGGTAAGGTCTCGTCATGTGTGTGTGTGTGTGTGTGTGTGTGTGTGTGTGTGTGTGTGTGTGTGTGTAGTGTTCACACTATGTGAGAGTCAGTCTCTACACTGGTAAGGTCTCGTCATGTGTGTGTGTGTGTGTGTGTGTGTGTGTGTAGTGTTCACACTATGTGAGAGTCAGTCTCTACACTGGTAAGGTCTCGTCATGTGTGTGTGTGTGTGTGTGTGTGTGTGTGTGTGTGTGTGTGTGTGTGTGTAGTGTTCACACTATGTGAGAGTCAGTCTCTACGCTGGTAAGGTCTCGTCATGTGTGTGTGTGTGTGTGTGTGTGTGTAGTGTTCACACTATGTGAGAGTCAGTCTCTACACTGGTAAGGTCTCGTCGTGTGTGTATGTGTGTGTGTGTGTGTGTGTGTGTGTGTGTGTGTGTGTGTGTGTGTGTGTGTGTGTGTGTGTGTGTGTGTAGTGTTCACACTATGTGAGAGTCAGTCTCTACACTGGTAAGGTCTCGTCATGTGTGTGTGTGTGTGTGTGTGTGTGTAGTGTTCACACTATGTGAGAGTCAGTCTCTACACTGGTAAGGTCTCGTCATGTGTGTGTGTGTGTGTGTGTGTGTGTGTGTAGTGTTCACACTATGTGAGAGTCAGTCTCTACACTGGTAAGGTCTCGTCATGTGTGTGTGTGTGTGTGTGTGTGTGTGTGTGTGTGTGTGTGTGTGTGTGTGTAGTGTTCACACTATGTGAGAGTCAGTCTCTACACTGGTAAGGTCTCGTCATGTGTGTGTGTGTGTGTGTGTGTGTGTGTGTGTGTGTGTGTGTGTGTAGTGTTCACACTATGTGAGAGTCAGTCTCTACACTGGTAAGGTCTCGTCATGTGTGTGTGTGTGTGTGTGTGTGTGTGTGTAGTGTTCACACTATGTGAGAGTCAGTCTCTACACTGGTAAGGTCTCGTCATGTAACTAGACATTTCTGTCACTCGCTGCCTCTGAATCAGAAGATGTCCTTCAACATGTAGATGAGTCACTCGTTGCAGCCTCCACACATACCTACATACGTAAGATTCATCATAGTATGTATACACCCGTGAACACCATGGCTTCCTGCTATGATCATGATCTGGTGATCACTCTCGGTTCTCCGTATAAAATAAAGCCAGTATAACTTTAGCGCCACCAGCCTAGTCCCCCCGCCATCTAATCCAGTTTTCTGTTTCGTGGCAGCACTAACTTGGCGATGCTTCCTCCTGGTCTGCCTCTGTTGTATACATGCAGGAAGCACACGAGCGTGTGTTGTATACATGCAGGATGCACACGAGCGTGTGATGTATACATGCAGGATGCACACGAGCGTGTGATGTATACATGCAGGATGCACACGAACGGGTGTTGTATACATGCAGGATGCACACGAGCGTGTGTTGTATACATACAGGATGCACACGAGCGTGTGTTGTACACATGCAAGATGCACACGAACGGGTGTTGTATACATGCAGGATGCACACGAGCGTGTGTTGTATACATGCAGGATGCACACGAACGTGTGTTGCATACATGCAGGATGCACACGAACGTGTGTTGTATACATGCAGGATGCACACGAGCGTGTATCGTATACATGCAGGATGCACACGAGCGTGTGTTGTATACATGCAGGATGCACACGAACGTGTGTTGTATACATGCAGGATGCACACGAGCGTGTGTTGTAAACATGCAGGATGCACACGAGCGTGTGTTGCATACATGCAGGATGCACACGAGCGTGTGTTGTATACATGCAGGAAGCACACGAGCGTGTGTTGCATACATGCAGGATGCACACGAACGTGTGTTGTATACATGCAGGATGCACACGAGCGTGTGTCGTATACATGCAGGATGCACACGAGCGTGTGTTGTATACATGCAGGATGCACACGAACGTGTGTTGTATACATGCAGGATGCACACGAACGTGTGTTGTATACATGCAGGATGCACACGAGCGTGTGTTGTATACATGCAGGATGCACACTAGCGTATGTTGTACACATGCAGGATGCACACTAGCGTGTGTTGCATACATGCAGGATGCACACGAGCGTGTGTTGTATACATGCAGGAAGCACACGAGCGTGTGTTGCATACATGCAGGATGCACACGAACGTGTGTTGTATACATGCAGGATGCACACGAACGTGTGTTGTATACATGCAGGATGCACACGAGCGTGTGTTGTATACATGCAGGATGCACACGAGCGTGTGTTGTAAACATGCAGGATGCACACGAGCGTGTGTTGCATACATGCAGGATGCACACGAGCGTGTGTTGTATACATGCAGGAAGCACACGAGCGTGTGTTGCATACATGCAGGATGCACACGAACGTGTGTTGTATACATGCAGGATGCACACGAGCGTGTGTCGTATACATGCAGGATGCACACGAGCGTGTGTTGTATACATGCAGGATGCACACGAACGTGTGTTGTATACATGCAGGATGCACACGAGCGTGTGTTGTATACATGCAGGATGCACACGAGCGTGTGTTGTATACATGCAGGATGCAGATGAGTGAGTTGTACATATGCAGGATGCACACAAGTGTTTATTGTACAAATGCCGCATGCTCACGTGCGTGTGTTGTACACATGCAAGATACACACGAGTGTGTGTTGTACACATGCAAGATACACACGAGTGTGTGTTGTACACATGCAGGATGCACACTAGCGTGAGCTATACAAATGCAGGATGGACACGATTGTGTGTTTTACACATACAGGATGCGCACGAGCGTTTGTTATACACTCGCATGATGCATACGAGCGTGTATTTTACACATGCAGGATGCATGCGAGCTTGTGCTGTACACATGCAAGATGCACATGAACATGTGCTGTATACATGCAGGATGCATGAGTGTGTGTTGTACATATGTAGGATGCACACTAGTGTGTGTTGTACACATGCAGGAAGCACACGAGTTTGTGTTGTACACATGCAGGATGCACACGGGTGTGTTTTGTGCATATCCGGGATGCACACGGGCGTTTGTTGAGAACATGCAGGATGCACACGAGCGTGTCTGTACATATGCAGGATGCACACGAGCGCGTGTTGTATACATGCAGGATGCACACGAACTTGTGCTGTTCACATTCAAAATGC
This sequence comes from Panulirus ornatus, assembly GCF_036320965.1. Lineage (NCBI taxonomy): Eukaryota > Metazoa > Arthropoda > Malacostraca > Decapoda > Palinuridae > Panulirus > Panulirus ornatus. The sequence goes on from NC_092233.1 coordinate 35,572,210, forward strand.
ACATTTGCATGTGCTTTATGCATACAGTATGCACACGAGTGTGTGTTGTGCATATGTAGGATGCACACGAGCGTGTGTTGTACACATGCAGAATGCACACGGGTGTGTTTTGTGCATATACGGGATGCACACGAGCGTGTGTTGAAAACATGCAAGATGCACACGAACGTGTGTTGTACACATGTGTGATGGACACCAGCGTGTGTTGTACAAACGCATTGAAAATACACACGAGCGTGTGTTGTACACATGTAAGATGGACACCAGCGTGTGTTGTGCACATTTAAGATGCACACGATCGTGTCTTCTGCACATGCAGGATGCACTCGAGCATGTGTTGTACTATAGAAGGATGCATACGAACGTGTGTTGTACACATACAAGATGCACACGAGCGTGTGCTGTACACATGCAGGATGGACATGAGTGTGTTGTACACATGCAGGGTGTATACAAGCGTGTGTTGTACACATGCAGGATGCATACAAGCGTGTGTTGTACACATTCAGGAAGGACACGAGCGTGTGTTGTACATATGTAGGATGCGCACGAGCATGTGCTGTACACATGCAAGTGCACACGAGTGTGTTGCACACATACGGGATTCACATTAGCGTGTGTTGTACACACGCAGGATGCACACGAGCGTGTGATGTGCATACGCATGATGCACAGGAGCGTGCGTTGTACACATGTAAGATGCACACGAGCGTGTGTTGTAAACATGCTGGATTTGCACGAGTGTGCTGTACACATGGAAGATGTATACAAGTGTGTGTTGTACAAGCGCAGGATGCACACGAGCGTGAGTTGTATATATGCAGGATGCACATGAGCGTGTGTTGTACACATGCAAGATGCACACAAGTGTTTTGTACACGTGCAGGATGCACACGAGCGTGTGTTGTACACATGTAGGATGCACACGAGCATGTGTTGTACACGTGCAGGATACACACGAGCATGTGTAGTACACATGCGTTATACTAATCATGTTCTTGTATGATGAATTATGGAGGACATACCTTCTCATACACCAGACCACAGACAGCTTCTGGCAGTGTAATAACTAACTATATAACAACCAAGAACCAATGTATTTTATAACAATGCTGTTGTCAACAACAATTATATGAAGTATTGTAGTTGCTGTATGACAACGTATTGTATGTATGAATATATATATACTTGTCACCATACAGTTTCCTGGTATGTTGTATGTGTCATAGATGAATGATATTACGTTGTCAGTTTGTGAACATGTAGTTCATTATGGTATATATAATCAATGGTGTTTTCTGGGTTAATCTTGCCACTGATATTGATAACCTCGATCTTGCGTGCCTCAAGATCCTACCATCGGAAATTACGTCATAATGTTACGATCAATACTCAAGTTGGTCTGTGGTGCGTGCGCATGCGAGTCTCAACCCTGGGACAGTTGGCGTTACGGATAACTTTCCCCTTATAACATTCTGGTTGTGAAACAATCTCGTTTTCTGCTAATGGTCGAGCTCCTAGCACGCCTACCCCGGCAGCCAATCATGTGCCCGTAATTTGTGACGTCGGTGTGACGTCACGGCAGTGTCACACGTGAGCCAGCACCGGGGAAGCCAGCCGCCAGCAGTGCGTCAGTTAAGTAATGGCTCGCGTGTTGGTTGCATCGCTGCCTCGTTGTCTCTCGACTCGTGTTAGATATGGTCAAAATCACACCAAAATATGCTGGAGCTTGAACAACAGGCCCGTCGTCGCCGTAAACATACGACTCAAGTCCACCCCTGCAGCTGCCTCTCTGGTCGGGCAGAACCCGGCCGTAGACTCAGCCTCGCACGATAATGATAAAAAGACACCACTTGACCTGACCTTCTGTGACCATGAAGCCGCCTTTAAGAACAAGACGAACTCGGAGGTGTTGCGTGCGCTGTTCGTGTTCCACATGTGCGGTGTTCGCTCGCTGGTGGAAAATAACGAGAAGGTTCGTGGCCAGCCACGTTTGGGCGGCACGGACGACGCCAACTTCCATCATGTCACATTACTAGTAACCCGGTGACCCCCCCATCCTCAGGATCTCTCTAAGTGCCAGTGTTCTCAAGTGCGGAGCCCCGTAGCTTCTTGACCTGACCACACCAGGAGTCAGGTGCAGGCCTTAACCTAGTAAGACGGGATATCATTGTAGCGTTTTTTCCTCTATAATTATCCAGAATGATCGAGAAAAGCAAGGATTGATTTGTTACCCGGATCATTGTCACCCCCACCAACAACAACAACAACAATAACAACACCCCTGCAGAACTATCGTGTGTGTGTGTGTGTGTGTGTGTGTGTGTGTGAGAGGTCAACTCGCGGTGTCATCATGTCACACCCATACCCCCCCCCCCCCCCACCGTCAACATGTCTGAGAGGTAAACAAATCAATCCGTCAAGCTTTGATCATTAAATTATTAAAATCTAAGTTTAGGTTTTCCTCGCGCATTATATCCAGGTAAGTTTTTGTTCCTAGGGTTAACTGAGTGCGACGTTGTGGTGGAGCCCCTACTGCGTGTGGGTTGAGACAATGTTGTAATGTGACATAACGAAGTTTGCATCGTCCGGGTTCGTTGCTTCCCATTGTTGCTGCAACTGTTCTTCTTCCATTGTCAGTATTTTGCAAGAAAAAATATTTAAAAGCTTAGTAAGATTCTTATTATGGCAGTGTTGAACTAGGCAACTAAAACTGAGCTCCACAGGTTAATTGTATTTTTTCCATTTGAACGCTGTACATTTTAATCACATTTTCCATAATGATTCACAGGATTTTTTCAAAGTTCTTTTATCAGTTATAAAATTCGTAGTCTCCATATTTGTAGTCCAACATGAAGGAGATTCGGTAATATCACCAGGTCCAACAACCAGCCATTGTAGGCTAGGCTTGGTCTGGAAAATATTGTGTTTGATGTTTTTGGAACGATTCTCATCTTCACTTCTGTAGCAAGTCACTATTTTTTTTTGTGACCCCCCCCCCCCCCCCCCCCCAGCTTTAGAATTGGTTGTCCGAAACGGTAATTTTATCAGAAATTCTTCCAGTTGTTAGATTATTTATCCAGTTTTTTGCTCAATGTTTTTGTAACCTTGAAGGAGGAAAATTAGACTGGCTTATGTGTGTAGTAAACATGAATGAATGAGTCGCTCCATTTTCGTCGAGGGTTGTGGGTTATTATATATCTTAACAACCATAAAACATCCATTTTCTCGAGGATTCTGTGTAGGTTAGGTTAGGTAAAGTTATAACGGAATGATGTTGTTCATGATTGTGTTATATCAGGTTTAAGTTCCGGTGACACTCAAGTTCTTCGCTTTGGTTGCTACCAGGAACCTACACTTCATCCTGCTCAGCTTTCACTATCGTAAAATCATTTCTTTTTTTATTTCGAGGATTTGCGATGTATCTTGGTCGTACATTACAGTACGATGTCACTGGAAACGTCAGCTGCACCTTTCATTTTTCGCGAGGAACTTCGTGGTGTGTGTGTGTGTGTGTGTGTGTGTGTGTGTCACATTCAGTCAAAACCGTTGTGTTTAGAGAACCAGAGCGGCAGAACGGACTCGTTCGAGGGACCTTTCAAACCGAGTGAGGCTTTTCTGTGTTGGTGGAGGAATGTATTTAGTTAGACAGTAAACATATACTTTGGTTTTGCATGACAGTTGACCGTTATGTAGTGTAAGTAAAGCCAAGTTATGGTATACATGAAACATGTAGTGTTGGGTAGGCTGTGTGTAGCGAATGTGTTGATCACACTATGTGTTGTGGGAAGAGTTGTATACTTAGGTTGCCCCACCTCGCAACCTTCTACATATGTACCATGTCTTTACTACTGTGTGTACACACGCCACAAGCGGCGTCTGTTAATTCTTAGAT